>NC_069502.1:650567840-650892007 GCF_027579735.1 Bombina bombina | reverse complement strand
AGATAAATCATATATTTTAAAGCAGATCATTTATGTTTTAGTGCTTACTGACAGATATAAAATAACATTAATGTATCTGTAAAGTGACCAGTAAAGGATAACACTCACAGAAGCATTTTGCTTTGGTAATATTTTTAGGTGCCAGAATTAGACTGTAACTTAAACAATGCAAAAAATATATCAACATCTTTTATTGTATTAAAGGGATATGAAACCCAAAATGTTTCTTTTGTGATTCAGACAAAACATAGCATTTGAAAAAAAGTTTCCTATTTACTTCTATTTTCAAATGTGCTTCATTCACATGATATTCTGTGTTGAAGAGATACCTAGGTAGACATCTGGAGCACTTCATGGCAGGAAATAGTGCTGCCATCTAGTGCTCTTGCAAAGGATAACATTTTTGAAAACTGCTGCCATATATTGGGCCGGTTCTTAGGCTTACATCACAGCTTTTTCACAAAAGATACCAAGAGAATGAAGAAAAATTGATAATAGAAGTACATTAGAAAGCTGTTTAAAATCACGTTCTATCTGAAGCATGAAAGAAAAAAATTGGGATTCATATCCCTTTAATTTTACAAAAATACTTCAAGGGACAGTATACACCAATTTTTATATAACTGCATATAATAGGCACTACTGTAAAGAATAATGTGCACAGATACTGATCTAAAAATAAAGTATAAAACCTTTTAAAAACTTACTTAGAAGCTCCCAGTTTAGCACTGTTGATGAGGTTTGTCTAGAACACCCAGTGAAAGGGGCTGGGTAAACAAAAAGAGCAGACACCCCCACCTCCCCCCTTCTCTGCCTATGAAAAGACAGATAACATAAACAGGAGCCAGCAGGAGTCTGTAAATGTGTGTATACATCTGACACTGGTGGGCTTGGCTAGGAGTCTGAAAATCAGCACAATGTTCTTAAAAAATTAGCAAAACTATACAGTTTTATAAAAACACTACCAGATGGGCTATATACATGGATCATCTACAAAACATTTATGCAAAGAAATATTTAGTGTACAATGTCCCTTTCAAGCTATGGGGTCTGTCCAGTAAAATCTAAATGTTTTTAATCTGAAACCAACTTTCACTTAGTTTAAAAACATCCAGATCTGTCTGACTTGTAAGCCATGTGGTGCAAACTTTAATTCAACTGCCTGTAATTTGTTTTTATCCAACTTTGCACCAAGTTTAACGATAATAACAACAGCTACAATAATAATAATAATAATAATAATAATAATAATAACAACAACAATAATAATACTGAATATATAAAACATTTGCAGGTTTGTTATGACCAATGCCACTGGAAGAAAAGATAGACCCATAATTGATAAGCAATTAAACAGTAATGAGCCTTCCTCAAAATTAACATTTTGGCTGTCAGTGGCATTGATCTTAAAAGGACAGTCTACTCCAGAATTTGTATTGTTTACAAAGATAGATAATCCCTTTATTACCCATTCCCCAGTTTTGCCTAACCAGCACGGTTATAGTTATATACTTTTCGCCTCTGTGATTACCTTGTATCTAAGCCTCTGCAGACTGCCCCCTTATTTCAGTTATTTTGACAGACTTGCATTTTAGCAAATCAGTGCTCTCTCATAAGTAACTCCACGGGCATGAGCACAATGTTATCTATATGGCCACATGAACTAACGCCCTCTAGCTGTGAAAAACTGTCAAATGCATTGAGGTAAGAGGCGGCCTTCAAGGGCTTAAAATTAGCATATGCACCTACCTAGATTTAGCTTTCAACTAAGAATACCAAGAGAACAAAGCAAATTTGATGATAAAAGTGAATTGTAAAGTTACTTAAAATTGCATGCCCTATTTGAATTATGAAAGTTTAATTTTGAATACACTGTATCTTTAAAGTGACATGAAAACCATTTTTTTTTCTTTATTCGTTTAGACAGAGCAATTTTAAATAATTTTTCATTTTTTTTTTATTATCAAATTTGCTTAATTTTCTTGGTATCCTTTGTTGAAGGAGAAGCAATGCATGTCATATTGTAATATGTCTAAAGCTATGTTACAGGAGATGCATTCCAACTAGACATGAGTATCTGTTTCTATCCACCTACAATTTTGCTGTAAATTGTATTTTCTGAATAGCAAACTTTGGTAATTTTCTCCAAGTCAGTTATTTTACCTAAGTTTCTTTTTTAAAAAAAACTTAATTCATGTATATCATCGACCTTATGCATAGACCCCTATATTGCTAAAACTCCCTTATGTTCAGATTAAAGAGACATAAAAGTCAAAATTAAACTTTTATGATTCAGATAGAGCGTGACATCATAAAATGTTTTCCAATATACTTTCACTATCACATTGTGCACATTATCTGAGGCTTTAGTTCATACTGAGCATGTGCAAGAGTTTACAGTATATAAGTATATGAGTCTGTGATTGGCCGATGGCTGTCATATGATCTAGGGGACAGAGAATTGAAAGGAAACTTTTTCAGAAAAAAAAAGTACTGTTTCTTTGAAATTCAAGGGAAACAGTATTGCATTGTATTTTTTAGTATGCAATTCTGCTATCCTTTAAGTCCGTAATAAACCTACTCTTCTTATAGGTAACAGAAAAAAGTGGATCCAAAATTAGCTTTTAGATAGGCTTTTAGAGCCATCACTTTCTAAATATCACATTCTGCTATAAACATTGCCAAGCTTTCAAATTTCACCCATAATAAAATAATCTCCCTAAATCCTAATCAAGTCAAAAGAGAGTTGAATATTAAGTTATATGTTAAACCATAATATGTCTAGCATGGACATTCCAGACATAACAAATCAAACTAAAATGTAAGTGCAGATTAATAATATTTTCATTAAACATGCTGAGACTAAAACCCATACTTTCCTTTACAGATATAATTCACTGTCAGCAAGGTGAACTAAGGAACTCAATTTCTTTTAACGTTTTTCAGAAAATAATGCAGTAAAAAAATGCTTTAATGACACATGGGATACAATATGTTACAGAGAGTCTGCACACTTGTTATGTTGGCCTTTTCTACAAAGGGTTAAGGAGTAAACTAACTGTTGATGAGGTTTAGTGATGCGCATACCAGGGATGTTCGGATTAAGTAGCTTTTAGTTATGCTGCATGGAAAACAAAGCAACAGTGATGCCATTGGTGAACTATGCAAAAACTACAGGGAATTTCACCCCATGCACTCTGGATGTGCAGTGTACATGTCTAGTGGAAGGGTAGACTAAAGTTATTTTTCTCTGAGGATGAATATAAAACGCATGCAGGCAAACAATGAGCTGTCAGTATGTATGTAACACATTTACTACGTATGAATGTTTCTTAACGTCATAATTACTTATGCTTATAATACTTATAAATACTTAAAAACTAAAACTAATACTCTTCCTACACACACAAATAATTAACAGGGCAATGCAAGTACAATGATAAAAGCAACTAAATGACAGTGAATCATTATAAACATGCTTTATTTTATATTTATTTTAGTTGGGTTCCTTAAAGGGGCATTACATAACTCTTTCTTTTGTATAAATATTAGGTCTTGTCCCACTCATCCTAGAGAGGCTAAAAAGAAAAATCTGTTACCTAGGTTTTTTAAAACACTGCAGTGAACATTGCCTAGTCCAGCTATTTGATTTGCAGCATTCACAGGTTATAGAATTTGCATTTTTGGCCTCTTTAACCAACCATAATTTTACTCAAAAGCAAAAGGTGTTTAATGACCCTTTAAATGAATATACTATTGTTATCAGTCCATTCTGATAGATGAAAGCCCCAACATTTATTTGGTGATTCAGAACATACAATTTTTTTAAAAAAAGTTTCCAATTTACTTCTATTATCAAATAAGCTTTTTTTCCAGTAGTATTCTTTGTTGAAGAGATACCTAGGTAGACATCTGGAGCGCTGCGTGGCAGTAAATAGTGCTGCCATCTAGTGCTCTTGCAAATGGTTAACATTCTTACAAAACTGTTCACATACAGTTTTCCAGACAAGTGCACGCTACTGAGCTTACATTCCTGCTTTTCAACCAAAGATACCAAAAGAACAAAGAAATTGTGATAATAGAAGTCAATTAGAAAGTTGTTTAAAACTGCATGCTCTGTCTGAATCATGAAATAAACATTCGGAGTTTAATGTGCCTTTAATGCCCACTGTACTAAAATTTGTAATAATTGTATAATCGATACATTCTAAGTTGTTACTCGCTGTGTACAACAAAACTGGAATAAATAATAAAACAAGATATTTAAAGGGACACTGAACCCACATTTTTTCTTTCGTGATTCAGATAGAGCATGCAATTTTAAGCAACTTTCTAATTTACTCCTATTATCAATTTTTCTTCATTCTCTTGCTATCTTTATTTGAAAAAGTAGGCATCTAAGCTTTTTTTTTTTTGGTTCAGACTCTGGACAGCACTTTTTTATTAGTGGGTGAATTTATCCACCAATCAGCAAGAACAACCCAGGTTGTTCACCAAAAATGGGCTGTCAATTAAACTTATATTCTTGCATTTCAAATAAAGATATCAAGAGAATGAAGAAAATTTGATGATAGGAATAAATTAGAAAGTTGCTTAAAATGTCATGCTCTATCTGAATCACAAAAGAAAAAAAAAATTGGGTTCAGTGTCCCTTTAAGCACATTGCTAATCCTGTATAACCCTTGTGAAGCACTTAGTTTTTAGCAATTAAAGTTAGACACCTTTGTGTATTCTAGAAATGCCTTAGCTGAAATAGTGCTTAGCAGACAGGCACATGTTAAATGGTATGTGGCTCAATCCAACAGTTTTACAATATTATAGAAATAAAAGTTACATTGGTTTAGGTAACAATGGCCCTTATGTAATGCTAAACCCTAACTCAAATGCAATGTCGATGACTGCAATATTGGAAAGTTACTGGGTGAAAATAGCTAATTGCTCTCTCCTGCTTAAAGGGATAATAAAGTCCAAATGAAACTTTCATGATTCAAATAGGGCATGTCATTTTAAACAACTTTTCAATATATTTTTAGCATCAAATTTGCTTTTTTCTCTTGGTATTTTTTGTTGAAGGCTAAACCTAGGCAGACTAATTTCTAAGACTCTGCAGTCCACCTCTTATCTCACAGTCTGGCTGTGAATAGCTAATAACATGTACTGTTTGTTCATGTGTGCCATATAGATAACATTGTGCTTACTTCCTTGGAGTTATTTAAGAGTCAGCACTAATCGCCTGAAATGCAAGTCTGTCAAAATATCTGAGATAAGGAGGCTGTCAGCAGAAGCTTAGATACAAGGTAGTAACAGAGGTAAAAAGTGTTGGTTATGCAAAACTGAGGAATGGTAAATAAAAGAATTATCTATCTTTTTAAACAATAATATTTTTGGTGTTTTTTGGTGTTTATTGTCCCTTTAATGAGATATAATGTTATTTTATGCAGCTGATTATCTATAAAACAGGGCTTGACAATTCCCAGGCACCAGGCAACATTGGCTTTTAGAATTTTAACCTCATTTCTAATTATTCTATATTATATACAGAAAAAAATGGAGAAATAGGAAATCATAGTGAATAGTATAACTAGTGAGAATAACATAAGAACTGGTGAAATTGAAAAGGCTTGTGAGGTCAGTGAATGTGGAGGGATATTTTTCTTAAAGGGACAGTCTACTCCAGAATTTTTATTGTTTAAAAAGCCATTCCCCAGTTTTGCATAACCAACACAGTTATATTAATATATTTTTTACCTCTGTGATTACCTTGTATCTAAGCTTCTGCAGACTACCCCCTTATTTCAGTTCTTTTGACAGACTTGCATTTTAGCCAATCAGTGCTGACTCATAGGTAACTCCATGGGTGTGAGCACAATGTTATCTATATGTCACACATGAACTAATGCCCTCTAGCTGTGGAAAAACTGTCAAAATGCCCTGAGATAAGAGATGCCCTTCAAGGGCTTAGAAATTAGCAGATGGGTCTACCTAGGTTTAGCTTTAACAAAGAATACCAAGAGAACAAAGAACATTTGAATGATGAAAGTAATTTGGAAAGTTGTTTAAAGTTCCATGCCATATCTAAATCATGAAATTTTAATTTTGACTAGACTATCCCTTTAAAGAGATATTGCAGGATATATATATATATATATATGGATATATCTGTGCTAAAAAGATAAAGTTTCACTATGCTTTTTGGGTGAGTAACTGTTCACCAATAGAGTTGCAAGAGTACTGCTTATCAGCCAGTAAACTTCGATCCCACAGATTAATTTGTTGAATTTAATATTCTTGGATGTGATTTCAGTGTCAGATTTATAGTGGCATATCTTCAGATAGTAGGGACAGATAGGAGCACTTTTGTACAACGAACCATGTTTATTTTAGGGCACAATAATATTGCAAACCATCCCAGAAAAAAATAATAAAAATATATATATATATATATATATATATATATATATATATATATACATTTTAATGTATAAAATAAGCAGATTGGACTGGCGTATTATTTCTTAAGCTATTACAATGTAAGTTTTGTGTATGTTAACACTTCTCATTTCTCCTAACAATGTTTATGGTTAGAGTCTTGGAGTCTAATATTTTGGATACCTCACTCATTCCATCATATTATCCAGGAAATTCGTCATTAGAAATTGTATTGCTAACTGTCGACCAGATAATTAATATTGTCAAAGCAGGATGGATATACTCACATTGCTGGAAGGTCAACTGTCAAACTAAAGCTCAACAAAATATTAAATAAGTCTTTAAACACATTGGAACTGATCAAGGATAACTGGAAACATTGGTTAGGTATTAGTCAGTATCCTCTATCTTTCAGTGAAGCCTTATTAAGAACCCAAAATGTTGACTGCACATCTTTCATAATGCATTATTGTTTACAGTATTGCACCCTTTGTTAACAGCACAGTATACACCAATTTTCATTTAACTGCGTGTAATAGACACTACTATAAAGAAGAATATGCACAGACACTGATCTAAAAATCCAGTGTAAAACTTTTTAAAAACTTACTTAGAAGCTCCCAATTTAATAATGAGATACGCCTGGGACACCCACTGAAAGGGGCTGATAGCAGAACCCCCTTCTCTGCATATGAAAAGACCCATTATACAATCAGAAGCAGTCTGAAGTCTATATACATCAGTATACATCTAAACCTTTGGGGCTTGATTAGGAGACTGAAAATCAGCACAATGTTATTTATAAATCAGCAAACCTATACATTTTTACAAAAACAAACCCAGATGGGCTATATAAATGGATCATCTACAAAACATTTATGCAAAGAAAAATCTAATGTACAATGTCCCTTTAAAGGGACAGTATACAACAATTTTCATATAACTGCATGTAATAGACACTATTATAAAGAATAATATGCATAATCAGATACTTATATAAAAATCCAGTATAAAAACCGTTTAAAAACTTACTTGCAAGCTTCCAGTTTAGCTCTGTTTAAAAGGTTTCTGGAACACCCACTGCAAGTGGGAAATACAGACACTCCCCCTCCCCTTCCTCTGCATATGAAAAGATCTTTTACACAAACAGGAGCAAGCTGGAGTAGGTATACGTCAGTATTCTCCTAAAACTTTGCGGCTTGGTTAGGATTCTGAAAATCAGAGCAATGTTATTTAAAAATAAGTAAAACTATTCATTTAAAAACAACAACAACTGTATAGGTTATATAAATGGATCATCTACAAAACATTTATGCAAAGAAAAATCTAGTGTATAATGTCCCTTTAAGGAATGTTTATGTTATTATTTAGTATATCTGGTTTTAGGCATTAAGCTGATCTTTATTCTGTTTCTGTTTATCAGTTATTTCTTTGTTTATTTGAAAAAATATGTACCCATTGGTTGTTCCACCAAAATAAATTCAAGTCATTTTCATAGCTTGAAGGACCAGTAAACAGAGCAGAATATCATAATCAATAAAACATAATAAATAGACAATGCAAAAGCACTTAGTTTAGTTTGAAATTCACATGAGTAGTAGATTTTGTTCAAATTTCAAAGTTGGTTTTATTTTCCTTCCCACTGCATCATGTGACAGCCATCAGCCAATCACAAAATGCATATAGGTATATTCTGTGAATATTGCATATACTCAGCAGAAGCTGGTGCCTCAGAAAGTGTGCATATAAAAAGATTGGGTATATTTAGACAATGGATGTAAGTTGGAACGTTGTTTAAAATCTGAATCATGAACGTTTAATTTTGAGTTTAGTGGTCCTTTAACAGTTTTTTGTTGGCTGAACATGCCCCTTAGTGTCAGAAACTTTACCAATGAATATGATATCTTGTTATTATTATTAATATAATTTATTAGACATTTGAATTTGGCATTCATTTGTATAAACAAATACCTAATATGGCCGCAAGTAGTGGCATTCAGCTCTTTTTGGATGCTAGATTTATTCATGTAATTGTGCAACACAGAAAGATCCATGCAAATCCAGATCTTTGTATGTTGAGCTATTAAATTAATAAATCCAGCTACGAAAAAGAGACAAATGCCACTACCCACAGCACATGCCTATTAATTATTATGTATAGAAAAGTGTCATCTTATTATGCCGTCCTATATAGATTAGATCAGGGGTTGATAAATCTGTTTAAAATTTAGGAGCCAGTAAGAATTATTTAGTAGCCAGACTTACTTTTAGTGGCATTTGTATATAGATCTATGGAGAATAACCCAAAAAGTTAGGAGCCAGGAGTAAAATTCTAGGAGCCAATGGCTCTCAGGCTCCTGGATTTGTCAAACCCTGGATTAGATAATACATGGAAAGGATTGTGTAGTTATACTAACCAAGATAGAATGTTAGCAGGATCCTGTTCTCAAGACAAATTACAATCTATGTGATGACTAACAATGACAAGGAAGTAAAGCCACAATAATTTTTTTTATTTAAAAATAAATAAATTGTAGGAGTGATTCATCGAATATGATAAATGCAAATTTAGAATAGAATCTTTAGAGCAATGTGCAATGGATAACAAACTAAACAGGATATTTTCAATTGATAGCATAAAAGGAACACTTAAAGGGACAGTCAACTCAAATTTTTTTTTATTGTTTTAAAATATAGATAATCCCTTTATTACCTATTCTCCAGTTTGACACAGAAAACATGGTTATATTAATCTACTTTTACCTCTGTGATTACCATGTTTCTAAGCAGCTTTATCTATTGACTTGCATTTAAGTCAATTAGTGCTGTGTTGTTAGAATCCATGGGCATCAGCACAATGTTATCTCTATAGCTCACATGAACTAGCTTCCCCTAATCATGGGGCTGTCTTTAGGGATGTAGAAACAGAAAGACATTTAGAGGTTTAAAGGTTATAAAGTATATTAATATAATCATGTTTTTTGTGCAAAGCTGGGGAATGGGTAGTAAAGGCGTTATCTATCTTTTTAAACAATAAAAAATTTTGTGTTGACTGTCCCTTTAAGTCAAAATTAAACTTTCATTATTCAGAGCGTGTCATTTAAAAAAAACATAGCTACTTTTCAATGTACTTCCATTATCGCTAGCTCCTACTGAGCATATGCAAGAGTTCACAGTGTATACACAGGAGTCTGTAATTGGCTGATGGCTGTCACATGATACAGTGGGCAGGGAAATAGAAGCTATCTTTGAAATCTTAGCATTTCAGAGTGTCTGTATTTGAACTCCGAAAGGCGCCTTACAGACCTGGCAAGGTTAGACTGCGCTTTCCAACTTTGTAAACTCATTTTTAAAGACATGGTTTATTTTTCAGAACAATATGGTAATTTGGATTCCATACTGGTAAAACCTTCCATAACAGATCATTTCCTGTTTAACGTAAATTTAGTCCAGTTTTATAATAATATATACATTGTTTTTTTCTGAATAAGTTCAAAATCCTTTCTATAGACCATGGTTTTCAAAGTTTTAGGCGGTGGGCCTCCCCTCTGCAGCCCCCCAATAATACATTACTTTAGTTTTTTCTTTATAAAGAAAATTACAATATTTTTTTTTGGTTTTAATTTTGGGAATTTACATCTGCTCCAGGGTTCACACACAGCTCTCAAGATTACTTTAATTTGCAATTTGTTACTTCTGTGTTAAATGCAAATTACAGATCAAGACAATAAATGCAACACAGCCTCTGAGCGTTTTTTGACCCCAGTACGTCTCTTCCACCTACATCCTGCCCTTTGCCTTATTCCACTACAACATTGTCAGCTCTTAAAAAGTCAGCTGCTGCTTGTTGTTTCCATAGGATAGTTTAAAGTGTTACGGCTCCCAGGCCTTCCCTTATATTCTCTAGCGCTCCCCCGGGGATTCCTGCCTTACACTTTGAAAACCACTACTATAGACAAATGTACGACGTATGAAATTATCAGAAATATTGTGTATTATAATTTCTGGTACTAGAGTAGCTGTAAATCCTTTACATATGTAAGGACTCATTTTTTTGCTTGTTTATATTTTATATTAAAAACTAATATGTGTGCTGTGGGATTTAATGATAATACCAAAAAAGTATTTTAAACATGTATATAAGCTCAGAGGAGGAAATTATATATTATTTGTGCACAGGAATTTAATAGGAAAGTATTTATGATACATTGGGGCCGATTTATCACGGCCTGAATGGGGCCGTATACCTCTGTTTCCGCGCGAACCTTCAGGCTCGCTGGAAACAGGAGTTAAGAAGCAGCGATCTTAAGACCACTGCTCCTTAACTCATCCGTCTGCTCTGAGGTGGCGGATAGCAATCCGCCGATCGTGTACGATTAGGTTGATTGGCACACCCCTGCTAGCGGCTAATTGGCTGCAAATCTGCAGGGGGCGGCATTGCACAAGCAGTTCACCAGAACTGCTTGTGCAATGTTAAATACCAACAGCACATGTGCAAACACATCAGCACTAGAATGCAGTGACAGATATATTTCAACATAGCGGGACCCATGACTAGAGGAGGCGGGGAATAACCTCAGTACTAAGTTGTAAAATGTATTTAGGGCCAGATTACAAGTGAAGCGCAAAATATTGCTTTTGCGAGGGTGATATTTGCACTCCACTTTGTAATACCAGTGCATGTAAATGTGCACTGGTATTACAAGTTAGGTGCAATCAGAACGCAACCTTGCATTCGCATTGCATGGAACAAGAGCACTCTTCCATAGGCTCCAATTGGAGCCCTGTTGTCATGCTGTTATTGCATAGTTATTGAAATTGTATTATGCATTTGTTAATTATACAATCCTACTGCATTTAGTGGTCCTTTAACTTAAAAAAAAAAAAACATTAACACACTTTTTACTGCAATTATTTTTCAGTAGCCAAATTCCACCCAACAGTTGCCTTATTTTGAGCAGCCAATTTGGGCTTTAGTCCACAGACAACATGTCTACCCACTGTCATGGAATTAGTATACATTGTTTTGAAATTGTTATCTGATAAATACAGTTAGGGACAGATAAGTCCCAATGTGCCAAAATCTTGTATTTAGAACTTATTGGCATCTAATATAAACATAGCATTTAGAACATACCACCATTGGATCTGTTAATGTTTATCTTGGTCTCATACAGTTCCGTTATGAACAAGATAGAAGGTTACCTCCAAATCCTTAGATCCTCTTTGACACAGTCTCTGTAAATTTGCTCATACCTGGGCTCTTTTGCCGTTCTGTAGTTCCAAGAGGGTGTTGGCAACTCCATTATTCCTTTCAGTTTGTCACAACCACGAGTTCACCCCACGTGACCGATGACGTCTGATGTCACGGGTGACCCTCGCAAATCCTTTACCTTCTGGTTTAGACAGCCGCATTAGGTAGATAACACTGACAATAGGCTGATGGTTCTGGGAATAGCAATCTTGTATCCTGATGGTAGACTTCACGCATATAGGAATATTAGAGTGCTTGCTGTTAGTGTTAAACACATTTTTATCAAATACTTTGTTGTTTTTTTACTCGTATTAACTATTGGCAGATTTGATACATTGTATACATATATTTTTAAGGGAGACATCCCTATTTTTTAAAGTACCTACTTCAAATAGATAAATAAATGTTTTAAACAAATGTTTTATTATTGAATTTGTTGTATCATTGATATATTTAGCTTGTTAGTGCCCTCACTAACATCTTTGTAGTCCACTAAATCATATTTAAACAATCAGAAGGAATTGATTAAAGTGAGGTGCTTGATATCTGTAGTCCTAGCGCAATACTAAATTTTTAAACTAATTAAGTCTTTAGAAGTCAGCATTTCAAGTTCTAAGGTACATTACATGAAAAGGGGATAAAATAAAGAACAAAAGTTGATTGCAAAGGTGTTAAAATGCATTATTTTTAACCCAAAAGAAACACATATCGGGCTTTTTTAATGACGGTGTCTTGCAAAAAAACACTAAAACACTGTTGCAGAACCATCTCTTGAACTGGCTATGTACAAACCTGCTAGTTTCAACATTCAAATAAATAACTGTTACTCAAACTTTTTCATGCAAAACTATTTTTAATATTTGTATGCATAATTGAATCTGTTTTTAAGTTTGATGGTTCTTTAATTTACATTTTCACACGCTACCGATTAAAATACGTTTTCTATGGGACTAACATACATTTTAAAAATAATGTGTGGCTCTCTGAGGGCTTGGAAGCTGCTTATACAAATCTTTGAATTATACTAATTTGCCTTTTATTGGCCTAAGGCCTAAAAGATTTTACAAAAAGCCTAACACTATAGCTTCTACATTTCCTGAACTATATAGGTGTTTACAATAATGAGTTATATTTGACATGATACCACAGGCAAAGTCAGACAGCAATGTGGTCCCTTACAATAAAGTTTTGGACATTTGTTAAACTTTTCAAGCTCATATTGCACATTTTAGTCAGAGTGATGAAAGAATTTTGATGGAGCATTTTACATGTGTAAAATGTCTAATGCACAAATTAATATCAACAATTCCATATTACTATACATACAATTAAATACTTGTTTTCTTTTCTGCAAATATTTCACATTTATTAGTGTCATAAGTAAAATATGAATAATAATAGTAATATAAATATTCAGGTTTGACAATGCATTATATTGAATAAAAAAATACATTTTTGTGTAGTTGCCCAATAGCCCTTATTTAAAGGGGCAGTCAACACCAGAAGTTTTGTTGTTTAAAAAGATAGATAATCCCTTTATTACCCATTCCCCAGTTTTGCATAACCAACACAGTTATAATAATACACATTTTTCCTCTGTAATTATCCTGTATCTAAGCCTCTGCAAACTGCCCCCTTATTTCAGTTTTAGCAGTTCAGTTCCTTATTTCTAGTTTTAACAGACTTGCATTTTAGCCAATCAGTGCTGACGCCTAGGTAACTTCACGTGGGTGAGCGCAATGTTATCTATATGACACAAATGAACTAACGCACACTAGTGTTGAAAAACGTGTCAGAATGCATTCAGATTAGAGACGGCCTTCTAGGTCTAAGAAATTAGCATATGAACCTCCTAGATTTAGCTTTTAACTAAGAATATCAAGAGAACAAGGCAAAATTGGTGATAAAAGTAAACGGTAAAGTTGATTAAAATTACATGCCCTATTTGAATCATGAAAGCTTTTTTTGGACTTGACTGTTCCTTTAAGTAGTTGCTGGGAAGTTACTGCCATGCACTGACATACAGTATATTCACTACAATCCTTTATACAAGACATGTGCATGAATGATCAAAATGCATTCACAATACAAAGTCCCATATAAATATAGGTAAATAAGGACAACAACCCAGTCAAAACTAGTAAAAAGATTAAGTCCCCTGTAATTCAAAATAGTTAATGCAGTCTGTAGATACTGGACTGTTATTATAACACAAGGAGTCCCCTCTTGTGAAGAAACATTTCCGGTACAGCTCCGTAAAAGAGATTACCATATCATGAAGTCCCAAGTAGAAATACAGGATCCGCTCATCCGCTGCACAATAATGACCAAAGCAAGCCTCGCAAACAGCTGGCATCAGTAGTTATTGGGGTACCGGAGGGCAGGTTCTCAAGACGCGGTTGGTCGACGGTTGGTTTTCTGACAAATACTATTTTGAACTGGCTTGTGCTATAAAGGATTTTTTTTTTTTTTTTTTTACTAAATATAGATAATCTGTTCTTTACCTCTCAAAATACCTGTACTCTCCACTCAGTTTCCCTACATTACTGTTACTATGGGTCCACTACAAAGGCCAAAAGTACTAAGTGGCCTCTCTGAGTATTCAGGGGGTGCTTATGAGGTCATTTGAATGATACTGGTTGCCTTTCACTGATCTTGGCTTTTTGGATAAATATATCCATTCCATATGTTGATAACTAGTTGCCATTATACTTGATTTATTAAAGATGGAAAAGCTTTCAAAAATATGATATGGAAGACGCTGGGATATACAAAATAAGAAAATATATAAAGTAACAATACATGTACTTTCAAATTAGAATAACAACATTGTTTACAATAACGTTACTGTAACAACACAAGCATCAAAATACAGGTAGCCCTCAGTTTACGCCAGGGTTAGGTTCCAGAAGGAATGGTTGTAAATCGAAACCGTTGTAAATTGAAACCCAGTTTATAATGTAAGTCAATGGGAAGTGAGGGAGATAGGTTCCAAGCTCCTCTCAAAATTGTCATAAGTAACACCTAATACATTATTTTTAAAGCTTTGAAATGAAGACTTTAAATGCTAAACAGCATTATAAACCTAATAAAATAATCACACAACACAGAATATATAATTAAACTAAGTTAAATGAACAAAAACATTTGCTAAACAGCATTATAAACCTAATAAATCTGCTTGATAGCTCAGGTCTGGTTAAACTGATTAATTTCAGCTTGCTTGGCTTTGCTGCAACACAAGCGGACAGCTCCACATACTGGCTATTTTAATAAATGCACTGCTTCTCAATGCTTTTCAATAGCAGTCACATAACTGGAAAAAAAGGTTGTTATTCTGAAAGTGTGTAAATTGAACCGTTGTAAAACGAGGGCCACCTGTAGTTTATGAGGTGGGTAATTTTCAGTCTGTTTTTTTCTCACCTTCTTGAGGCATTAAAACCATAAACATGATAGATTTTTGTAGCTGACGGTCTAGAAACATTGACTTGCATAGGCATGAACATTTTATATTTAAATATATATACTAGTCCAAAAGACCATGTACACGGGCCAATTTTTTTAAATACCGCGGCTCCAACCCTTGCTCCCTCTCTCTTTTGCTCTCTCTCTCTCCCCCTCTCTTTTGCTCTCTCTCTCTCTCCCCCTCTCTTTTGCTCTCTCTCCCCCCCTCATTTGCTCTCTCTCTCCCCCCTTCTTTTGCTCTTTCTCTCCCCCCTCTTTTGATCTCTGTCCCCATCCTCTCTTTTGCTCTCTATCTCTCCCACTCTTTTGCTCCTCCTCCTCACTTTTGCTCTCTCTCCCCTCTCTTTTACTCTCTCTCTCTCTTTCCCCTCTCTCTTTTGGTCACTTTCTCTCCTCTCTTTTGGTCTCTCCCCCTCTCTTTTGGTCTCTCTCTCCCCCCCTCCTCTCCCCCCTCCTCTCCCCTCTGATTTGCTCTCCCCTCTGTTTTGCTCTCTCACTTGACCATGCCGCTGCCATCACGGCTGCTCCCGTCCACAACGCCCCTTTACACGCTCTCACGCCTGACCACACCCCTCACCACGCCCACCGGCCATGCACCCATCATGGCATGCCCTGTTGTGCCCCCATCACGGCACGTACGGCCATGCCCCCATCACGGCACGTCCGGCCATGCCCCCATCATAGCAGCTTCCACAGTGCGCACTCCTCTGCTGCTCAAGGCCAGGTATGTTTGTCCTGTGCAGTCTCTACTGCGCATGACTGCATCTGACAAACATACCTGGCCTTTTATTATATAGGATATATATATATATATATATATATATATATATATATATATATATATATATATATATATATATATATGGAAACAGAAGAAGGGAAGGGGCGCACAAAGAATCCGTATCTGGGTGTAGTACTTAAATGCCAAATTTGTACTCACTTGTTGGCACCTCAAACTATATGTGGTATGGAAAATGCATGGAGGCTATTATCAGCCCTGATGATCTCCTTAGATGCTGTTGATATTGGAGTAGACTTTCTGTCCTGTGTACTTCAGCCCTTCCACAAAAACTCCCAGGTCCTTAATTGGTGTTACCTCCGCTGAGTATGAGCTAAAAAGGAGCACTGTCTGCTATTGCTTCTGCTTCTTCCTCTTCAGGGATTGGCCCAGGAGCTGTCTTTTTAATAACTGATAAGAATAAATATTAAAAATCACAATTTACTCTTTCTGCCATCACTGTTTAAGAAAATGCTACCATTCGATGTGCAGATGTCTTGTCTTGTTTCTTACAGTTGTATTTTATTATATCACTGCTAGAGCACTGATGTGTAAACCACAGATTAATTAACCTGTGCTTAAAGGGACACTCAAGTAAAAAAAAAAACTTTTAGGATTCAGAAAGAGCATGCAGTTTTAAGACACTTTCCAGTTTACTTCCATTATCAAATTTTGCACAGTATTTTTATATACACACTTTCTAGGGAATTTCTGTGCACAAGCTCACAGGATATATGTATACTAGTCTGTGATTGGCTGATGTTTGTCACATGATACAGGGGGCTGGAAAATGGGAGAAAAAATATATTTGCCAGAAAAAAATCTACCTCATTTGTGTAATTCAGAGTAGGTGTTATTGCATTTTCTTTTTATAGATGTCGGTTCCTAAAGGTAGGAAAGAGAAGAGGCGCCTAATGGTGTGATGTCGTAGAAGCAGGCAAATAGAGGCAAAATGCAGATGTCAGATATACTCACAAGCCCAGGTGCACATGTAGTGTAATAATCTGCGGACCGAGGCTTCGGAGCTGCTCGGCTGACTCAATCCACTAGTATCTACCTGTACAGGAACACGTCCTCAGAAGGATATCGCCTAATCCAAAGTGGATAATCAAACTGCTAGTGGGAAACAAGTATGGATAAGGTGCAAAGAGATAACAAAAAATGCCAAATCCACTATCGCAAACTAGATACAATGTCCCAAACTGAAGCAAGGTGTGGATATAAAATATATAGACTTTATTAAAATCAATTAAAATACAGGAAACACAGCAACACATTTCTCAGCACATATGCTGTTTCATCAGGCTGTCTTCATCACAGCCTGATGAAACAGCATATTTGCTGAGAAACGCGTTTCCTGTATTTTAATTGATTTTAATAAAGTCTATATATTTTATATCCACACCTTGCTTCAGTTTGGGACATTGGATCTAGTTTGCAATAGTGCATTTGGCATTTTTTGTTATCTCCTTGCACCTTATCCATACTCGTTTCCCACTAGCAGTTTGGTTATCCACTTTGGATTAGGAGATATCCTTCCGAGGACGTGTTCCTGTGCAGGTCGATACTAGTGGATTGAGTCAGCCGAGCGGCTCCGAAGTCTCGGTCCGCTGATTATTGCACTAGATGTGCACCTGGGCTTGTGAGTATATCTGACATCTGCATTTTGCCTCTATTTGCCTGCTTCTACAATATCACACCATTAGGCACCTCTTCTCTTTCCTACCTTTAGGAACCAACATCTGTATCTTTCCTCATCTAAGAGAGCTGCCTCCTACTTGTCTTTCGGCCCTAACACTATCTGACATCATCGATCCCAAGTTACCAACTAAAAACACAGCGATTACTCCAGAGAAATCACTGAGATATCTTTTGTTTGGAAATGATATTGGACGATTGTGGTCTGTAACTACACATATATGTGCACATATTTTTTGGGACTCACATAGAGGCTTTGATTACACATTGTTATTATATTTTTGCAACATATTGCGCAATATGTTGCAACTTTTGCAATACATATTATAACTCATTTTTGAGTCAGGAATCATTCACTTAATTAATTATTCACATCTAGTTGATATAAGTTTATCATTTTATATTCTACCTATTGTTCTAGAATACAGTTTTGAATATTATTCTGAACATTTATAGATTTTTATATAACTATCACCAAATTTAGAGGTGTTTTTATATCACTTGTTATTGATTTATTTATTGGTGCACCCTTATTGGTTACAGTTATTTTTTACTGTAGTTGTTTTTCATTTTCTTTTTATTATGCACTTGTTAATTATACAACTCTACTGCATTTAGATGTCCTTTAAGCTCTACTCTAATTACAACTCTAATGTTATCACTCATTCCCAGGACAGAAATGAGGGAGAACGCTGCTAATCATAGAGTCAGTTTTACTGTGTCTTGATTACATACAGATCCAGAAACATGAGAAATATTTAGCTTTCAAAAGAAAATCAGATTTTAACAAATATAAATTCTTATATTACAAACCATTTTATACATCACATACATTAGGTAAATACCTAGGTAAGCATCAGCTGGAGCTATATGATAATTGATGTGAAATGAAAAATAAAACTGGTATATTATACATTTAATTGAATTGTATAGCCTTGTAGTACTGCCAAATATGTAACTTTATTCCAGAAGGGCATTAATGGAAAGAACTTACAAAACCACATAAGAACTCACAATTAGTACCCTAGTATCTAACTAAAGAAATACTATCACTTCTAAACAAATGAATGAAACAAGTAGAGCATTTGTTAGCACTGCTAACAGCGGCCTAGATTCCAGTACAGATAATGGCATTATTGTGCTCTGATAACAAGCTATTGCTCCTCTGCATCTATTTACAATGAACCAGTGAGGGTTACAGCAGGCTGACAAAATCTAGGGCTTTCTTCTCACTTTAGGCTATGTCTTGTGCTGGCAATCACATGCTGTACATTAAAAGGGCAGTAAACACCTTGACATTTGTATATAAAATGTTTACTTATGCATAATGAAACAAGTTTGCAACATAGTTTTATTTATTATTTTGCCCCTTTTCATGTCATTTTAGCTCTATAAATTAGAACACAACAAGGCTAACCCTGTTACATATATGTCCCTAATTGGATTTATCAGTTAATAACTGCAAAACAAGGTAATTTATAATAACTTTATGACAGTGGTTAGCCTTGTTGGCTGCAGACTAAAGCCCAGATTGACTGTTCAAATAAGGCAAATGGTGGGTGGGGTTTGGCTATTGAAAACAAATCACTGTAGATTATGTTTCTATGTTGAAAAGAAGACGTTAATTTGTTTTAAAAATGTACTCCTTGGCTGATATGTTATTCTATAGCCACACAACAGAAATGTCTTGTGATTACAAGGTGTTTACTGTCCCTTTAAATATAATAAATCTTTTGAACCCCCGTGGATGGCTGATCACTGGAGCAGATGATGGTGGTTCTCACATTAGATCATGAGTGAGTAAACTGTGATTTCTCCTGGCTAATTGTTACTAATTCTCCTCTGACGTTCATCCTCTTGGATAGATACCAATGTCTACATAGAAAATAATAACTTTGGTTACTATACATGATAAGTGCAAATTGTATTTTCTATGAAAGGACTCTTAATTTACTAAAGGGACATAGAACATATTGTATATACAAGACTTTTCTGTAGTCTTGTAATAAATAAGCTGAGTATGAACACTTTCTGATTACATTAACATAGTTATTCAATGGCCAAACTACCCCATCACTTGTATTATTTGGAGAAGCTAACCACTTCCTATTATAGTCTTCTCACTACACACAAGTAAACAATTTAGCTTAAAATTTCAAAGTATTTCTTATCCCTTTACTAAAAATGCACAGTGGAATAATTTATCTTACAAAACACAGTCTTTTGGACCTCTCATTAACTCTTTGCTTTCCAAAGAGAGCTGAGGCAATGATATACAAAGTGTTGTAGCCTCTCTTGCAAATAAACATGCTCATTTGAGCAACAGCAGGTACTATATTGCAAGCCTGAAGAGAAATGGCTTAATGTTCTAAATGGGGGAAAAAAATAATGTAAAATTTTGACCCACGAAAAGACAGTGCAATGTGCTGTAATGTGAGCTACACAGTGTTATCATTGGAAACAATAATTGCAGATGCCGCAGACTGTTATTCTAGCTTGTGATGCTTCACGGTCTGCCTGAAAAACGTGTTGGTAAATCACAGAGAAGGAATGTGGACATAACCCTTTGAATTAGTTCTGTTTTTTTAATAAGGCTTTGACTGAAATTTCTAAAAAGGAATTATTTGTGTTATAGTGCTAAATACTACAAGAAAAGAAGTAAACCCCTATACACATAAAACAATTAACCAAAATATATTGGAATGTTAGAAAATACAGGACTCTGGGATATGTATGCTCTGGAAGATACCAGCTTCTCTTCAATTTCTGTACATAGATGTAAATAAAGTGTAGGGACCGCACAGATGATAGAATGATTAATAGTTCACATTTCTTCTTGAACTGGATATATAGAAATTTGCTGCTGAAGTAAAATTAGTTATATTCAATAAAAAGAAAAAAACTCACATTAAAGGGACGTTAAAGCCAATTTTTTTATTTAATGATTCAGATAGAGCTTGCAATTTTAAGCAGCTATCTAATTTACTCCTATTATGAATGTTTCTTCGTTCTCTTGCTATCTTTATTTAAAAAACAGGAATTTAAAGCTTAGGAGCCAGACCATTTTTGGTTCACGACCCTGGATAGCGCTTATTATTGGTGGCTTCATTTAGCAAACCAATAAGCAAGCATAACCCAGGTTCTCAACCAAAAATGGGCCAGCTCTTAAACTTTACATTCCTGCTTTTCAAATAAAGATAGCAAGAGAACAAACAGAAATTGATAGTAGGAGTAAATTAGAAAGTTGCTTAAAATTGAATGCTCTATCTGAATTATTAAAAAAAAAATTGGGTTTAATGTCCCTTTAATCCCAGAGTTTAAGTTCCCAATAAAACAATAAAAAACAGAGAAAATCTAAAATTAAACTCTCCGATCAAACATTATATTGCATTATATTATATTATTACATGTTCTGTGGTAGAGGAGATTAATTTCAACATTTCCAATCTATTTGGTATCACTTTATACAGTATACAGTATATTGAAAGAGAGAGAGTAAGAGGGAGAGTAAGTAAAATTACAGATAGCTTGGTCAAAATTCCTAAATCATAGCTGTACACTGAAGCTGCAGTTATACATTGCATTGTGTCTCTGTTAGCTCATAATACAATAAAAATATATAAAAAGGCTGGTATAGTATAGTAGCCCAATAGTTTACTAATTTTCACTTAATTTTTTTTTATTAAATATAAATGACCAGGTTCTTTATTTTAATGTGCTGTTTTTTCTAGTTTTTTTCTGTAAATGTAGCATGCTTGCCAAATCACTGAGCATCTCAAGATTTATTTTCCTGCTTTTTGTGTTTACTGACCATGCTCAGAATACTTCAAAATAAGCAACCTTATCCTCTCAGCAACCCAACCACTGCTTGTTTTTTTCACCAAAAATAAATCAATAAATAAAATGTGCTTAATAGGCAATGCAATATATGTGCATGCCAAATTTCATAAAGTTGTTCATGCTGTAGGTCATGTTTTCCGTGTTGAGAAATTTTGTCCGCAATAATTAACCAGAACTCTCTGGTTAATTTTCTAAAAGTGGCCCACATGCCCTCCAAATAGAGGGCATTGTGGTTTTTTAATTATAAAAAAATGTAGCTTTTTATTTTTAATTAAAAACAACTGCAACTGGGTCTAAAGTTGGTGGGAGTGGGGTGTTAGAAAAAAAACGTAACTGAAAAGTGTCTTTACATTGCGGTGTATGGGAACTGTGTGTTCCTATAAACCGCAATGTAAATATATATGTATATGTCTATATACAAATAAATATAGATACACATATTATTAACACATAAATATATATGTATACTGTATATTCATATATTTAAAAATGCAGCACTACTTACCCCCTTTGCTGCGCAAGGTTCTGATGGCATCAGAACGAGGCTCACATAGATGTCTATGGAAGCGCGCTCTTGTGATTAACTTGTAATACCAGCACACATTATTGTGTGCTGGTATTACAAAGTAGAGCACTAATATCGCTTGTTGGCAAGCAATTGTATTCTGGCCCTAAATAGTTCCAATAATACTCAATTATGGCACCCACAGAAAGTCAAATTTAAAACAAAGAAATGAAAGTTTCAAGCACCTGAACACAGTTCAAAATGTAAATGATAGCTGCCTAATATATGTATAAATATATATATATATATTATATATAAATAATCCCGTTAAAAGGATAGCTGTGTTAAAACAGTATTTTGAAGCAAAAAAAACAGAATTTGCATATCGTACCCAGAATTCTCTTGTGCATTGGTAACATTGTATATGAGGTATTTCTGGGAAAAAGCGAGCGGGGAATTTTGCCTAGCTGTACTAACTTCCTATGCAAATATTTACATTGATTTAATATTGAGACATGGAGGATTTTAATTTCAGTTTTTTATCTCCCCCCATAATTTTAATAATATATATATATATATATATATATATATAGTCACGTTGATTGGAGTAGCCATGTTAGTCCAGAGATTTAGATATCAAAATAACAAGAGTATTGCATTGAGCAATGATACTTTTTTTATTGGACTAACTATACATTTATAAGATGACAAGCTTTCGGAAGAGTTCCTTCCTTTATCAAGTCTGAAGCAATAAGTATTGCTTCAGACTTGATAAAGGAAGGAACTCTTCCGAAAGCTTGTCATCTTATAAATGTATAGTTAGTCCAATAAAAAAAGTATCATTGCTCAATGCAATACTCTTGTTATTTTGATATCTATATATATATATATATATATATATATATATATATATATATATATATATATATATATATATATCCCACTGAAATCAATTAACAAAATATTTTCATGTAGTTAACAATGTTTTTATGCAGAACACATTTACTATTTTTTTTAAATATCTATGTTCTGTTTAATCACATATATTTCTTGAATGTACAAATGAAAAGACTATATATACTTAAGTGTGTGCATATAAATTGTTACAGATGGTAGTGCATATGTTTTTTATGTGTCTGTATTTGTGTATTCCCAGGGTGATAATAACCCCATTGTAATCTTAAGAGTCTGAAGGATTCTAGGTACATATGTGATTCATTCCAGTATCTATGTCATCATATTCACAACACCATTCTGCACAATAGGTGTTAAGAATGATAGATGAGATGTTTGTCAGTGAAAGTCCTTTGGGGAAATGCATGGAAGGAATGAAAGTTAGAAACAGTGTGTTGTTAAACTAATGTGGGTCAGGCAGTGAATGGATTGTCTATCATAGTGATAATCAATATGAATTTCTTCTGTACTGCTATGACATTTGCTTTCCAAACCAACAATTTTTTACAGATGTGTAAAAAGATAAACAAACACTTTTACATTTACAGTTTTCTTTTAAACAGATTTTATTTTTTACACCTTTATCTGCTTAAATATATAGGCCTAGATTACAACTGGAGTGCAAAATATTAGCAGCATTGAACGCAAAAAGCACTTAATTTAAATCAATAGGGATCCTACTCTTGCGCTCATATTACACGTTGAAAACAAAAAGTTAGCGAGACAGTGAAAGCCTCAGGTGAACTAATATTTAATGGCTGGATAGCGCAACCACAATAACTATCTTTCCCTATTGGTTTCTATTTGATGCACTACAGGAGTTTCTTCTCACTTTCACTCACGTGCTAACCTGAAGGTGCGCTAGGAATACAGCGCTAAAGACGAATGTGCATTAAAAAAACGCTTCAAATACCTATGTTCCTCCCTTAGCTTTATTTCTATATGAATATATAGATATGATATATAAGCTATAAGAAAACTAAAAAAACATTTACTTTGTTTAAAAGGGATATTTTATATTTCAAGGTATTTGACAGGGAAGGGCTTAAATGTGTGTGTATAAATATATATATATGTGTGTGTGCGTGTATTTATATTTGTGTATGTATATGTGTTTATATGTATGCATCTATGCACATACATATGTACACATATAAAAAATACACACACAGATAGATAGATAGACAGATAGATAGATGGATAAATAGATAGATACATTTTATAAAAACTGCTTAGAACTGGAAAAAGTTTGGATTTTGGAATATTTGTATATTTGCATCTGTAAAATGGGACCAAGTGTAAAAAACAATACCCTTTGTCATTTAGGCAATATTAACGTATCATAACACAGCTTATACATGCTACCTAAAGGTAGTTTTAGACAGTTTTTATTAATTTTGTATACATAGTTCCATCATAAAGATAGTACAGTACTGTAATCAGAAAGGTAACAATAGTTTTAAATAAATATAAAGGATCATTAGCATTTTAGAACACACAACATTTTTAAAAAATTCTGAATAAAAAAGTTTGGTTATTCTATTTTACCAAGCAATGCCAGATTGGACGCTAATCTTAGTGCGGTCCTGCAACATAGATAGCACACCCTGAGCTATCAGTAGCGCTCTACTTGTAATGAAGACCTGTATGAGCTTTAAAAAAGTTTTACTTGTGTATTAGCATAGAGGCTCATTGGTTGTCTCTCTTCTAAGCACAGGTTAATTAGAGAATTCCTGAATTTTTAACCCACGTCTGCCTAGTAATGCGATTACTAACATTTTCATGTTTGCTCATGATATATATATATATATATATATATACACATATATATATATATATATATATATTATATATATATATATATATATATATATATATATATATAGTAGTGAAGATTGGAGTAGCCGTGTTAGTCCAGTAGATAGATGCTCAAAAAACAAAGTATTGCAGTATGCAGTGATACCTTTTTTATTGGACTAACATAATATTTAAAAGACAAGCTTTCGAGAGTTTTCCTCTCTTCCTCAGGTCTAAAGCAATATTGCTTTAGACCTGAGGAAGAGAGGAAAACTCTCGAAAGCTTGTCTTTTAAATATTATGTTAGTCCAATAAAAAAGGTATCACTGCATACTGCAATACTTTGTTTTTTGAGCATATATATATATATATATATATATATTATGATTGGCTATGAGCACGTTTGCACAAAACACAAAACCTTAGATGATATGGAGCAACACTAAAGCAGCAAGAAAGGTCACTTTGAGAGAAGGTTGAATTAGAGAGTCCCTGAAATTGCCTTAATAAAATTTCTAATTTATACTTGGCTATGACTCACCTTAGCTTCATGCTAAATATTATCCAAGAATATTGCTGTTCTATATCAGTCAATGTATTCTTACTATCATACTACTTCAAAACAATCATATTGCACTACAGTCAGTTTACTACAACATATTGTAATCATTCAATTTAACCTAACCACCAAAGAAAAAGAATAATAAAATATTTTCACAAAGTTTTTTTTTTTTTGCGTTCCTTAAAAGGGACACTCAATCAAAATTAAACTTTCATTATTCGGATAGAGCATGCAATTTTAAACAACTTTCCAATTTACTTCCATTAACAAAATGTGCACAGTCTTTTTATATTTAAACTTTTTAAGTCACCAGCTCCTAATGAGCATGTGCAAGATGGCTGTCACATGGTACGTGTATGCGTTTGTGAATGGCTGATGGCTGTCACATGATACAGGGGGAGTGGAAATAGACATAACTTTTAAAATTGTCAGTAAAAATCTACTACTCATTTGAAGTTCAGACTAAGTGCTATTGCATTGTCTTGTTATCTTGCATTTGTTGATTATGCAAATCTACTGTGTTGACTGGTCCTTTAATCAATGTACACTACTGTATACGTCACATCAGCTGGCGAACTCTTTCTCCGGTATCTTTCATGCTTTATTTATTTATTTATCATTTAGGTGTCATACATATTTTGGAATTTTTTTCTTGTCTCTTTATAGGACATAACAACCATGCTTATTCTTTGATAGAAGCAATGAATCACTGAATTGCAGAAGAGCTTGCATGTAACTTAGCGCTCCACTCGTAATCTGGTCCATTGTAATTAAAATACATTTCTGTTGCGTTGTTATAGAATAACATATTAGCTAAATCTTAACATTTTTAAAAGAAATTAACATCCTATTTTGTGCAATTATTTTTAATAGCCAAACTCCACCCACCATTTGCCTTGTTTGAAGGAACCAATCTGGACTTTAGTGTGCAGACAACAAGGCGAGCCAGTCGTAATATTAGTATACAATGCATTGCTTTGCAGTTGTTATCTGATAAAGCCAATTATGGGAAAATATGTAGCATTGTTAGCCTTGATAAATCAACAGGGTTCATTTCAAGCTCTGAGAATTATAAATTGTCCACTTTTCAGAGCTCAATGCACACTTATCATCAGCATGCTAAGGGGTTAAATGTGGCACAAACATAGAAGAGAGTTTTAACTTGAGGTTGTGCAGATGTTACACAATGGCATCTTGCATATGTATACCAAATCCCTGACCACACAATGTATGGAGTATGTTGGGATTTTCTGAAAATCTATACCTTCAAAGTTCTTAACCATTTGGGTGGTTTCCATGGATTTACAAAAAAAAAATTATTTTTCCTTTTCAGCAACTACTTTAAATTAAGTTTCCTTAAGTTGTAAGACTAAGCCAAAGAGAATACTGCTTTGATGTTTCTTATTTCCAAAATCACCAAAGCCTACGTGGGATAATATTTTGCCCTGGGAACTACACCAATGTGGTTGTCACCTGGAAATTCATCATTCAATCAGTAGAAAATCAAATATAATTCTTTTTGACATGCTTTGTACATTTCGGTCAGGACATTATAAAAAAGACCTTAAACTCCATAATTTCTGTTTTCTGGATGATTGGTAACAGACATGAGTTCTCTTAAGTGAAGGTGAAATGGCAGATGGTTTAAAGAACTCCTGTTTCCTTTAAACAAAAAAGGAATGCTCCCCTCCTAGTATTTATTTAAATCTTGAGGAAGAGAGAATTTTTAACATTTCCCTTGAAATAAAGATCACTCAAGAAAGAACCCTCATTATAACATTGCATTTGCCTAAGCAGAATAATTCAGATTTAATATAAGAAAAATATTTCTGTAGCAGTGGTACGAATAAAAACTGTATTACTCTTTAAATGCTATTAAACTAATAAAATAAACACACTAGTGACTGTACTAGACAGCAATGAGAGCAGATCTGCTTTCAGGTCTCATTAGAATAAATGTACCAGTTTTGAACTTCCTATATTTGACTATAATAATATGAACAATGAAAATGTAAAACAGTATGGGTTATTTAAATAGCAAAGAAGGAAGAATAAAATTGATGGCTGTATAACAATTTTGGAATTAAGAAGCTGTAGAAAAGATACTAAAGCATTATGGTTTATACAAAATACCCTCAGAGTTCCTAAATGGTAAATGGTTAGATAAAAAAGTGAAGTCAGAGATAGTACTTTAAAATTTGCAAGTTATTGTGGTTTGGTTAATAATAGCTTCAATATACTGTATGCTTGTTTGAAAATGAAACTTCCCCTTGTGTCAACTAGGGAGGTTGCTAGGTTGCAAAAAAAGAACAAGTGAGAACATTTAATTGTCTCTCTAAACACAAGTTCTGTCCTTATACCATTGTATGCCCATCTGGTTCTGCCACAAACAACATTCATTCCTTATTACTAATTTTACCCTCTTAGTTGAAAGTAATCACATAAAGCATTGGATTTCCTCAGGTTATCTGTCAATAATGCACCAGTGTAGTAGTTATCCCATTTCCAATTGTGTCAGTAACACTGAGAGAGTAGTGGTTATACAATTTTCTCTCCCAGCAACACTGAACTTATTCACAAACACACACACATATCTATCTATCTATCTATATATCTATCTATCTATATATATATATATACACACACACATATATATATATAAAAATACACACACACATACACACAAACATATATATATATATATATATCATATATATGTTAAAAGTCAATCAAGTTAGTCACGATTTTTACTATTTATATTTTACAAGTAAAATATAAAACCTTCATTTAAGTAAAGTAAGTCCCCTCTTTGCCTGTAATGCCATCCTACAAATTCCCCAGTTTACAGGTTCTTCAAAGTGAACAAAAAGGGGGCGCTAAAATTTAGACAAAGGATTTAAATTTAGGAATGAAGGGACTTTATTATAAACAAATGTATTACTTCAATGTGCCTTCCAAGGTTAACAAATGTATTTATAAGCATATTGAGGTATCATTTACACACTTTTTTTAGTTGCCGAACAAAAAGGAAATTTGTATATAGCTATGATAGAGAAGCCTCCAGTAATACTATAGGACCTATGACTCCCATGATCCAGCAACATGCCAAACACTCATGTTTAATAATATATCACCCAACCTATACGCTTTTTCTAGTGGATTGTCTATGGTGTCAGTGAATTTGACATACAAATTGGTAGTAATGCCAGCTTTCTAAATGGAAAGGATGAGAGAGGAGAAGTGACATAGAAAGACCGAGTGAGAGAAGTAGACATTGTTAAGGGACATTGTCATCAATTTTCATCTTTGCTTAATGTAAA
Organism: Bombina bombina; assembly: GCF_027579735.1. Taxonomy (NCBI): domain Eukaryota; kingdom Metazoa; phylum Chordata; class Amphibia; order Anura; family Bombinatoridae; genus Bombina; species Bombina bombina. The sequence continues at coordinate 650,863,405 of NC_069502.1, read as the reverse complement.
ATGCATTTCAATGCTTTGCTTATTGAAAAAAAATAATGTTCCTGTCTTGAGTAGGTCAATGTTTTCTAATCACAATTGCAGAGGTGTGTCTCTCCATCAATAAAGCAGAAACAGCTGTCCTTATCAACCACTGAGGATTAGAAGGAAGTATAAAACCAAATACTACAGTATTAGTTTAAACTTAAATTTAAACAACTTTTACTCAACATTTTTTGAGAATAAATGTGAGAATACAGCTACAATGTTTAACGAATACGGTTTCCTTTTACTTTAAAAGTTAGTCTTGATATTTTATTTAAAAAAAAAAAAAAAACACACACACTGGTGTTATGTGTTAATTTGCTAATTTTCAGAATATATGTTTTATTCTATATACTGTGAAATGTATAAAAAAAAAATACAACACAAAAGCAGTTAGTTTTCATTTAAAATGAGTAGTATATTTTTTTCTAACAAATTTCAAAATTAGTTAAACTTTCCTTCCCTTGCATCATGTGACAGCCATCAGTCAATCACAAAATGGATATCCGCCTAAGCTGAGAACTCTTGCACATGCTCAGTAGGAACTGGTGCCTCAGAAAGTGTGTATATTAAAAAATTGTGCACATTTAGATAATGTAAGTTAATTGGAAAGTTGACAAAAGACTTTGAAATAAGACAAGACAAAAGACAGACTCTTTATTCCAATGTCAATTGCTTTATATGAATATTTGCTAAAATATAATTTGAGGTAAAGATACGGACAAAAAATACATTTACTTATTTCCTAGGCATCTTCTTAATATGGGAAACAGGACCCATTCAATGGATATTAAATGCAAATTGGAAGTTTAAGGGGCCGTAAATTAAAAATTAAATGATCATGGGGGCTCGGCTACGCAGCGGCCATGATCAGTCGCACTTTATGAAGTTCTCTGAATATGATTCAACAATTAGGTGAATAATCAAGAAGATTAGTCCCATTTTATCCCATAATTGGGTTATTAACGTACAGCATAACACAGATTTATGGGACTCTTTTTCCCGGACCTTCAGAGACCTGATTCAGCCCATTGGGAGTGTTGCCGCCAAGCCTCACAAAAACTCCAAAACCCCCCCTGGCCGCCCGGGTTACAGCGGCTTCAACTCTAGTGCAAACTTAAGCTCCCGCTACTTATAGCCTACACTAAAGATGGAAGAAGACCAGTACTCGATGATACAAATGCTCCTCGTACAGCTGGATCTGCAGATGCAAAACTGCTTCCACAATCTTTTACATTTGATCCGTGACCCATGTGGGAAGAGAGATATAGATGCTATTGAAATGGAGGAGGGAGAACCGGCTGCACGACATGCAGAAGATTTGAATACGCTTGTTCCTCACATCTACAGCACTTTGTACCCCACAGCATTTAAGAGGCGCTCAGATGTGCTTGATATAGCTACGGTTTCTGCCGTGAGGAGCCGATCGTGGAGGAGCTGGAGATTGAAACGGTGATGTTCGGTGCTCCAGACCTTCCCCCATACATCAGCTACACGCTGAGCATAACCCAACTGCTATTCTCAACCTACTTACGGATACTGTGAGTATCGTTGCCACCATATATAAAGGGACCCTCTTTCTAGACAGACACTCTAAGCGACTCAGTGAAGTCCCAGAACTTTATCGCCACAGCACTGTACCAACGTACTGGAGTGTCGCAGCAAGAGCAGACAAGATTTTGGGACACTTGCTACTGTTCCCCCCCAGTTTCATAGCTGATGGGGTGGGTTGAAAAGCTAAATTTATTGATGTGGTTTGTCTCCCTCTTTCTCCCCTCAATGCTATCCCCTCCTTTTTATAGCTTTATTTTCTACATGCTCTTCTGTTAACATGTTGACATGGATTTAGATAACATCTTCTGCTAGGTACTTAGTCTATTGCATGCCAGCTTTGTGTTAGAATATACAGGTTTGCCTGCAACCATATATCTCATCCCTTTCATGTGTACATCTTATATCTCATTGAGATAGCTTATGTATATCTTGTGTGAACTATACTGTTCCTGTTTTTAGCAATAGTATTGTATACTACTCTCCTTAGCTTATATTCTAATATTTAAGGCTCTATCTTACTAAATTTAAGGGACACACTAGCTATGTACAATTGGCACATAACTAACCATTCCCTACTGCTTCACATAGTGGAAGGGTAGTGCTCACCACTAATGAGGCCTAGACTGTACACTTGAAAACTGAACATCTATATCTAAATCTATTTATTTAATTCTACTGTGCTCATCCAAACCTACAGATACCTCCCCTCTATTGATTTGTGAGAAACAGGATTTCCTATATACCTTGCTACACAGTTTGCTGTTTAATTATATCTGGCATTATATTGTTTACCCTAACAGATACATGGTTGTAAAATACATTACCAGACAGTTAAAGTCACAAGCCAAATGTATAGGCTCATAGAGTATTATAGCTACATTAAATAACTCAGGACTAGCTACACAATTTTATTAACTCTTTAACAGATCTAGCTTTTAGATGCATCTAGGCCCTACACAAAATAAAACAAAATATAAGTGGATCTCACTAGACATAACTTTTCCCTCACGAATACAGATCTTTTCATAACCAAGTATGACTGGTTTGGGAAGAATTAATAAGGTCTTATAACTACCCTTCTCATACTTGTCATATGGTGAGCTACCTTTCAATAGTTAAATATAACCTCTGCTAGATGCCTTAAAACACCAGGAGATTCTTTATTTTTCTATAGTTAACTTTTTTCTATTTGTGGTTATAAATGCTTAGTTGAAAATATACTATAGGGTCCTGTAACTATCCTTCCTATATTTGTTTCACAAGGAGCTAGTTTATTCTTGTTACCTATAACCTTCTCTAGATGCCCAATTACGTGGAGAGCTTCCTCATACTGTATTGTTACTCCCATATTTATTGGACACTATATCTATTACTATAACCAACATACTTTAAGTTAAATAAATGACCCAAGAGTGGTCTGCCTATTCCTCACCAACTGCACCTTATATTATGTTCATGTTGATATTTTCAACACAAAAAACTGGAAAGGAACCGCTGTGTAAAAGCAAATAAACTTTATTTAATATGGGTTAAAAGCGGATAGCATCCCAACCAAAAAGGCGGACTAGGATGGTTTTTGTACATTGTCGTATTGTCAATGTACAAAAACCTCAATAAAAAAAAATAAAAAAAAAAATTAAACGATCATGATTCAGATTAAGGGGTCAATATTTTGGAGCAACATATGAATTAGCCCTTAGGGCCCGAATTATAAAGCTCCGAATGGAGCTTGATGTCCCTGTTTCTGCGTGAGCCTTCAGACTTACCGGAAACAGAAGTTATGAAGCAGCAGTCTGAAGACCGCTGCTCCTTAACCTATCCGCCTGCTCTGAGGAGACAGACAGAAATCAACCTGATCGAATACGTTTGGGTTGATTGACACCCCTGCTAGCGACCGATTAGCCGCAAATCTGCAGGGGGCGGCATTGCACCAGCAGTTCACAAGAACTGCTGGTGCAATGATAAATGCCGACAGTGTATGCTGTGGGCATTTATCGATGTGCGGCGGACATGATACGCTATATCGTATCATGTCCATCCGCACTTTAATAAATATAGCCTAGCATGTGCAGTTTTAAACAACTTTCCAATTGACTTACATCATCAAATTTGCATGTTACTTTGGCACCCCTTGTTGAAGAGTAAAGCTAGGTAAGCTAATAGGAGCTTAGAAGTGTGCATTGTATGTCAGCTGTGTTTGCATATTGCTTTAAAGATTCTTCCATCAGAAAGGATTTACACTGTTTTAGCTCAAATAATTGATTAATTAAACCAATTTAATAATCAGACAGACCCAAATTTATTTCTCTTCTTCGATAGCTTTGATTCTTATGTGTGTATGATACACAGGCTCTCAGTTCATAGGTGCTGAAATGCGATCTACTATAGACTGTGTGTATAAACAGTATATATTTATATGTGTGTGTATAGTTTTATGAGTACACTTCTGCGAACCAGTTATGCTATAAAAGCAATTTAAAAAAAACAAGGTATAATTTGAATGGGAATCTCATGGAAAAGGCACTTTTTAACATTTTCATCACATGCATATTATTATTATTATTATTATTATTATACGCTTTTACTTTAATTGTGCTATAAATAAGGATAATATTTTTTTTTTCTTTTTTCACAATAGTCATCCATTCAAAAAATAATTGTTTAACTTTTTAAAGAGAATCATTTCCAGTAAATCTATTAAAGATACTAGACATAAATAGTTTTAACACAAATATAACTAAAGATAGACAAGTTATGACATATATTAAACAAAAAAGAGACCAGTGTTATTAAAACAGTTTAATATTTCTTACAATAATATATTCTGGTTATAAGGATATCCATTTAAAAATAATCTATAACAAAATTAAATCCTTGTGGCTATAAATAATAATATTAATAAAAAGTGTTTCCTAACATTAGATCTTTATAACATGATTCATAGATAAAAAAATTTAAGGGTTCATCTCATGTCTTTTCAAATATTTATTGTCTCTGCTTCTGTCTACAGCTTAACACATTGTTTATTTCTTTTTTCATACATCCCTTGTTTAGTTCTATAATGAGTTTTTACACTGGAACCAAACCCATTATAATAAGTAAGAAAACGCCAACACACAGTACAATATACTATAAGGGCTGTCGTAAAAGCAGACAAAACTGATGATACCAAACTGATAAAACAACATTTATGAAGACGCCAAATGGAACATAATGTATTTTTTCTTGCTGCTCTATAGAACGTTTGCTTTATCCATTCCAGTCAGTGTACTTATTGTTCTAAACAGAGCTATGGGCTGGCAACTTGAGCCCTGTCTGAGGTTAGAGAATGACCTTTTAACCTAAACAGTCATAACCCATTGTATTTATTGCACCTTAACCAGGAAAACGGCAAGTAGAACCATTTTTGATGTCTTTGCTACACCTAAGAAAGGGGAATTTATAATGTTTATCATTTAAAAAAAAAAATCTATACTGAGAGCAAAACATTTCTTGTTTTTATGTATGTGAAACACGTCAATGCATCCCAAACAAGTAGCGGGAGTTCTGTTTATCAGGCAGTAAGCAATCAGTCCTTAGGCCACAGTTGTACACAGACATGCATTTCCTGTTAACTTTAAAATCAAAAACAGATTAAGCTAACTTTTTTTTTCATTTGCAACATATGTTTAACATATTTATAAAGTATTATAATATACAATATAGCATTTTTTATAGATTAATATTTCTTTATATTTTAATCCTTTTTGCTGTAATTGGCCTATATTATTGAGAGGATATATTGATGACATCTCTAATTTACCTATTAAAGTGGATTATGCATAACATTGTATTAGCTAGCTAGTAAATGACATTTAATCAAGTATGCATTAAGAGGGCCTCACTCAGATGTCATCTCATGGATGAAAGAACTAAGAACTACATTAAGAACTAAACAGGAATGATTTTAGTATCATTATTTTAAGCTGATTTATTTTCATCTCATATTTCAACACATTTTAAAAGTAAATTTTACTAATGTTTAGACTTCTTTGGTCCATATGAATAATAAATTAATAAATATTTTTTGTTTTAAATAATATTACAAAACAAAGTATTTGTTTTTCATACATTCACAAAATGTAATTTAAAAAAACAACAACTGTAAAACTTATTAATTCAGTATCCTGTAGTATTAGTTCTTCATGAAATGGGAAAAAAGGTGTAGGTACTTGATATTACATCACAGAATCTGGTTACAGGTAAATATATAAATTTTCCAACCTCAGGGCCATAAATAATAACTTATAAAGTGTGTGTTAAACACCAAGGGGTAGATTCAACAAATGTCGAGCAGACATGATTCGCTATAGCGATTCAGGTCTGCTCGACATCGCTAAATGCCAACAGCATACGCTGTTGGCATTTTACATTGCACAAGCATTTCTAGTGAAATGCTTGTGCAATGTCGCCCCCTGCTCACTGGCGGGCAATCGACCACTATCAGGGGCTGTCAACCATCCCGATTGGATTGGATCGGGATGATTTCACCCCGCCACCTAAAGGGTGGCAGACAAGTTAAGGAGCAGCGGTTTTAAGCAGCATCCGCTGTTTCATATGGAGCCCCATGACATGACATCTTAGCAGATCCAATGTATTTTGATTATTTTATATTGATTTATATACAATCAAATGTGTTAGGTTGCAAAATGCATAGCAGGTAGCTCAGAAGTATATTTGGCGCTTAAGAGTAGCCTAAATTCATGGATGCTGGTACATATGCATTAAGCCAGTTTCCTATTTGATAAATAAAGTTTACAGAACAATCCAGTAAACAAAGTGAATAGTATAACTATGGAGTCCACTCTTAAAAGGACCAGATTAAGATATTTTTAATTGAATTATTCCCCTTTAAGATTGATGCCAACTAACCTAATCCAACCTCTGCATTGTGTTATTTATTACCAAAGCAAAAGTGATACATATAGATGTAGAGTAGACTGCACATAGCACACACTTAGCAGCATATGTTCAGACCCTATGATATTACCAGTTATTTGTAGTTTGTATTTAATGAAACATGAATCAATCCTTAGCTAAATTGTTTGTGCATATGAAGAGACTGGACCAAAAATGTAGATTAATTTGGCTAATAAAGAATAATTCTTAAAAAAAAATCTGTAAGGAACTTAAAACAAACTATCTGTTGACAATCAGAGAGCTAGTTTTTAATGGTTTCCCATACAAATATCTTTCTCTCTTTATCTATCTATCAAATATTTTTCAGTACCATAAAATCAATGTATTTACAGTATTTATTTATAGTTATCTGGCCAAATTCTATTAACAATTTGCAACACAATGAAGGAAAATGTAAAAAAAAAAAACTATCCATACATTTAAATTCCCACTAACCATATGTCTATGTGAGAATTAAACTTTTTGAAAGTCTGTCATATGCCCTTTGTACATAATGTAGTGTGGAAGCAGCGATTATATGGCGCATTAGGAAGGCATATGGTAAGATTACTTAGGAAAGATATGATGATAGGAGATACAATATCACATTTTATCTTGCATACTAGTTGCCCTATTTTATGTATATCATTAATATCCTTTAAATTGGGAATGGCAAAAAGGAAAATGATTTGCTGACACAAACAGAGCAAAGAATTGTTGAAGTTATTTTTAAACCCAGTAGAGATATCATATAATGTTTTACTTAGAATACTGCATTCCTCTCTATTTAAACTGTAATGGTAGTAAAAATGCTTCACTCAATTTAAATTAGTGATTTTGTTAAATTCTCAAGCAATTCTTTTACAAACTGTTATCTTTTGAGTGCCATTAATCACGCCTGAGATATGTTGAGAATCTGAATGATGCATGGTCACAATTTTATCACAGTTTTCTTTTTTACATTAATGAGCCATGGACAAACGTTTTTGGAAATACCCCAGGATAATTTGCTTGTAACCACAGGCTTTTCACTGCACATGTAAACCCATTAAGAGCAATGCATTCTTTACTAAGTAATATGGTTTCATAGATATAATGATAGTAGCTATATTAAACTGTAATTGTGCGAGTAACATATGCTTGTCAGATTTCAGCTATGTTTTTTTTACTTGATGTACCAATTCATCATATTTAGATAGAAAAAAGAATATAAAGAATATTGTTACATATCTAACTATGAGCCAGATTACAAGTGGTGCGCTAATGATAGTGTGGGATAAGATAAGCAATATTGATTGACTGTGCTAACATTAGCACGCAACTTGATATGACAAGTTCATGGTAAGTCCTATTTACCAGAGAAGGGTTAGTGCAGCCAAAATTGCTCTACACGCAACCTATATTTTCAATGGATAACACAACCACACTAAATAGCGCTCATATTTCAAGATGAAAGCTATAGTTTGAACTCGAGCAAAAGCTGAAACTGCACTAGAACATTTAACAGAACTGAAGTCAAGTGTAAGGGTTAAAAATACATTTTCACAAAACACATCAAAAAAATATTAAAATAAAGAATTACAAACATATATGCACTTTTTATTTATAAAATATAATTTAAATATTAATAAAACATTTTTAAAAGGGTTAAAAGGGATTGGGTATATGGGAAGGTTTTTGACTGGGAAGAGCTTTTATATATATATATATATATATATATATATATATATAAATATGTTTAAATATGTGTATGTTTGTATTTATACATATCTATTATACATGTGTATGTATATATGTGTGTACATGTACCTTTATGTGTTTATATGTGTAAATATGTATGTGCATAAATAAATACATATATTATTATTATTATTACCAGGTATTTGTAGAGCGCCAAAAGGATTCCGCAGCGCTGACTACAACAGTGCAACTCTCGGCAGGGTCCTCTACCCATTTGATCCCTGTAAATGTTATTTTGTATACCAACTATGTTTATAGTCGGTATACAAAATAAAATTTACAGGGATCAAATGGGTAGAGGGTCCTGCCGAGAGTTGCACTGTTGTAGTCGGCTCTTATGAAGGTGAACTACAAACAGCTGTGCTCATAGGCTTCCCTGAATAGTAGAGTCTTTAGGGAGCACTTGAAGCTTTCAAAACTATCGGAGAGTCTTGTGGAACAAGGCATATATACACACACACATATATATATATATATATATATATATATATATATATATACACACACTTTTTAGCCCTTCACAGTCAAATAAATTGAAATAATTTTTATTCATTTTAATGTGTTTTTAATAAAATACTTAAAATTGCTATGTTCTTCACTTAGAAAAAAAAGATATTTATGTTGTATATCTGTATATACTATATATATAAAAAGTAGTAGATAGCGCACTCCCACTCACCAGAAGCTATAGTACCAGAGCGCAAAAATAATGCATAAACAGATCCAATGATTGCACTCTCTGGGTTTAGGACACAGCAAACATTAAAACGTGAGGTTTCAGGGCATTCACCCCTTCCTCAGATACCTATGTTAAGTGCCTGCAGTTGTCTTTTTTTAAGAGTTATATAGTGTTCTCTTTTATTTTACCATTTATATACTTTGTGAAATTAAAGATGAACATAATATTCAACAAAGAGTTGCTGTGTAATTGCTGTGAACAAATGACTTTATAGAGACCATAACAGGATTAGTGCTGCAGAATCTATTGACTATCTACAAATAAATGGCAATAATAATCTCAGTTTTTTTGCTTTTTTATGGGTGTTTCTTACACAGAGCAGAGCAGTCAAAAAAATATCAGCTTGTTGATGACTTAATATGTTTAAATGTAAGTGATTTTTTCACTCAATGGGACATGAAAGTCAAAAGGAATCTTTCATGATTCCGGCACAGCATGCAGTTTTGACAGACTTTTCTATTTAGTGGGAGCTAGCTGGTGTTCGGTTGTTCTACGCATATACCTCCTTTCATTGGCTCGCCAGATGTGTTCAGCAAGGTCCCAGCACTACATTGTTATTCTGGAACTGTTTTAAACTTTGCAGTGGATCACAATCCTTTCGAAAAAAAAATATCAAATTACTGTAAAACTCCTCATATACTTTAATAATGATCATTCAAAAATGTTTTCTAAATGATTGTGATCAACAATATAGTTATATGCAACCAGTAGTGCAATGATAAAATGATATAACACCTTAGAGCATTTCCTTTGTGCATTTTCATGCAATAATATACAATTATGAGAGGAAATTAAATTTCCATATCACTTTGTGAACATTTTAGTGCAACCATAAAAAAAACATTTTGATGTTTTAACTGTGTACAGGTTTAGTTTTCAGTTTAAAATGTGATTTGACCAATATTGGTAACAAAACAGGGAATAAAATGTGTTCATTAATTTGTGAAATGAGCATGCACAAAAATACAGAATATTAAGCAAAATCTGATTAAATTACTTTTGAAGGATTAAACTATTAGGGGCCCATTTATCAAGCTCCGAATGGAGCTTGAGGGCCCATGTTTCTGGCGAGCCTGCAGGCTCGCCAGAAACAGCAGTTATGAAGCAGCGGCCTAAAGCCCGCTGCTCCATAACCCTGTCCGCCTGCTCTGAGGAGGCGGACAGACATCGCCGAAAATCAACCCGATCGAGTATGATCGAGTTGTTTGACACCTCCCTGCTGGCGGCCGATTAGCCATGAATCTGCAGGGGGCAATGCACAAGAGCTGCTGGTGCAACCGTGCAATGCTGAATACGGAGAGCGTATTGCTCTTCGCATTCAGCTAGGTCTGGCGGACCTGATCCGCACTGTCGAATCAGGTCCGCCAGACCTTTGATAAATATCCCCATAGCGTTAAATTCTTTCAAGGCAAAATATTGAGGAGCCACTCAAAGTAAACATCATTACCAGGTTTTCTAATACTGTGATAAGGCAGCAAATCTAAAATCTGCACAAAAATCTGTACAAAGCATTAAATAATGTGTTTCATTAATAAATAAATATCACATATTATAATATTTATTATGTTAGAAAACACAAATGTTGGCCAGGAGATTGCATTTGACTTGTTTAGGAATTTCTAATTGGTTTAAAACAAATCAAACTGTAAACCATATGTTGGCCTGTTGAGAGGTTTCTGCCACCAGATTTGCTACATTAAATTCATATATTTTAAGAGCCAAGATTTTCCTGATCTAGCAATGTGGACTATGTATGAAAGGAGGAAATGTTTATTTTATTTTGGGGATTGACTGTAAAGAGAATACTACACAAATCCACTGAACTCAACAGCACTCAGTGAATGACATTTCATATATTTGCACTTCTCTGTTATATATCACTTTGTTAGTGAAGAAGTAAATTATGGGTAGGTCATTCTTTATTTACACATTGCTTGATATACAGTCTTTCATTAATCAGTTGGGTTGTAAAAGGAGCTCTGCTGTAAGCCAATTTTATATCTAAAAGTATTTAATATTGTTTTGGATATATTGTAAAATGGCTAAAGGTTGTCCCACAGCATTTTTAAATTCTACCCATAAGTTTGTAACCATTCTCTGCTGAGTGGATTTTAAGCAAATAACATAAAGTGATACAAATTATTATATTATACCATGCCAGCAGTTAATACAATACAGGCAAACATTTTTATACTTATATTTTTATAGAATATTTTCCACCACTGTATATATAATACAATACAATATTTCTTGTGAATTTATGGCAGTCTCAGTTGCCCTGGATCCCACTTTATGTAAAATAGGAATGGATCCAAATACTTCTACCTCTATTTTACACAGACCCCTTGCCCTGTTTTACAACAGCCACAATAACATGAGACTGTTAATATGGACACATACAACATATGTATAAACTGACAAGCTATTACCCTCGGCGCCATTTATACTGATAACACAATCCAATATAAAATATATTTAAGAATTAGGGGCATGTAAGAGTTTGAAATATACACAACTAACATAACTTTGGTTTTGTGGTTAGGGTCCTTCAAGGTATCTATCTGAAAGTAACTTATTAATATATACATACATTTTTAATTATACCTACATTGCTGGTATACAATTAGGTTTTTAGTATATGTCCCATATTGAGAATTAAACTGTCTATCGACAAAGCCCCCTATTTCTTTGTCAAGAATTTTTTTTTTTATAATAACGGTTAATACATATATCTTATTCTGTATTAGTCTTCCCAGATGTATTATAACAATAATGTGATTTTTTTGTGTCCCATTTGTGCTCAGGTATAGACACATTCTATTAAGAAATACGGTATATGGCAACTTCCCATTAAACCGCTATACCTATTATTTATTAAGTATCTATGGTAACCTATTGCATTCTTAGCTGGCTCTGTCCCCATTATATTTGGCTGTTAACACGCCACTGTTATGCACATGCTCATTCTGATAAGAAATTACAGGAATGGCTTAAAGGGACATGAAACACAAAAAAAATATTTCATAATTCAGATAGAGAATACAATTTTAAACAACTTTCTATTTTACTTCTATTATCAAATTTGTTTCATTCTCTTGGTATCATTTGTTGAAGGAGCAGCAATGCACTACTGGTTTCTAACTGAACACATGGGTGAGCCAATAACAATTGTTATATATCAGCAGCCACCAATCAGCAGCTAGAACTATGTTCTCTGCTGCTCCTGAGCTTACCTAGATAAACCTTTCAGCAAAGGATAACAAGAGAAGGAAGCAGATTAAATCATAGAAGTACATTTAAAAGTTGTTTAAAATTGTAGGCTCTGTCTAAATCATGAAAGAAAAATGTTGGGTTTCATGTCCCTTTAACTGTTCACTTGATATATATACCATATTCTTTATGTATATACTATTTTGTGTCTTCTCTAGTTCCTTAAGATTCACTGACCCTAATATAGTGAAACAGTTTCTTCTAATTTTTCACACTATGACTTTTACGGTTTTTTTAACAGTAATCACGCTGTTTACTTGTGGAAAAGGGGTTTCTATGGTTACATTAAGCCTGAACCATTGTATTTCTCTGGTTTTACAGAGGTTGTTTAGGGTATATATTGTTTGTATTGGTGTTAATTCTGATTGTCTGAGGAAGGAGTCACCCATGCCCTGATGTGTCACACAATAAATATGAAAATGAAGCCTGTTGAGTGTTGCTCTTTGTGGGCGTTGAAAGGAGTTGTATTAAAATAAATAAGTATGCACCCCAGCAAAGTGACCTTTTTCAGTGGGAGTTCTCCCTACCAATGGACTTACTTGTCCAGGACTAGTGGGAATTTTAAACGCTGTGTGTGTGTATGTATATATATATATATATATACACACAAACACTATGGTTATTAAAGCTAATGTGTACAGGAAAGAGAACATATTGAAAATTGTGTGTGTTGAAAAAAAAAGATTTAGATTTTTAAGCTGACAGGTAAAGGGCTTTAATGCCTCATCACTGGTTGATAGATCTCCCACTTCTTTACTGGTGGACAACTACAATGTACTGCAATGCATTTTAAAAGGTCCTCTCTCTAGATAAAACAAGGTTAAAAAGTAACTTTTTACTGTTTACTTTATGTTTAAAACACAACCTACTGATAGAACTTGTTACATTAAACCCAAAGTAATATTATTCTATAATGCATCTTAAAATAGTTATCACAGTTTTACAACCTGACCTAGATGACCATCTTTGATTTCTCAACAGTCGGGAAGCAATCATATCTATAAGTACTCTGTGGTATGTTTTAGAACATCTTCTGACATTCTGATTACCCCAATCAGCAAAAATGATATTGTTATCATCAAAGACAATGGTCTTGTTTGTCATTGTTTACTTCTGTCAAAAGTACAAGGCATTTAATTGCCATAAAAGTGCAGAATCTGGTGAAAGCAAATTAATTGAACTACCAAATGTTATCACTGTATGTAGGTCTTTCTTTAGGGAGGAATTTATTATATATAGATAGTGCCATTTAGGGATGTTTGGTTTATTGTCTGCTGACTGATCATAATGGGAGAGTAAACTCAAAAACACTAGGATTTACTATCACTTTCATTTGATTTGTTTAATCTGTTTTATGCATCTGTATTTCTTTTTCTGTTACTATGAATCAGTGTCATTGAGTACTTCTACTCATTATAATATAATACTAAAAACAAATTATAGTTCATGCTTTAAAAAAAAATCCACCAAGAACAACTCCTCTGCTACATGTTAAAGAGTCATGAAACCCCCCAAAAATATTTCATGATTCAGAGTATATCCTTTTAAATTTACTTTGTCTTCTTGGTATACTTGGTTAAAAAGCAGGTAGGTCGGCTCTTGTCTGTACTTTTAACAATGTTATACAGTTGCTGGCATCTAGTTTCCTTGCAACTAAGTGCTGTACTCCACTTGTAATCTAGGCCATTGACTGTCAGATCTTTTTTTATTGAATTGTTATAAAATTGTGTCTTAATAGCATATGTTATAACTTACTAATGATCTATTCATTTGAGGTTAAAGGTACATGGAAGTCAGAATTAAACAGTTTCATTATTCAGACAGGGCACACTTTAAAAGAAAAAAAACAAAACTTTAGATTTAACCTCTACTGCCAATTTTACCTCTTTCTCTTGGTATCGCTTGTTAAAATATAGCCGCTTTCCATGAGAGCATACTGAGGTAGGCTCAGGAGCATGCACATGTTTTGAGTATTATATGCATAACATTGTTGCAATTTTTGCAAACATTGTTCAAGACACATGCATGCTCATAATCCTACCTCAATATACTCTAATGGAAAGGGGCTGTTTCATAAAAGGAGACCATGAGAAATAGCTACATTTGATAACAGACTTTGAATGGGTTTTTTTTTAACTGCATGCTTAGCCTGAATCACAAAACTTATATTTTGAGTTTCATGTAACTTTTACTAGGCCATTTGGGAGACTAATAAAAGTTGTTTAGTGATGGGATAAAGAGCTTTTAAAAGTCTATTTGTATTTTTCCAGCCATTGGGTTGACGAGGAACTTGTGGTGTCTGAAGTGCTCTGTATTTTGTTATATAGAATGACAAAGGTCAGTCTCGATATCTCCACCATCAGTATCTGTTATAATGTTATAGTCAACCGGGGTCAGTATAATAAATAACACCTAGCTTGTCTTTCCTTTTTCTCAGTGCATCCTAATGTCAGCCAAGGTTGCCAAGGAGGATGTGCCACATGTTCCGACTACAATGGCTGCTTGTCGTGTAAACCTCGGCTCTTTTTCGCTCTTGTAAGAAACGGTATGAAGCAAGTTGGGGTCTGTCTTCCTTCTTGTCCGAGTGGATACTATGGAATACGATCACCAGAAATTAATAAATGTACAAGTAAGTGACATAAAATTATTAGTTTTCTCCTAATAGAACAATGTATCTGAATGAGATAAGGGACAGAGTAATCTGGATTCATAAAGTAGGCAAAGCCGATTCACTAATATTCAGTGCTCTTTAATGAATCTGCTCAAAAACTAATTAGAGAAATTTGTCTAAATTAGAGTGCTTTATGTTCTTTGTGTAAGATGTACATATATGCATAGTAATGCTTTTTCTACAAAATTCACCATTAAAGGGACACTCAATCAAAATTAAACTTTCCAATTTACTTTCATTAACTAAATGTGCAGTCTTTTTATATTTAAACTTTTTGAGTCACCAGCTCCTACTGAGCATGTGCAAGAATAAGCGTGTATGCATTTGTGAATGGCTGATGGCTGTCACATGGTACGTGTATGCATTTGTGATTGGCTGATGGCTGTCACATGGTGCAGGGGAAGTGGAAAAAGACAACTTTTAAAATTGTCAGAAAAAAAAATCTACTAGACATTTGAAGTTCAGATTAAGTGCTATTGCATTGTCTCGTTATCTTGCATTTGTTGATTATGCAAATCTACTGTGTTGACTGGTCCTTTAAAGTCTATAAGAATTTTTTTAGATAAATCATTTGATATTTTATTTCTAAAGGAATGTTAATGAGCCCTTAATTAGATTAACACAATAGAAACATACCACGTAATAACAACATGCTGTAAAATGAATTATTTTACTTATATAAGTTTCATATAATGTACCACAAATTTAAATCTAAAGACATTCTGGTATTGATATATATATTCTAAATAGGAGTAATTTAGAGAAAAGTTGATGTACAGTTCCCCAGAAGCAATACATAATTTACTGTGCAGATTACCTGGAATGAAAAAATGCTTCTAGAGAAACGTGAAAAAGAAAAAAGAAATTATCTATATTTTTTTACATATCAAGCTTTTCGCAAAAGACAATCAAACATGGTAGACTAATAAATAAATATGCAGTGGCTGTTCTAAGGGTTTTTAAAAAAAAAAACCTTATCTTTCAAGTTGCATGCATAATGTGCTGAGGCGGAGAGACTAAATAGCCCCTCCCCATCTGTTTCTTACAACTAGCCACACCCCTAACCAACCAGCAACACCTGCGGACCATCCAACTCCACCTACTGAATATATGTAACATTGCAGCTACTTCAACCCATAGAACACATTTGTCTCTGCCCACATAAGTTCCTCAGTCAGGATAAGCTCTCTCCCCCACTCATTAACTGCTTGCTGGAACCACTACTGATACTATGTTATGCAGAATAGCACAAGTGAATTTGTTCTAGTGCATATACATTTAAAGGGACATTATCAATATTAAAGGGACATTAAAGTCAAAATTAAACTCATGATTCAGATAGAGCATTCAATTTTAAACAGCTTTTCAATTTACTTCTGATATCAAATTTGCTTAATTCTCATGGTATCTTATTGAAGAGTATAACTAGGTAGACTCATAAGAGCTCAGGAGTGTGCATGTGTCTTTAGCACTCTATGACATTGTATAACAAAGCTACAAATAATGTTCCAAAACCCTTCTGTCATAGAGTACTAAAGACAGACTTAAGAGCCTAACAAGTTCTACTCTTCAATAAAAAATAGCATGAGAATGAAGCAGATTTGTTAACAGAAGTAAACTGGAAAGTATTTTATAATTGCTTGCTCTACCTGAATCATAAAAGTTTAATTTTGACTTTGCTGTCTCTTTTTAATTCTATCTAAAAAATAAGCATAGTAAAATTATTGTGCAAAATATGTTTCTTGATTATTGTCTACTTCAGTTTCTGGAACCATGCTTTTAAATGGTCTAAAAAATGTATTTTGTATGCAAATTTTCTTCCATGCAGTGCTTAACAGCTTTCCAATTTACTATCAAATATGCTTCATTCTCTTTGTATCGTTTGTTGAAGGAGAAGCAGTGCACTACTGGGAGTTAGCTGAACACATCGGTAAGCCAATAACAAGAGGAATATATGTGCAGCCACCAATCAGCAGCTAGCTCCCAGTATTTTTACTCCTGAGCTTACCAAGGCATGCTTTTTAACAAAGAATGTTAAGAGAATGAAGCAACTTAGTTTTTATGCTCTGTCTGAAAAAATCATGTTTAATTTTGACTTTACTATTCCTTTAAAGGTAATTTATTTTATATAATGAGATTATTTCACCTAGATTTTAGATATTTGCCAAAAACTGCAATTTAAAAGTGTATTTCCCATTGAGAATACAAAGGTATCTTATAGATATAGGAAAGTATGTTCCATATTGCACAGGAAAGATGTTTTAAACAGCAGTTGCAGAATTCAGAGTGAGATTATAGAAGAGAATATTGTAAGAAACGAGAAAGTGTTTTGTAAATAACAGGGCACCACGTAAAATAAAATATAGCAGGATATCATAGGCTTGTTTTGATAGATAAAAGAGTAAATCAGTTCCGTTTGTGTTTTTTAGAATGTAAAGCGGACTGCGAAACTTGTTTCCACAAAAATTTCTGCACAAAGTGTAAAGGTGGATTTTACTTACACAACGGGAAGTGCCTCGACACTTGTCCAGATGGGTTTGAGAACAATAATCACAGCATGGAATGTAATAGTGTTGGTAAGTAATATCTAAAATTTGATTTAGGTCTGTTTGACTTGTCAAGTCTCTAAAGCATGAAAATGAATCATATGCAGCAGAAACACTCATATATCCATGGGGAGTTGAATGAGCATCCTTGTCCAAGGTGTTCTTCTATATGACTTGTAAGCTATTATACGAAAAAAAGATTTACTGTATAAAGTATGGCAGATCCAGAAATGACTTAATATATTTAAAAAAATGATGTCACTTCCAGTTGTTTGCTCTGCTCAAATTCACAGACAGGCTATTTCATTTAACTCAAAAAATGTAAATAAAAGAGTATTATTTTAATATTTTGTTAATTTTAT
The DNA here is from genome assembly GCF_027579735.1 of Bombina bombina. NCBI lineage: Eukaryota > Metazoa > Chordata > Amphibia > Anura > Bombinatoridae > Bombina > Bombina bombina. Next base: position 650,845,564 of record NC_069502.1, on the reverse strand, counting down.
TATTTTGTTACTTGAAACGGTAATTTTAAACTTTAAAAAAAGCAGAAACTATATTGGTTTATCCAGAAGAAGAGTATGTTCCACTTCATTGGTAATGCTGGGATTTTTTTTTTACTATAGAGTTATATAGAGGCCCCATGTAGTAAATCCGGCACAGACAAGGTTCTCTCCTTTGTGGCGTAGGGCAGCAGACTCTGTACATCCATTACACACAAAAGTGAGTGTGAAATGCCACCCCCTTCTTTCGTGTGACCAATCACGCGAGAAAAGCATTTGTCAATCACCTTGAGCGAATGTGTTCAGGGTGATTTCTATCCACCAAAAAAAAAGTAACTTATGCTGCTTAGTACTTTAAGCCCATTGGCCTTTGCAAAACTAATAGCTTGCAGAAAAAAACTTGCCACAACATTGAGACTCAAAAATTGCAGAATTCATACCATATATATATATGGTATATCTTTATGTATAAAAGGCACTACTTTGCCCATTCAAAACAAAGAGTTTGCCCCTTTGAGAGTTGTGAGTGGTACAGTAATTGAAGGGGCAGTATACAACAATTTTTATATAACTGCATGTAATAGACACTACTATAAAGAATAATATGCACAGATACTGATAAAAAAATCCATTATAAAACCGTTTAAAAACTTACTTAGAAGCTCCCAGTTTAGCTTTGTTGAAAAGGTTAGCTGGAACACTCACTGAAAGTGGTTGTATTCCAAAGAGAGAAGACACTCCCACTTCTTCTGCATATGAAAAGACCCTTTACACAAACAGGAGCAAGCTGGAGTAGGTATACATCAGTATACTTCTAAAACTTTGGGCTTGGTTAGGAGTCTGAAAATGTTATTAAAAATAAGCACAAATATACTTATATATAAAAAAAAACTGTATGGGCTATATAAATGGATCATCTACAAAACATTTATGCAAAGAAAAATCTTGTGTATAATGTCCCTTTAATAGAGGTACACAGTACCCTCTACAAAAACTAGCATTTAGAGCAAGATAGTTAATGTGATCTGTAAATATCTGATTGATGAAAGAATAAATATTTGTATTTGCAGTTCATTGTACAGTAAGTGAGTGGAGTACTTGGGGCCCGTGCACAAAAAGGGGGAAAACATGTGACTTCAAAAGAGGCAACGAAACAAGATTTCGAGAAATAATACAGCGACCATCACCACGGGGTATACCATGCCCATCAATATCCGAAACCAGGAAGTGCATAGTGCAAAGAAAGAAATGCCCTGGCAGAAAAAGGTAATATTCATTTACATTGATAAAAAGAAAAATAATGATTATGTTCCAAGGAAAAAAACAAATCTAAAGAAAAATACAAGTTTCTCTGAAAGAAGAAAAAAAAATATGTTGTAAAGATTGTTCAGAGAGAAAAAAAATCACCACTTGCTTGAGACAAAGAAATTAAAATATCTCTATTAAAGGCTGCTTAGGCCCCCCCATACAGCACCAGGCTCCTCATTCCTAATATACTCGCCTGTCAAAAAAATGGATTGTTATATTAGCGCATATGTGTGGTTTAGCTGGGTGGGAGAGAAGCATTTACATGCAATGTTTGTGAAATTTCTGGGCAGGAGGATTTGATAAGTATGCATTTGGCTTGTGTTTGCTATGTTTTATCATACTTTGATTGGAGTTCAAAAATATGTTAAGGAAAAATTCTCAAAACCATGTATCAAGATTAGAGTAAATGTTACTTTAGCTGGATATAATGTAACATTATACCAAAAGGCTTAAAATATTAAGTGTTAAATTCCCTTCTCATCCACCCACTCACACTCATCACAGACACAAACTGATGTAACACAGAAAGTCAGCAGGCTTGCTATCAAGTTTAATGATGTGCTGCTCAATGAAAATGTTGAGCTAATCCACTTTATTCAACAATAATTTATTCTTTCAATAAAGAAAGCTAAATCTATTTTAAGACACAGCCTTAGGCTACAATATTTGTACAAGTAGTCAGAAATCTCAACTATAAACTAAAATTAAGTTTGCCATTCTAAGAAATAAGATGATGTTTCTATTGTTAAGCAACCCAAGAACAAAATGTCTGAGATATGAAATTAGATTTGTACTGTGAATAATAGAATTCCATCATGAAACAATTTCAATATATATGTATGTGTGTTTGTGTGAAGCATTTTCTTTTACTGCAGGGCTCGACAAACCCAGGAGGCTGGGAGCCACTGGCTCCTAGAATTTTACCCCTGGATCCTAACTTTTTGGGTTATTCTCCAAATATCTATATACCAATCCAACTGTCTGGCTACTAAAAATATATCTGGCTCCTAAATATTTATACTGGCTCCTATTTTTTAAACAGATTTGTCAAGCACTGTACATTTACTGTATTATGTTGCACTTCTTATTATGAATATTATCTGTTTCAAAGAGGTATTCAAATATATTTCATACTGCAAAGGATATGAAAATGTTCATTTGTGATTCAGACAGAGCTTCTAATGTTAAAAAAAATTCCAGTTTAATTCTATTATCAAATTTGCTTTGCTCCTATGGTACTCTTTGTTGAAGAGATAGGTGTCTGGAGCACTACATGTCAGGAACTAGTGCCCTCTAGTGCTCTTGCAAATGGATAACATTCTTGCAAAACTGCTGCCATATAGTGCTCCAGACATGGGCAAGCTCCTGAGCTTACGCCCCTGCTTTAACCCCGTAAGAACTGGGCATTTCTGACTAAGACTTCCCCAAAAGACCAGAGCATTTTTGCCATCAATAAATTTCAACAGAAATAAAAACTTTTTTTTTTTAAATTTACCTATCAAAGCTATATATTCTTTTAGCAGACACTCGTGGGGCTTGCAGAAATGGGGTAATCTTGCTACTTTTAGCGTGATTGCGGCAGAGAGAAGCCCAGGACTGCAGCGTAGGGCTTAACGACCAGCATCGTACATGGTACGGTGCTGATCGTTAAGGGGTTAATGGATTGAGCAGGTAGAATTCGTAACAGTTTAATAACATTAGCTCTTAATGTCATCCAGTGTGCTGTGGATAATATCAGTGTGTTTTTTGTGCATGCGCAACGCCAATGTTACATCTGAAAACTTTTTGAGTTACTTACTAAATGCTAGATTACAAGTTGAGCGCAAAATATTGCTTCCATGAAATCGATATTTCCACTCAACTTAGTAATACCAGCGCACAAAAATGCATGCTGGTATTACAAGTTAGTTGTAATGCCAAAGCAACCTCATGTTCACATTGCACAGAAGGTTTGCATTCGTGAGAGTGCGCTTCCAAAGACCTCAATAGGAACCTCGTTCTCATCCCGTGAGACATGGGCCCCTACTTATCAAGCCGTCGACTTTCTAGCATTCTACGGCACCAATACGCTTGCCTAAGATCCCCTAACATCGCTGCCGCAGACCTGAATACGTTCGCCAAAATTATCAAGAAAGCTGTCAAAAAGCCGCACACCAAGTACGGTGCGATGAGCAGCGGACTGTTGTTAACTGTCATCGATCTCGCTGCTCATCGGCTTATTCGCAGCTTTCTTGCTACCCTGACACTAAGCACCCACACTAAACTATACTGTTTTACCCCCTATACCGCCGCTCCCGTAGCCCCCGCACCTAAATAAAGTTATTAACCCCTAAACCGCCGCTCCCAGAGCCCACCGCAACGCTAATAAAGTGTTTAACCCCTAAACCGCCACTCCCGAACCCCGCCGCAACTAAATAAAATGTTTAACCCCTAAACCGCCGCTCACGGACCCCGCCACCACCTACATTAAATTTATTAACCCCTAATCTGACCCCCCTACACCGCCGCCACCTACATTAAATTTATTAACCCCTAAACCTAAATCTAACCCTAACACCCACTAATTTAAATATAATTTAAAATAATCTAAATAAATTATTCCTATTTAAAACTAAATACTTACCTATAAAATAAACCCTAAGATAGCTACAATATAACTAATAGTTACATTGTAGCTATTTTAGGGTTTATTTTTATTTTACAGGCAAGTTTGTATTTATTTTAACTAGGTACAATAGTTATTAAATAGTTATTAACTATTTAATAACTACCTAGCTAAAATAAATACAAATATACCTGTAAAATGAAACCTAACCTAAGTTACAATTACACCTAACACTACACTATAATTAAATAATTAACTACAATTAATTAAAATTAAATAAAATTAACTAAAGTACAAAACCAAACAAACACTAAATTACAGAAAATAAAAAAATAATTACAAGAATTTTAAACTAATTACACCTAATCTAATCCCCCTAATAAAATAAAAAAGCCCCCCAAAATAATAAAAATCCCTACCCTATACTAAATTACAAATAGCCCTTAAAAGGAAAGGGCTTTTTGCGGAGCATTGCCCCAAAGTAATCAGCTCTTTTACCTGAAAAAAAAAAGACAATACCCCCCCCAACATTACAACTCACCACCCACACACCCAACCCTACTCTAAAACCCACCCAATCCCCCCTTAATAAAACCTAACACTACCCCCCTGAAGATCACCCTACCTTGAGACATCTTCACCCAACCGGGCCTAAGTCCTCAACGAAGCTGGGCGAAGTCTTCATCCAACCGGGCAGAAGAGGTCCTATAGACGGGCAGAAGTCTTCATCCAGGCGGCATCTTCTATCTTCATCCATCCGACGAGGAGCGGCTCCATCTTGAAGACATCCGACGCGAGGCATCCATCCAGACCGACGACTACACGACGAATGAATATTCCTTTAAATTACGTCATCCAAGATGGCGTCCCTTGAATTCTGATTGGCTGATAGAATTCTATCAGCCAATCGGAATTAAGGTAGGAAAAATCCTATTGGCTGATGCAATCAGCCAATAGCATTGAGCTTGCATTCTATTGGCTGATTGGAACAGCCAATAGAATGCAAGCTCAATCCTATTGGCTGATTGCATCAGTCAATAGGATTGAACTTCAATCCTATTGGCTGATTGCATCAGCCAATAGGATTTTCCCTACCTTAATTCCGATTGGCTGATAGAATTCTATCAGCCAATCGGAATTCAAGGGACGCCATCGTGGATGACGTCATTTAAAGGACCAGTCATTCGTCGTGTAGTCATCGGTCTGGATGGATGCTCCGCGTTGGATGTCTTCAAGATGGAGCCGATCCTCGTCAGATGGATGAAGATAGAAGATGCCGCCTGGATGAAGACTTCTGCCCATTTGGAGGACCTCTTCTGCCCGGCTGGATGAAGACTTTGCCCGGCTTCGTTGAGGACTTAGGCCCAGTTGGGTGAAGACGTCTCAAGGTAGGGTGATCTTCAGGGGGTAGTGTTAGGTTTTATTAAGGGGAGATTGGGTGGGTTTTAGAGTAGGGTTGGGTGTGTGGGTGGTGGGTTTTAATGTTGGGGGGGCATTGTATTTTTTTTTTACAGGTAATACAGCTGATTACTTTGGGGCAATGCCCCGCAAAAAGCCCTTTTAAGGGCTATTTGTAATTTAGTATAGGGTAGGGATTTTTATTATTTTTGGGGGGCTTTTTTATTTTATTAGGGGGATTAGATTAGGTGTAATTAGTTTAAAATTCTTGTAGTTATTTTTTTATTTTCTGTAATTTAGTGGGGGGGGGGGGGTTAACTTTAGTTATTTTTATTTTATTTTAATTAATTGTAGTTAATTGTAGTTAATTTATTTAATTATAGTGCAGTGTTAGGTGTAATTGTAACTTAGGTTAGGTTTTATTTTACAGGTATATTTGTATTTATTTTAACTAGGTACTTAGTAAATACTTAATAACTTTTTAATAACTATTGTACCTAGTTAAAATAAATGCAAAGTTGCCTGTAAAATAAAAATAAACCCTAAGCTAGCTGCAATGTAACTATTAGTTATATTGTAGCTAGCTTAGGGTTTATTTTACAGGTAAGTATTTCGTTTTAAATAGGAACAATTTAGTTAATTGTAGGATTTTTATTTAGATTTTTTTAAATTATAGTTAAGTTAGGGGGTGTTAGGGTTAGACTTAGATTTAGGGGTTAATAAATTTAATATAGTGGCGGCGTTGTAGGGGTGGCAGATTACGGGTTAATACATAAAATGTAGGTGGCGGTGGGCTCCGGGAGCGGCAGTTTAGGGGTTAAACAATTTATTTAGTTGCGGCGGGGTCTGGGAGCGGCAGGATAGGGGTTAATAACTTTATGTAGGTGGCGGCGGTATAGGGGGCAGCAGATTAGGGGTTAATAGGTATAATGTAGGTGGCGGTGGGCTCCGTGAGCGGCGGTTTAGGGGTTAATACATTTATTAGAGTCGCGGCGGGGTCTGGGAGCGGTGGTTTAGGGGTTAATATGTATAATGTAGGGGGGTGGCGGTGTAGGGGAGGGCAGATTAGTGGTGTTTAGACTCGGGGTACATGTTAGGGTGTTAGGTGTAGACGTTTCCATAGGAATCAATGGGATATCGGGCAGCAGTGAACATGAGCTTTCGCTGCTGTCAGACTCCCATTGATTCCTATGGCATCTGCCGCCTCCAGGGCGGCGGATTGAAAACCAGGTACACTGGGCCGAAATAGTGGCAAGCATACCTGGTAGGTATTTGATAACTACCAAAAGTAGTCAGATTGTGCCGAACTTGCATTCGGAACATCTGTAGTGACGTAACCATCGATCTGTGTCGGACTGAGTCCGCCGGATCGTATGTTACGTCACTATATTCTACTTTTGCTGGTCTGTAGGGCTTGATAACTATGGCGAATCAGGCTCGCCACAAATACGCTGTGGAATTCCAGCGTATTTGCGGTTGACAGCTTGATAAGTAGAGGCCATGGCATGAGAACTAGTGCAGGGAAGGGGGCAAGTTGTGCAGCCAAGGGCAGCGAATGTAAATATATATGATTATATGTTAATATGTGTATATATACATATTAGCACATTAATATATATATATATATGTACAGTATATAAGCATATACATATACATTTACAGAGAACACACAGTTCTCATAGACCGCAATGCGCAATGTAAAAGCACTTTTTAGTGTAATTTTTTTCTAACACCCACCACTTTTAAACGTTAAGGGGTCAATTTATCAAGCTCCGCTGCTAAAAGTGTGGATTCTATGTCTCTTTAAAGGGACATTGTACTCTAGATTTTTCTTTGTATAAATGTTTTGTAGATAATCCATTTATATAGCCCATCTGGGAGTGTTTTTTTAAAAATGTATAGTTTTGCTTATTTTTAAATATTATTATTATTATTATCGTTTATTTGTATAGCGCCAACAGATTCCGCAGCGCTAGAACATTGTGCTGATTTTCAGACTTGTGCCCTAGCCCCAAAGTTTTAGATTTATACTGATGTCTACAGATTCCAGCTTGCTCCTGATTGTCTATTGGGTCTTTTAAAATGAGGGGGGTATGCTCTCAGCCCCTTTCAGTGGGTGTCCCAGTCTAATCTCATCAACAGTGCTAAATTGGGAGCTTCTAAATATGTTTTTAAAAGGTTTTATATTGGATTTTTAGATCAGCATCTGTGCATATTCTTCGTTATAGTAGTGTCTATTACATGCAGTTGAGTATACTGTCCCTTTAATTATAGGACTATTTTTCACAGAACCAAAAATGAAAAAAACATTAAGTGTAAACAATGAAAATGCCTGATTTTGATCACATCTACATCCAAAAGGTCTCATCTACAGATAATAATATGCAGATAATAGATTGTGATCAACCACATAACCCTTAGGATATAATGCTTAGTATATCAGAAAACTGTAGGGATCTATTTTACTAGAAATACATCTCTGTACTTAGTGAATGTAGACCTGAAACATCGAGAATAATGTCACCTACCATATGCATTCATCACTGTATAATATCCAACATATTTTCAGGTGATGTAACAGATAATGATAGGGACAGTAGTAGGCTATCAGATGAGTGGCTCTCCAGATATTCATAACATCTATGAGTACCACAGAACTATTATAAGCTGGAGGTGCCATGATGTTTTCTATTGTTGTCTTTTAATTGTGATGGCATACAATATTTTTAGTTTTATATTATTTTGTGTTTCACAGTGAACTGAAACTGACTGGATATATTGTAAGAATGTCATCACCACAACTTCCAGTATATTTTATTTTAATGGACAAAAAAATAATCTCTCTTTATTTAACTAATAGAAGCACTAAAATAACTAATTTTACCGTCACTTAATAAAAACAGCCTTATTGTATCCCATGCACAGCAGTGCTTCCTATGCTAAACATTAAAATGATATTAATAAAACATATGGAGAATGGAGATGAATGTGGAATATTAGGTCAGTTTGAGACATGTACGATTCATTAACTTTCACTGGTACATATGGAGAGAAAGTTGGCTAGCTAATTTTACCAATTACCACGGTAGTATATAAAAGCAATTTTAAGATTCACAATGGTAAACTGATCTCACGCATACAGATACAACAGAACATTGAGGTCCCATGAGTGATTTTATATGCATATAATAAGTCAACCTAAACTAAAGTGACAGCGCTCTCTTAGGGTATTATGGATCAGCTCAATTTTATGTAAATAACTCCACTCTGTCATGCTGAGTAAATAGCCTATTAACATTTCCCACGCAGGGACAGAGACATTAGCTGCACTGAGTCTAGGGCTTGCATTTGTAGCTCTGGGGTAAAACTTTTAATCCCCATTACACATGTAAGAATTCCTGTTTAAAGGATGCAGAACACAAGTAAAACCCATGATGAATGTTGTAGAATCTGGAATTCATTAGAAAACTATAATCCAAATAATAAAACATATAGTAAATTGTTAGCCACACCTATTAAAAGAAAATTTTCTGGACATAGTCTCTCTCTCGACACCCTAATTTCATCTGTTTCAAAGCTACTTATATGAGTTGTTTATAACTGCTTAACACATTTCCTCTTGTCAAGCTCTCTTCTCTATCATAAGCAATCTAAATGTCATCACCAAAAATCCTCTGAGACAGCACTAAATGTTACAAATGAGCTGCTAACAGCCTAATTTAAAGGTCACTACTTTCTATCAATTCTTCTGAAATGATGCAGCTCTTCACAATGTTGACCACCTACTTCTTCTCCAAATTCTCTATTCCTTGGTGTCTGGGATATGGCAACTCTCTAATAGAATGTTTATAACATTTATCTGGCACCACACCTGCCCACACCAGACATTTGTTGCTGAAAATAAAGTTTTATACCATTCTTTCTTCAAAATCAAAACATCATCCATAGCATCCTATACAATGTTTGCAATTTCTGACTTGATGCCGGCCCATTTTTGGTGAACACACTGTGTTGTTCTTGCTGATTGGTGGGTAAATTCACCTACCAATAAACAAGTGCTTTCCATGGTTCTGAACAAAAAAAAATAGCTTAGATGACTTCTTTTTCAAATGAAGAAAGCAAGAGAATGAAGAAAAAATTATAATAGGAGTAAATTAGAAAGTTGTTTAAAATTGCATGCTCTATCTGAATCACGAAAAAGAAAAAAATTGGGTTCAGTGTCCCTTTAATAAACAAAGCCCTTAAAGAGACATTAAACATCACTTGTTTTTGTGTAAAAATTGTGCTTTGCCCTATGCTCCCTAGAGGGGCCAAAATGCAACATCTGTAATCCAGGATTTCAATTGCTGCAAATTCCCTAAGCTTGCTATTTGATTTGCAGCATTTGCAGAAAACAGCATTTCCTTTTTGTCCTCTCTATGAATTGTGGGTCAAGCACAACTTACACAAAAGCAAGAGATGTTTAATTAACAACACTGCAATCATAACTGTACTTTACAATTACAACACCAGCTGTGCCTTCACTTTGTTCATTACCTTCTCATGTCCATCTCTCTCATTACCCTTTTGGAGAGGTGGATGTTTCCCATACTGCATCAGTGCTTTGGAAATTCTTACTTTGTTCTTTCAAGCTCAATCTCAGTTTAAACACCTTTCAGACCTTCAAAGGAACATGTAATCTACACTTCCTACATATTACCACATATTTTCTTGTTATTCACTTTTGGTCCCTCACTATTTTCACTCAAGTAATAATATTATTATAATCATAATAATCATTATTACTTATTTGAATTTAGCCAGACCAGAGAGTTTTAGAGAAACAGTGGGAAAGCTTTGGCTTTGAACCTCTGATTAGGAACTTCTTACTCCACTACAAATGGGGAGCGTTAGACACAACTAGGACCTAAAATGTCAGAACAGAAAAAATTCTAATGTATTATATATTATCATTATTCCATCAGTATATTCTCTAGAGCAGGGGTGCCCACACTTTTTTGTGTTGGGATCTACTTTTCAAATGACCAGCTCAACGAGATCTACCCACTAAAAATGAGCCAGCTCCTAAGCTTACATTCCTGCTTTTTCAAATAAAGATACCAAGAGAATGAAGAAAAAATGATAATAGGAATAAAGTAGAAAGTTGTTTAAAATTTGCATGTTCTATATCTGAATCATGACAAAAATAAAGTGTGTGTTTCATATCCCTTTAACGTTGCATGGTTTAGCAACACATGGATGTGCAAAAGCATAAAGATACAACAGATTAATCCTCACGACAAAAGTAGGACTGACTTTAATTCAAGTTAACAGGAGCAACTCTTTGTGCAATGCTAGAAAACACTGCATTCAAATTACTGCCATTGACCCCCTTTACTTTGTGCTGCGGGCTTGGCCTGATATGACCCAGTGAGGCTTACACAAATAAATTTCAATAGCGCTATGCAGACCATTTCTTACCGGGTCAACGCGTTCATTTGCTAGACGTCAATCAGATTTGTTCCTTTAGCATAGCACAGCAGCCTCCGCCTTTACTTTCTCTATCTATTGACGCTTACCCTCCTAACTATACTATACCGCCATATCCATTGGGAGAGTACTCACTCAACCATGCTTTTGATAGGCCAATTATTTGGTTGAAATCAATGTCCCTCAAGATCCAATCCTGTAGCACTTTTCGTGTCTGAGCATCAGACTGTTTAATGACCTTCCCCTTCACACACTGCGGTAGATAAAGCATTATACCTAGCAATCATACTCTACTCACTCCCGAGTGTTGAGATCGCGTAACTTGACCACATCATTTTGATCACATCGGCTGAGATCTACCAGCAGCGCCTTCGGATCTACTGGTAGATACCAATCTACCTATTGGGCACCCCTGCTCTAGAGTAACTAAACTCTAAAATGTTTAAATTAAATAAAATATCCCACATTCATACAATAGTAGATTTGTGCTACGTACCATATTAGCCTGAGAAAATCTAAACTACTTAGCTGTGTCTTACTATCAAATTATTAAAACAGGCACTTTTATTTGTGCCACATTTACATGGACATCAAAACTCAAGCTTCTTATCATGTATATCAAAGATTAATATTTAAATGTGGTAAAAATATTTTTACAACAGAAAGGTTACATTTAAAATGTCTACATTTAAATAGGTAGTAAACACCCACATTTCCATTGGTGGACTGTGAAACACCTCTACAACCATGTGGGGTTAAACTCATATGTCTGTGCAAGCAAAAGTGCAATAATAAAATGATTTAACAGAATACAGTATTTTATTATTCATTTTAATGCCCATTTACTATATTCTTTTAACAAAGTTTTTGTAATAAATAATACAGATTTCCTTGTATACTAAAATGCTACCTCAATGAATATTATCACCAAGAATATATGAAAGGTGTTTCCACTTAAGTTTATTGCATGGGTTAATATACACCATAATGGACTGCCAATATCACAGCAAGGTGCAGAGTATGTTGTTGTTTGGATAGCTGTATGATGCGCTTCACAATTTCCTGTTTGCGTCATCAAGCATATATTCGTATATCTTTATTTAAAGTGTCAAAAAAAAACTACAAACGTCATTTAAGTTTTGTAAAATCCAAATGTTTAGTTTACAAAATCAACAGGAAAATTAGTGCCTAATCTCACAGTTTATTCATGACAGAAATAAATGAGTTCTGCTATATTTCCGGTTACTTTATCAAAAATGACAAAGTAAACAAACTGTAGCAGTGTCAAAGACTTGTAAAGTGTAGGATGACTTGAAGTTAACTCATTTTTACTAGTGCTGTTATAATCATGTGATATTTCAACACAATGTACAAACAAATTAAAACAGTGATTGTGAATAGGATATATATATATATGGTTCAGAGAGAGGGGATATGTTAATCAGTGAAATAAATAAACATGCAACCCCATGTAGTGTATCACACACTAACTAGGGCCAGAAACTGAGAATAGAAAAGACAAGATCTTGGTAATACAGCAGAGAGGGGTGTGATAAAGACACTAGTGTGGTTAATGACCTTACTGTGTGATTGTTCCCCAGGCCTTTTGGACTCCAAAATTAACTTTACACTAATTACTGTTTCCTGGTGTTTATATTAAACAACTCCAGCAAGGTCAGTATTGGGCGTTTAAGGGGCAATTATGTCAGCAGGCATCTTTTTATGGTTTTACTTGTTCATTTTTCCGTTTCCATTTTTGTTCTGGATGATAAGATTTTTGGATAAATATTTCTGAATGTTATGTTGCAAAACTTGTATTTTTTTTAAACACAGTGGTATAATGTGCTGAGAGCTATAAAAGTTGCAAGACAAATATTTATTGTAGAAACCATTTGGTTATAAACTTATATCACCACCTACTATTTTGTATCAATTTACAGTAATATAAAAGTTAAAGGGATATTTTAGGCAAAAATAAGAATTGATCATGCCTACAAATAAAAATAAATGAATTGTTTTGCATGAGAACAATGACTAAAACTGATGAAATTTAAACTGAAACTACCGGTAAATACATACGCATATATAATACTGACGTTTCCATTGCTAAGTTATTGGGACAGCTCTCAGAGCTGAATTTGCTGTGCTAGGGACAATCCTCCAAAACATTGCACAGATTTCTTCTGCAGAGCCACAAAAAAAATAAAAAAATATTACAAACATTTTAAAATACCCTCTTTTAAATGCCTTAAAGTCGCCATAAGTATAATGCATCATTGCTTGCTTTGAATTTAAGGGACAGTAAAGCCAAAATTAACCAGAGCTCTGATCAATTTTTTTAAATGTCCACAAAATCAAGTGTAATAAACTTTATTTAAAAAATAAAGATAGTATCATTTTTATTTTTAATAAAGTAACTGCACTTAGCAGTTAGGGGGCTAAAGGTGGCAGCTGTAGGATGTTAGAAAAAAAATGTCACTGCAAAGTGCCTTTACATTGCAGTCTATGGGAACTGTGTGTTACCTGTAAATATATATGTCTATGCTTACACACATTTATATATTCATGTGTTAATATGTGTATATACACATACATATACTGTATATGTATATAGTCACGTGCATATATATTTACAATTTGCTGCCATCACTGCGCGACTTACCCCTTTGCTGCGCTAGTTCCCATTCCGTGTCTCACAGCATGAGAATGAGGCTCTCATTGGAGCCTATGGAAGCGTGCTCTCGTGAGTGCAATGCTTCCCAGCAATGTGAAGGCGAGGTCGCAATCGCATTGTGGCTAGCTTGTAATACCAGTGCACATTTGCGTAATTTGCACACTTGTAATCTAGCCCTAACTCAGTTATCAAGGTTGCTTTGCGCTTTTGGTAACTTTTATTGAAGGATACAGTAAGGTAGGCTCAGAAAGGGAGCTCTACAGGTGATTGGTGAGTGCAGATATATTCCTCTTGTCATTAGGTCATACAATATTCCTTGATAATTTAAGTAAATTGGAATGTTGTTTAAATATGAATGCTTTATCTGATTACATTTTGACTTTACTATGCTTTTAAACAAGTAAGAATATTTAATACAAAACAATAGAAAAATATGAATAATTATAAGATACTCGATTGTCTTTAGTTGTTTGTCGTGATTTAAAGATTTAAAACAGAACTCATATGCATGTGATTTAAACTTTGGCTAGTACCTGCATTTTATATACAAATCTAAAATCCTTCATCCTCATATGTGACTGATTACTGCATGATAAAGCACAACGTGATTTTGCTTACAATCTAAAAAAAATACATGTACATATTATTCTCAGACTAATCTTTTCTTTGAATGCTTAATTTTATCTAACGTGTATTTAGTGTTTAATGTCCTTTTTAAGGGCAAATTGGTTAAAGTTTCGCTAAGAGCTTCAAGCACTGACACTGCTGAGCTCAACATAGCCGGAGATTGTCAGGGTTATGTGATTGCCGTTTATAATGGGACAAGCATTTCTCTGTGGCTTCTGAGAAGGAATTTAAGATGATCTGAAGTTCACAAACCTTTGGCTTGAATTTGCTGAGCATTCAAAGTCCATGCAAAGTTTGTAGATTTCATAACCTACATAACTTTAACACTGTCAGAATACTCACCTGCTTATAGAAGCCAACTTCCTAAAATCAGTCCCCCACACACACATTCTCGAGAAACAAACTCTCTTCTCTACTATATCTGTCTTTTTAATAGTAATACAGTTTCCCAAGTATTCTGTGGCGCTGATTGACCAACATGCATCAACATTCTCATGTTTTGTAGCAAAATTCCCTAACCTCCTAAATTGTTATATTTCTGTAAAGTGGTACTTTCAAATATATTTGTGCCAGCCTATACCATCTGCACATCGATTATGTATCTGAATAAAATAGTATTATATTGCATGCAACATTTGCCTATTTACAAGTTTCCTACTACAATGATTATCCATATGGTTTCATTGAAGAGGCATTAAAGGGACACTAAAGCCAAAGTTAAAGTTTCAAGATTCAAGTAAAGTATGCAATTACAAAAAAAACAAAACAAAAAACTTTCCAAAATATTTATCCATTATCAAAACATGCACATTTTTTTATAAGCACGGTTTCTGAGGCTCCAGCTGCTACCGAGTATGTGCAAAAGTTCACAGTTCATAAGTATATGCATTTTATGATTGGCTGATAGCTGTCACATGATGCAGTGGGAGGGAAAATTGGACAAACTTCAAAATATTATACTGCTAATTTCATATCTTCTTTTTATTGTGTATCTGTCAGCTATTCAATTTTACAGTATTTAGTTGTCCTGTAATCCATAAGAATATAAATCACTCAAACAAGCTAGTAAATGTACAAACATTTGTATAACTTCAAAAACAGGAATGCTGCAATTTTACAGAAATACCTTTGCAGCACAATTTTCTATATTGTTAAACATTATTTCTGCATCTGATTAGGTCATCACAATGAAGAAGAGTAGTTTATCTGTGTGAGTGACACACAGACATTTACCTTGAAATCCTGCCACTGCTCTCCCTAAGGGCCTGATATTCAAAACCTTGCCGGCATGGAGAGAAATCACGCAAAAAAAACTGGGATATTTTTAGACCTTGTATTGTATTGTAGGAGTCGCTGTTTCACATAAAGAACACTACATAGCAACATAAACATTTCTCAAGATAAAATTTGTGTTTCTAATTTCTTTTAAGGGCCTCGCAATACCAACAAAATATCTTAGATCATTTCGCCAGAATGGCGAGGTTTTGAATATCAGTCTCTAAGTGGCCTATTTATGATGGTGCGAGCAGACATGATCCGATATAGCGGATCATGTCCGCTGCACATCAATAAATGCCGACAGCATACGCTGTCAGCATTTATCATTGCACCAGCAGTTCTTGTGAACTGCTGGTGCAATACCGCCCCCTGCAGATTCGGGGGTGTCAACCAGATCATATTCCATTGGGTTGATTTCTGTTGATTTCTGTCCGCCGCCTTTAGAGCAGGCGGACAGGTTATGGAGCAGCGGTCTTTAGCAGACATGATCCGCCGCTTATTAAATCTCCCTCTTAGCCAGAAATCAGTAATAATATGTGCATGCACAATATCTCATAGGTAGCAAACCTGTAATCATAGAATTATGTACATTTAAATTTATATTTTGTTATAGAGAGTAGTTGGAAATACATATGAGTCATTTTGGTTCATAGAACTGTTTAATAAGTTCTAAATAATAATAATGAACTTTACAAATAAATGATTTTAATAATATTCCTTTAATGGTTTGTTAATGCTAAAAGTAAGCTATTTACGATAAATGAATGAAAAACGAATTGATGTTTAAATGCATTTATGCAAGTTAAAGGCCAGTTTATGTAACAAGCAAAATATTTTTACATCAATTATAAAACTCATACCATTCCTTAAAGAAAAAGAGATGTTTGGGTGCTATATTGGTTTTTATCTGTCCCATCACTTTCCTTTTTTTTTTTTTATTGAAGCAGATTAAATAAATTTACAAACATATTTTCTTTACAAACGTATTTTCTTTTTAAGTTAGAGAAAAACAAAACAAGAAAAAAGAAAATTACCTAATTTCCCATACATAAACACTCTTACTAAAAAATAAATTTTAACTTGTGCCTCATTTTCATTTTTACCCCAAGACCCAAACCCTTATACCCAAATAAGCATACCCTATTTATACCGTCATATCGGGGGGGGGGGGGGGAGTATTTTTACTGCTTAATGATACCACCTCTCTCACCCCTCCCCTCAGGGACATTAAACATACCTTCCTACCATAATCCTAGGAGCACTGTATCCGTGTTCCTAAATGGGAAAATTAATTGACTTTGTTCTCTTTCTGGCTGAGCTTTAATAAAGGAAGACCATTTTTGAAAAAACTTCTGAACTTGCACTTCTTCATACATCG
Organism: Bombina bombina; assembly: GCF_027579735.1. Taxonomy (NCBI): domain Eukaryota; kingdom Metazoa; phylum Chordata; class Amphibia; order Anura; family Bombinatoridae; genus Bombina; species Bombina bombina. The sequence goes on along the minus strand of NC_069502.1, from coordinate 650,828,830 downwards.
GTGTATCAAACTGCTCTATTATCAACTGTTTTTTAATGAAGTCCAGCCATTCACTTACCTTGGGTTCCTGTTTTTCTTTCCATTTTTTCATTATTAAATTTCTGGCGGACGAAATTGCCATGTTTATCATCTTACAATGAGAGCTATATCTGTCTCTGTCCACCAGAAATAATATCTGTTCTAACGTGAAGTGAATCTTTTTTTCTAAATGTATATTCAACCAAAGCTCTATTTTTCTCCAGAATTGGTTAATCTTTGGACATTGCCAAATTAGATGCACTAGGTCAGCCGCTAATAATTGACATTTACAACATTTATTAAATTGATTATTTTTCCATAAAAAGCCTTTTTCAGGAGTGTAATAAGCTTTATATATAAGTTTTAAATGTGTTTCTCTCCATGTAGCGGAGAGTGTATTTCTCTCAACCCTACTTATCGATTTTTTAATTATATCAGTAATATTAATATCCGTGTCTACTATAATACCAATCCATTTATTAGCAAGGTAAATCATATTTTCCTCCCCTTTTACAACAGTTAATAGTTTATGTCCCATCACTTTCCATATCGATTTTCTACCTGTCCACATTTACATGATTCACAATACTTTTCTGTTTTTCACCTTATTCCTATCATTTCTGTATATCTTTGTTGCATCTTGTAGAGTATATATATATATATATATATATATATATATATATATATATATATATATATATATATATATGAGTACCAAAATGTTTAAATTTGTCCACATTAAACTGAGAGAGAAAATCCAGTATTACCCACCTATGAAAAGGGTGGAAAGGCCTGTTCTAGACACTCTACTTACTGAAATGTAGATCCAATAATTCAGTTCCTCCGTTTGCTCTAGCTTAAAGTGATAGTAAACTTTGCCTTTTGTCTAAACAGATTCAGAATGTTTTCAATATTGTAGATGGAGTTTAATTAATCAGTTGTAATGAAGATGCGCTATAACTTACTTGTTAATGTAGCAATGAAAATAAAATTCCCTGTGCTCTGGCCGCGCACTTCAAAAATATTTTGTTGTTGCTGAGCTAACAGTTTAAACTGTTCACCAATCAGCCTTCTAGCCATATGGCACTTTCATTGTAGCTGGAGTGCAGATTGAAGAATATTTCAAACCATTCAACAAAAATATTACTTTTGAAGTGTGCGGCCAGAGCATGGGTATTTAATTTCAGTTCTACATTAAAAACTGAGTTATAGCGCATTTTTATTACAACTGATGAATTAAACTCCATCTAAAATATCACTAACAGTCTGTATCTGTTAGACAGAGTGGAAAGTTTACTACCACTTTAAATTTAAAAAGTAAATATATATATATATATATATATATATATATATATATATATATAGACACACAGTTGAGCAAAAATGTTTGAAAACAAAAGCATCTGTTTTTTTATACTAATCTCATAGAACTTATGAGCTACATTTCTGATGAAATCACAAGAGATAAAGGCTTCCTTTGAGCATATGGCATTTTAACAAATTCATGGAAGGAAAAAATATCAGGCAGTAGCAGAAAACAGTAGCAAACACTGTAAGATTTATAGCAGCAGGACTTTTTTTTTTTCTATTTAGATCCTATCTGCTTTGCCAGCTTGCTCTGTGATATACCCTTCTCCATTAGTCATCAACTTTTTTGTTTAGGAAAAAGCAGGTTTCAAACACGATATCTCAGGAATGCTGCTGTGTTTTATCTACATGGACCACTGCAGAGCCCCTAAGACATGCAATTCATATCCTTTAATCCATGTAACCTATAATACACACTAATTATCTCTTTGATGCTGTATGGCTGTAAATCTTCTTTAAATATTGGTCAGTGTTATTAACTCTTGGTGTTAATGAAGGAACAGCCAGGACAAATGGAGTGAAAGAGTTAAGCATGGATGGAATTACTAAGCACTGGAAAATACTTTTATCTTCTATGCTTTATTTGTACAGCAGAAATTATCTCATGGACATATGTATGCTATATACAACATCATTATTTTATTACTATAACACAAGGAATGCAACTTGAATTCACCAAGAGCCCCCTTACTTTGGCATTGATCTCTGCATTATTGAAGCAGATTTTTATTCAAGCTAAGTATAGTTTGAGCAAACATTTTTTTTTCTTTAGCTAAAACATACTATAGTAAGTCATTTGATATAGTGTGATACATTGAGGCCCATTTATCAAGCTCCGAATGGAGCTTGTGGGCCCGTGTTTCTGGCGAGTCTTCAGACTCGCCAGAAACACCAGTTATGAAGCAGCGGTCTAAAGACCGCAGCTCCATAACACTGTCCGCCTGCTCTCATGAGTCGGACAGAAATCGCCAGAAATCAACCCAATCGAGTATGATCGGGTTGATTGACACCTCCCTGCTGGCGGCCCATTGGCCGCGAGTCAGCAGGGGGCGGCGTTGCACCAGCAGCTCTTGTGAGCTGCTGGTGCAATGTTAAATGCGGAGAGCGTATTGCTCTCCGCATTTAATGAGGTCTTGTGGACCTGATCCGCACTGTCGGATCAGGTCCGCAAGACCTTTGATAAATAGGTCCCTATATGTTTATTTCTTTAACTAATACTGCAGTCAGATTATTGTTGATCAGAGGAACCAACATACCCCATCATAGAAGGGTTATATACTTTGCTAATTGGATTATCTGTCCTGGAGAATAAAAAAGAGGCAAATTTATTATTGTGAAGACAAAGTTCACATGTTGTGAACCTGTCCAGCCAAGATCACAAATTGTAGTATCTATGCATTTGTTCCCAATATTTATCATTATACAAGTATTCACTCATGCACACGTGCAACCAATTGCATGAAAGCTGGGCTTGTCAATCACCCTGAACTGATCTAATTTTGACCCGTCAACTCTAAGTTAGCGGAGAGGGTAAAAGAAGCAGTGGTTTAAACCTCTCCATTATAAATATCAGTTGGCAGAGAATTCATCTAATAATTGAGTAGAAAGAATAACAGAAACAAGGTGAGAAAAATAAGGATTATAACAAAATTTAGGGGACTGAATGTTTTTGGGGTGATATTAAAGTAAATATTAGGGAATCAAATGTTGTGTTGATAAAATGGGCTCAGTATTGATATAAACTAATTTAAAATGGAAATCTTGCACAAGAGATTGATTTGAATATATCATTGTTAACCCAGAAAAAAAAAATCACACTGTTTATTTAACATATTGCAACTATAACTTATCATCCTCTTCTTCCACTTGCTATGAAAATGTATTTATTTTCGCAAGAATTTTGAAATTTTTTATTTCTTGTGTAATTCTAAACCAGCCTTTACATTTTATGAGGGATCTACTGTTGTATTTATATTTTTAGTGTCCAGCAATGGGTAAAACGTTTGTTGGAGTAGTTTTTACAAAATACAGAAAATATAAACAAACAGATACATTTGTTAAAAATAAATGTGGTTCATATTACATATTGTTGTTACTAAAAAAATAATAAATAACATGAAACGTCTGAAAACACACAATTTGTATTATAGATAAATATCAGGTTATGTTATTACCGTGTGTGAAATCTAAATGTTACTTTCTGTACCTCGAACATCCTGGCTTCAACAAGAATAGACCATAACACTTTTTGTTACAGTTTCAGAAGAGGTCAGATTTGGAAAGATCACAGCTGCTAGACTTGGAATTCACTACCCATTGGTCATTTATAATTAATATTAATGAATGGCAGATGACAGATGTTTATATCCCAGCCTTTGCCAGGCATTACTAAACAAAAAGCAACACTTTTTTTTTATAACTCATAACCCTGTTTTTCATCTAAAATGAGCAGACTTAGATTCATTGTAACTAAAAGCATTCTTCTGACAGTTTCATTATATACTTTATACATGAATGAACAATAAAATATGATACAGGCAAACCTATTAATAATAGACATGTGCATGGCGAAAAAATTCGCCTCGAATCGATTCAGATTTTTTTTTTATTTCGTTTCGGAGCGATTCGAAAATTTGAATCGATTCGGTTCGGATTTGTTTTGGATTTATTCGGATTCGAATAAATTCGGTTCGGTTTTGTTTCGGATTCATTTGGATTAGAATAAATTCGGCTGGATTCGGCTCGGTTCAGTTCGGAAATTCGGAATTTCGGTAAGTGTTAGGTGGGATTAGACTAGTATTATGTACTAAATTCAGCTGAATTTGGTTCGGTTCGGAATTTCGGTAAGTGTTAGGTGGGATTAGACTTATACAATACTAGTGTAATCCATGGCCATCCGAATTTACCGAATAAATCCTAAGTAATTCGGATTTATTCGGTAATTCGGCAGTATTTTAATTCGGAAATTCGGTTTGATTCGAATCGCCGAATTTGCCGAATCGATCCGAAATGAATCGCACATATCTAATTAATAATCCATAACTAAGTACTCAATATAAGCAAATCACTGTCTAAATAAACAACAAGGCAGAATAATTTTGTATCTAATATAAAAAGGACATGAATGTGTGTGTTGTGTCTGTTTGTGTCTCATAGGCATTTCATGGGGTATTAGGGCATAATAACTGTCCTCCCAGTGTGCCCTATACACCACGATCATCCCTCTTACTATAGTAATGTTTACTTACGCTATGGGCTAGATTACTAGTGCGCTCATTTATCACACGCCTGCAAACTGACAAATTTGCCTGTTTGTGGGTGTGCGATAATCAACCAGCCATTACAAGTGACTACCGCGTGTAGCAATTAGCGTTTATAAAATTAACCAGAATTCAGATCTCTGGTTAATGTTATAAATATGACCAAAATGCCCCCATAATACAGTGTAGTGTTTTTAATATATTAATAAAAAATAAAAATTGTAGCATTTTTATTTAATCAAATAACTGCACTAGGCAGTATTTCTGGGGTAAAGGTGGCGGAAGTGGAGTGTTAGAAAAAAAAACAAGCCACTGAAAAGTACCTTTACATGCGATCTATGGGAACTGTGTTTTCCCTGTAAATATATATGTATATGCTTATATACATATATATTTGTGTTAATATGTGAATATACATATATTAACACATAAATATATATGTATATAATCATATATATATATATATATATATATATTTGATGCCATCGCTGTGCGACTTACCCCCTTCAATGCACTTAGGTTCTGATGCCGTCTCTGACATCATCAGAATGATTGTAGACTATGGAAGAGCACTCACGTGAGCGCAATGCTTCCTAGCAATGCATTCCCATTGCACTTAACTTGTAATTAACGCGCTGGTATTACCCAGTGGAGAGCTAATATCTCTTGCGCACAAGCAATATTTAGTGCTTCACTTGTAATCTAGCTGACCATTTAAGGAGCAGCAGTCTTACGATCGCTGCTTCATAACTGCTGTTTTCGGCGAGCCGTATGTATGTTTATGTCTATGGGGCTGATTTATCAAGGGCTGAATGGCCCCTGATGCCCCTGTTTCCGCGCAAGCCTTTAGGCTCGCCGAAAACAGCAGTTATGAAGCAGCGATCGTAAGAGCCTCTGAGGCTGCGGACATCAATCTGCCCGATCATGTACGATCAGGTTGATTGACACCCCCTGTTAGCAGTCGCGAATCAGCAGGGGGCGGCATTGCACAAGCAGTTCACTAGAACTGCTTGTGCAATGTTAAATGCTGACAGCGTATGCGCATTATCAGGGGCCGATTTATCAAGGGCCGAATGACCCCTGATGCCCCTGTTTTTCCGTGCGAGCCTTTAGACTCGCCAGAAACAGCAGTTATGAAGCAGCGATCGTAAGACTGCTGCTCCTTAAATGGTCCGTCGTCCCTGAGGCTGAAGACATCAATCTGCCCGATTATGTACGATCGGGTTGATTGACACCCCCTGCTAGCGGCCGCGAATCTGCAGGGGGCGGCATTTTACAAGCAGTTCACTAGAGCTGCTTGTACAATGTTAAATGCCAACAGCGTATTCTGTCGGCATTCACCGATGTCGGGCGGACATGATCGCTACAGCGTATCATGTCCAACAGATGGTAAATCGGCCCCTATGTGTGTATATATATATTTATATCATAACTGTAATGCACACAAATAATTGCCTCATAAAATTTGCTGAATAAAAGTTAAGTTTTATTTCAAGAAATTCTGCCTGGTGCTCCTCATTGATCGTTTGTATTACTTTATGCATACATATATACACATATATGCAAACGTGTATACATATATAGACATAAGACCTGAAAATCATGTTAAAACATTTTTAATATTTTATGGGGTTTTTTTACTGTTTATGTAATGTAAATATTTTACATTCTAATGTTCTTCACAGAGGAGAAAATGTTCTTAGTATTTTTAATTATATATACAGTATATTAAAATAAAAGGAAAATTTTCTACTATGTGAAGAACATTGGAATGTGAAATATTTATAACTACCTCCGGGTTTAGTGATGTAGGTCTAACACGGAGTTAGGATAGCGTGTTAGACTCAATTGAAGTCTATGGGGAGAAGTTAACGTGGTTGCGATACTTAAAGTCCTAAAGTTAGCGAGCATCAGGTTTTGCTCATGCTTTATCTTTTTAATTTCAAATTGTAATATGCTTGCTAGCCCACCTGTCTTAAAAGTTTACTTTTCGCAGTGTTAGCACACGAGCAAAAAGATATTTACTGTGTCATATGCCCCATAATTCTTTACCACTGGAAAAAGTGAGACATACAACGTGCACTGGAAGAAATAAATCACAGCTACATGAATTAGACAAAAAGTTATATTTTACTAATACAATAGTCTTTAAATAATTCTGTTACCAAGCGTGAGAGAGCATTTCTACCAAAATCCATTAAATCTATTACTCCTACCTAGTAGGAGTAAATAATATAGTTATAGTTAAACTGGTAAATATAAGTATATTATTTGGTAAGATAATAATTTAAGATTAGAATAACACATTATGGCTGAACCATTTAGCTAATAAAAGTGCAGTCATTTTAATCAAGCAACAGGGCTATTCATTTGAGTTTAAAAAGTACTTAGTGACAGTTAATCTGAATACAAATGACCAGTTTCCAAAAAGATACAGCTGGTTCATTGTAGGTACAAAATTCAAACCTAAATAGACTAAATATTGTGTGCCTGATTGAATCTAGTATTCAAGTGATATTAAACTCAAAATGAAATACCTCATAAAAGTATTAATCATGCAAAGTTATTTATATAGAAAATAAAAAACTAGAAACTGTGTAATATACTTTGTAATATTGCACTTTTTAATGTAATTTGCCTCTGTGTTTTATCCCTTTCTTTAGAAAGGTTAAACTGTATTCTGTAGGATCCAAAATTTAGCTTGATCACTGCAGGAGCTTATTTTAATGTCTCTTATGTGCCACTGCCACAGCAGAAGGAATAAGATAAACATGCACAATAAGTTTTTCAAGGGGTATGTCAATGGATTGCAACCCCATGCAAATGTTGCTAAAAAATGTCAGTTTAAATACATTTATCTTGTTTCAGATCTTTTGCAAAGAAGTGCTGGATAGCTTATATCTGCTATGAATATGTCAAAATATACTTTAAGGAGCCTTTATTAAAGGGGCAGTCTAGTATAAATTAAACTTTCATTATTCAGATAGGACTTTTAATTTTAATCAACTTTCCAATTTACTTTTTTCATAAAATTTGCTTTTTTCTCTTGGTATTCTTAGTTTAAACTAAATATAGGTAGGCTCATATGCTAATTTCTAAGCACTTGAAGGCTGCCTCTAATCACAGGCTTTTTAAAGGGATAGTCAAGTCCAAAAATTTTTTTTATGTTTCAAATAGGGCATGAAATTTTAAACAACTTTCCAATTTACTTTTATCACCAATTTTGCTTTGTTCTTTTGGTATTCTTAGTTGAAAGCTAGACCTAGGAAGGCTCATATGATAATTGCTAAGCCCTTGAAGGCCGCCTCTAATCACAAACTTTTGTATTTGCTTTTCACAGCAGGGGAGAGCTAGTTCAGGTAAACCCTATAGATAACATTGTGAGCACGCCCATGAATTGTGGCAGACACTGCACTAATTGGCTAAAATAAAAGTCAATAGATAATAAATAAAATGTCATGTGATCAGGGGGCTGTCAGAAGATGTTTAGATACAATGTAATCACAGAGGTAAAATGTATATTAATATAACTGTATTGGTTGTGCAAAACTGGGGAATGGGTAATAAAGGGATTATCTATCTTTTAAAACAAAAAAAATTCTGGTGTTTACTGTCCCTTTAAATCTCTTTTCAACACAAAGAGACAGAAAGTACATGTGGGCCATATAGATAACACCGTGTTCAGGCACAGAGGGGGTTATTTAAGATTTAGCATAAAACAATGCTAATTTAAGACAATAGATAATAAACAGTCACAGTCATGTGATCAGGGGGCTGGATGAGGGTTCTTAAATACAAGGTAATCACAGAGGTAAAAAGTATATTAACCCCTTAATGACCACAATGTACCCTGTATGTCACTGGTCGTTAAGGGTTTTTTCAGGACATAATAGCACAAGTCTAGCAAGAACAAGCTATTAATGCACTCCCTCCAGCAGGCTTTGTGGAATAGAGCAGTCTCAATGCTGGTGGCAAGACCGCGCTATAAAACAATCAAGTCCCAAAAAAAGGCCAGCGACATACAGGGTACGTCGCTGGTCCTTAAGGGGTTAATATAACTGTGCTGGTTATGCAAAACTGGGGAATGAGTAATAAAGGGATTATCTATCTTTTAAAACAATAACAATTCTATGGTAGACTGTCCCTTTAATATCTCTTGGTCCTATGTTTCTGGTGGTATTAAAATGTGTGACTCTATATTGATTCAGTGTTTCGCATAGGGGCTCTGAGAGTATATTTACCTTCAATGCTATATCTATGCCATGTGTTTGTCATAATGGGCAATATCTTGCATTTTAGCAATACCATTTAAACTTTCCATGAGTGTGATAAAATGAAAACCATGGATGGAGTTTGGACACCATATGTGAACATATTTGTAGACCTCACTTCATATGTTTGGCATACAAGCTATATCAATGGTATTTTTGAAATTAGTACTTGTGGTTTTTTACTTAGAGTATATGGAATAACATTAGTTATACAGGTCTTGCACAAGATGAATGAAAGTAATCAAAGGCCAATAGTTTTTTTTTCTTACCAAGAAACTATTGCACAATGTAACTCCTGAATTAACACTTTCTTTTACACCGATATTCGTTTCAATACTTTTAAAGGGACATTAAACTGCTGTGCACAACTACAAAATAATAGTAATCACTCACTATGTTATTGCATTTCATTCTGTTCCTGCAGCTCTTGTTAAATCAGTTTTCTTATTTCAATAGCTTAAAAGTGCCAGATACTGAAGCTCGGCATCTTTATACTGGGCACCGCCATCTTGGAACTCAAGTATTCTCACAGCCTGTGACAGAAAATGTGCACCCTCACAGATCTGTAATATTGCCCACTCTTTTACAGCTGTATCGTTTGCTTGGATAGCAGCAGGAGGAGAAAGCATCTGTGAATACCTCTTATTTGTTATTTGTACTACTGCTCTAATTTAAACAGTGCTGAGACTCTTCTCTATATATAAAATAGTAGACAAATAGACAAAGTATCAGGGTGCAGCAATCAAAATATAACAATAAAGCAGATCACACTCTTCTTGTGATATGGTTGGAGCATCCTTCCTGTCCTCTTGGGATGTGGTAGAGACGGCATTAAGGAGTATATCCCACTCCGTTTAACTATAGCAAATAGCAGCATAAAAAGAGGGGAGAGAGAACGGAGATAGTGCAATACTGTTTTATTTAACACAACACCTAATACTTGTTTACAATTTTAAATATACATCTAATACCATCAAAAAAGTATGAGGTATGTGCAGCATATGTTAAGATACATCTCACTCTTAGGTATTTGAGTGTTTCGTTGATAGTTGTCTCTACGACAAACCTCCAAGTATCAGTCTGAATTTTAGATAGATGTCTTTCAGGGGCACTGTCCGTGACACATTTCAAAGGAAAAACTCCTTCATCAGAGGAATTGAACCCCTCTGATGAAGGAGTTTTTCCTTAGAAACGAGTTTCTCTGTTCTCTCATCTTTTTTTATGCTGCCATTTGCCATAATTAAACGGAATGGGACATACCGCTAATACTATCTCTAACACACCCTAAGAGGACAGGAAGCTCCAACCCTATCAAAAGAACAGCTTATCAAGCTACAAGAGAGGTCTCTCCCTTACAGAAGCGGTTAATTACGTCATATCGATTGAGGTAATCTCTAGTATGTGAATACAATCAGGGATTTACTCCCCTATTATCAATAATTCAAACAAAGACATGTTTTCCTATAATATATATTCTATACTTTACCACATATAACGCTTACACTTATTCTTGTTCCATTTTATATATATATATATATATATATATATACACTAGATTACAAGTGGCATGCTATTGTTAGTGTGGGTCATGATAACCAATATCGTGACCACACTAACGTGCACGCATATTACAAACAAGTTGAAAGTAAACGCTTTGCTCGAGCATAAAATACATTTGCACGTTTTGGGTTTGCACAAGTGAAGACCTAGCACACAGTGTAAGGGTTACAAAAAAATGTGCACCAAACGCAGTGTAATATATGTAAATAAAATGTTACACTCGTATTTACACTATCTGCTAAAAATTATTCATATAAATGTTAATTAAAACAATGTTTTAAGAGTTAAAAGGTATATGATATGTCTTAATATGTGTTTGTGTATATGTATAAATATATATATATATATATATGTATATACAGTATGTGTGTGTATATATATATATATATATATATATATATATATATATATATATATGTATATGCATACATATATACTATATCCAGACAAACAAGCAAAGCCCAAGCACTATGGGTTAATCGCTACCACTTCAAATGTAGCCTGTGGTGGGGAAGGTATTTCACCGGTAACTATAGCACCCTCTTATACGACCTGAATCGGTCTCCAATACAGGCAATGTCTCAGCCAAAACTTGTTCAAGTTCATAAGCAGCAAAACAGATATAATGTGCGGTTAGGTTATCTTGAATTTTCTTACCCGCTCTTCGCGGAGAGGGAGCTGCAGTTAAGCGTCCCGTCTGTAAGTGTCGGTCCACAGGAGCCTCCTCGATAATTCCAATAATTGTTCCTCGAATACGAATTGACCTGTTTGGCCACACTCCCTCCTCGATCACCTTAATGACGGCTTTGACCGCTTAAGCTTCCTCCCTGTCGCTCCGCTGCTGCTTCTTGCATATGGTGCTTACCGGAACATCTCCTCTTAGTATTCCACCCAGGGTCTGACTGTTGTATCCTCCTTTTCCTGTGCTCACTCCTTTCCCCACTGGCACAAAGTAATACAAACAATCAATGAGGAGCACCAGGCAGAATTTCTTGAAATAAAACTTAACTTTTATTCAGCACATTGGCTTCCTTTAAAACTTCTTAGCTCAAACAACATGTAACAGATAGTACAGCATTCTCTTGCTAACGCGTTTCGGCGATAGCCGTAATCATAGCTATCGTCGAAACGCGTAAGCAAGAGAATGCTCTACTATCTGTTACATGTTGTTTGAGCTAACAAGTTTTAAAGGAAGCCAATGTGCTGAATAAAAGTTAAGTTTTATTTCAAGAAATTCTGCCTGGTGCTCCTCATTGATCGTTTGTATTACTTTATGCATACATATATACACATATAAACAAACGTGTATACATATATAGACATAAGACCTGAAAATCATGTTAAAACATTTTTAATATTTTATGGGGTTTTTTTACTGTTTATGTAATGTAAATATTTTACATTCTAATGTTCTTCACAGAGGAGAAAATGTTCTTAGTATTTTTAATTATATATACAGTATATTAAAATAAAAGGAAAATTTTCTACTATGTGAAGAACATTGGAATGTGAAATATTTATAACTACCTCCGGGTTTAGTGATGTAGGTCTAACACGGAGTTAGGTTAGCGTGTTAGACTCAATTGAAGTCTATGGGGAGAAGAAGTTAACGTGGTTGCGATACTTAAAGTCCTAAAGTTAGCGAGCAACAGGTTTTGCTCATACTCTAACTTTTTAATTTCAAATTTTAATATGCTTGCTAGCCCACCTGTCTTAAAAGTTTACTTTTCGCAGTGTTAGCACACGAGCGAAAAAATATTTACTGTGTCATATGCACCATAATTCTTTACCACTGGAAAAAGTGAGACATACAACGTGCACTGGAAGAAATAAATCACAGCTACATGAATTAGACAAAAAGTTATATTTTACTAATACAATAGTCTTTAAGTAATGCTGTTACCAAGCGTGAGAGAGCATTTCTACCAAAAGCCATTAAATCTATTACTCCTACCTAGTACAGAATGTACTTCAGAGCAATAATTTCAGTTCAAAATGTTTTAAGTATAAAGAAACAGTAAGCATCAAAAAGCTTTATTTTAAAAATAGGGATTCAAATATATTTTAAAGGGACATAATATTCATATGCTAAATCACTTGAAACTAATGCAGTATAACTGTAAAAAGCTGACAGGAAAATATCACCTGAGCATCTCTATGTAAAAAAGGAAGATATTTTACCTCACAACTTCCTCAGCAGAGTAAGTTCTGTGTAAAAAGTTATACTCAGCTGCTGCCCAGCTGCAGGTAATAAAAAAGAAGTTAACAGCAGCCAATCAGCATCAACAGTGCTGAGGTCATGAACTCTTTTACTGTGATCTCATGAGATTTGACTTAAAGGGCCATTATACACTCATTTTTTCTTTGCGTAAATGTTTTGTAGATGATCTATTTATAAAGCCCATAAAGTTTTTTTTGTTTGTTTTTTTAAATGTATAGCTTTGCTTATTTTTAAAGAACATTGTTCCTAACCAAGCCCCAAAGTTTTATTTGAATACCGTCAGCTACCTTCTCCAGCTTGCTCCTGTTTGTGTAAAGGGTCTTTTCATATGCAAAAGAAGGGGGAGGGGGGGGGGAGTGTCTTATTTCCCACTTGCAGTGGGCTTTCCAGCTACCTTTTCAACAAAGCTAAACTGAAAGCTTCTAAGTAAGTTTTTAAACCATTTTATACTGGATTTTTATATCAGTATCTGTGCATCTTATTCTTTATAGTAGTGTCTATTACATGCAGTTATATGAAAATGAGTGTATACTGTCCCTTTAACTCTCATGAGATTTCATAGTAAACTTCCTTAAACTGAATAGGGAAATAACATGAGAGTGCACGAGGCTCAATCCTTCGGCTGTCCCGGGACAGACATACTGATTTGCTGCTGAGAAGTCCTTTACAATGGGATGTGGTTATTGAGGAACTTTTGAGGTAAAATATCTTTCTTTTTTACATAGAGATGTTCAGGTGATATTTTCTAGTCAGCTTTTTACAGTTATGCTGCATCACTTTCAAGTGTTTCAACATTTGGGTATCATGGCCCTTTAAAGAAATATATATTTAATGTTAGCAACTAAGCACCACATTACAAAGGATTTACAACTACATTAAGCACTAGATTTTGAGTAGAGAGCAAAATGTGGTAACTTCTGGTTAATTGCACTTAGCACAAAGTATTACCGCAAGCTTGGCTGGTTATTTATTGGCCAATTTTGCCCTATTACGGGCACATGTTAAACTAGAGCGCGGCACTTGTAATCTAGCCCTAAATGTTTTAAAAATATTTAATTGTCCTCTTGTTAGTACATTTTAAAGGGTTTTGAAAATTTAAGTGCAACACAGAGATACATCTCTTGAAAACTGCCGATTCTGTTTATCTTATTTTTTGTTGAAGCTATTACATCATTATTGTGGTCCAGTGTTTGTGAGTACAATAGTTTTACTTCTCTAGAATCTTAGTGATATCAACACATGTATGTTGTATCATTTTAGCTTTTTATTCTTTCTATAGATTTATTGTAGATGTATAATATATGAAATTTATTTTTTAAATCTTTTTTCATTTTTATAAAAAAAAAATTTTTTGCTGTTTTTTCTTTGTTTCTACCCCTGTTCTCTGCCTTAAAGGGACGGTCTACTCTAGAATTGTTACTGTTTAAAAAGATAGATAATCTCTTTATTACCCATTCCCTAGCTTTGCATAACCAACACGGTTATATTAATATACTTTTTACCTCTGTGATTACCTTGTATCTAAGGCTCTGTAGACTGCCCCCTTATTTCAGTGCTTTTGACAGACTTGCATTTTATCCAATCAGTGCTGACTCCTAGGTAACTCCACAGGATTGAGCACAATTTTATCTATGTGGCACACATGAACTAGTGCTGTTTAGCTGTAAACAAATGTAAAAATGCACTGAGATAAGAGGCGGCCTTTAAGGGCTTAGAAATTAGCATATGAGCCTACCTAGGTTTAGCTTTCAACAAAGAATATAAAGTAAATTTGATGATAAAAGTAAATTGGAAAGTTGCTTAAAATTGCATGCACTATCTGAATCATGCACTTTAAAGGACCAGTCAACACAGTAGTGCATAATCAGCAAATGCAAGATAGCAAGACAATGCAATAGCACTTAGTCTGAACTTCAAATGAGTAGTAGATTTCTTTTGCTGACAATTTTAAAAGTTATGTCTTTTTCCACTCCCCCTGTACCATGTGACAGCCATCAGCCAATCACAAATGCATACACATACCATGTGGCAGCCATCAGCCATTCACAAATGCATACACACATTCTTGCACATGCTCAGTAGGAGCTGGTGACTCAAAAAGCTTAAATATAAAAAGACTGTGCACATTTTGTTAATAGAAGTAAATTGGAAAGTTGTTTAAAATGACATGCTCTATCTGAATAATAAAAGTTTAATTTTGATTGAGTGTCCCTTTAATTTTGACTAGACTGTCCCTTTAAAGCAGGGATGGGGAACCTTGGCAGTCCTGATGTTTCATTTATTTTTATATGATTCTGTGTTAACATTTCAAAGTTTTGTGTTCACACGAGACTTAAACATTGCTGTTTCTCTGCAGATTTGCTTTGCTTTTGTGTAACTCTATGGGAGACAAGTGTTACTAGCCATTGTGGTTACACTAATCTGCAACTAGAGTGAAAGAAACGTCATGATGTGTTTTTCAAAGAATACAAAAAATATAATAGTTTTCTAAACAAAAAAAATAAATAAAAAAGAGATTTAGATTTTTAAACAATAGTTTCAGCATTGCATGTGGTACATTCCACTTACTAAAGAGTTTTACAAAAGCCGGTTATCATGAGATTCCATAAACTACTGGCAAAACGTGGTAAATGTGGTAAAGCACCTGCTTTTAGGTCTTGTAAAAATAAACAAACAAACATAAATACAGGTAATAAAACACATAATACTGCCTAAATTTAATGGGATATGAAACCCCAATTTTTTTCTTTCATGAGTCAGATAGGGCATGTAATGATCTGGAGCCCCATCCGATATGCAGCGTCGCCCGCAGAAGCCGGAGACACCAGATTTTGCGCGGGTTTGGTATCACATATACGGCGTAACATAGAAGTTACGCTCATATATTTCTGCCTTCGCCCGTAGTTTTTTTGCCCATAGACGGACATAGAAAACACGCACAGTTTGGTATCCAATATACAGCGTAAGGAGTAAGAAATCTTACTCCATTTTCACCTCGCCACAAAATGCAGGCGTAGTATTGGAGCCCCGTAACTCCCTAAACTCCTGCAAAATAAAACCTAACACCTAACGCATGCGCAATGTCTATCTACCTGTCAACCGCAATCCCCCACCGCAATACCTAATTAAGTGTTTAACCCCTAAACCGCCGCCACCTACAGTAAATGTATTACCCCCTAATCTGACCCCCCTACACCGCCGCCACCTATATTATATATATTACCCCCTAATCAGACCCACCTACACCGCCGCCACCTATATTATATGTATTACCCCCTAATCTGACCCCCCTACACCGCCGCAACTTATATTAAATATATTAACCCATAATCTGATCCCCCTACACCACCGCCACCTATACTAAATATATTAACCCCTAAACCTAAGTCTAACCCTAACACCCCCTAACTTAATTATTATTTAAATAAATCTAAATAATATTAATATTATTAACTAAATTATTCCTATTTAAAACTAAATACTTACCTATAAATAAACCCTAAGATAGCTACAATATAATTAATAATTACAGTGTAGCTATTTTAGGGTTTATATTTATTTTACAGGTAACTTTGTATTTATTTTAACTAGGTACAATAGCTATTAAATAGTTAATAACTATTTAATAGCTACCTACTTAAAATAATTACTAAATTACCTGTAAAATAAATCCTAACCTAAGTTACAAATACACCTAACACTACACTATCAATAAATTAATTAAATAAACTACAATTATCTAAGCTAAAATACAATCAAATAAACTAAACTATATTACAAAAAAAACAAACAGTAAATTACAAAAAATAAAAAAATATTACAAGAATTTTAAGCTAATTACACCTAATCTAAGCCCCTAATAAAATAAAAAAGCCCCCCAAAATAATAACATTTCCCTACCCTAACTAAATTACAAAAGTAATCAGCTCTATTACCAGCCCTTTAAAGGGCCTTTGCTGGGCATTGCCCCAAAGTAATCAGCTCTTTTACCTGTAAAAAAAGAACAACCCCCCCACATTACAAACCACCACCCACACACCCCTACTCTAAAACCCACCCGATCCCCCCTTAAAAAAACCTAAGTCTAACCCCCAAGTGGTCCTTACCTGTCCTGAAGCCTGGCGGAGAAGGTCCTGTTCCAGGCTGTGAAGTCTTCTTCCAAGCGGCGACCTCTTCTTCTTCCAGGAACCAGCCGGCGTGGAGTGGAGGAGTTGAAGACCGATGACCGTGGAGCTGAAGACCAGCGACTCTGGAACTGAAGACCAGCAACGCTGGAACTGAAGACCGCGGAGCCATGGAGCGTGGAGGATCCTCTTCATACGATCTCCGCCGTACACTGAATAGGAATTCAAGGTACGTGATTAAAAATGGAGTCCCTTGAATTCCTATTGGCTGATTTGAGCCTTCAAATTCAAATCAGCCAATCATATGAGATCTACTGTAATTCTATTGGCTGATTTGAATAGCCAATAGAATAAGAGCTACTTAATTCTATTGGCTGATTTGAGCGCTGGAAAAAAGGAGCGTTAGCTCCGCAAGTTTTTAACGACAAAACTCGTAATCTAGGCAATATTTTCTTTGTGTAGCTAACTTAATAAATTAAATATTGTATGTGTTCAAATGTTTAAAAGGTATTAAATAATATGATATTGTAATAAAAAAAAAATTATTCTGTGTAGTTGAAAAAAAATTACAATATACTTTTTTGGAAGCACAATTTTGTTTTTATGGAAGTGTAATCTTTTTGGAAACGTTTATTTTCTTGGAAATATAATACAATTTCTTTACTTCGAAGCACAATTTTTTTGGGAATAACACTTCCAGCATGTGTCGAAACAGTTCCCATTTTGCTAATGGACTTGTGATGTCACAGCATTCTTTTGCTTTCAATAAACCCCTTAGTGACCAGACCATTCTTCAATTTTCTTATCGTTAGGGACCGGGGCTGTTTTTACATTTCTGCGGTGTTTGTGTTTAGCTGTAATTTTCCACTTACTCATTTACTGTACCAACACACATATTATATACTGTTTTTCTCGCCATTAAATGGACTTTCTAAAGATACAATTATTTTCACCATATCATATAATTTACTATAAAAAGATTATAAAATATGACATTTTTTTAAAAAAAAACTACTTTTTCTAACTTTGACCCCAAAATCTGTTACACATCTACAACCACCAAAAAAACACCCATGCTAAATAGTTTCTAAATTTTTTCCTGAGTTTAGAAATACGCAATGTTTACATGTTCTTTGTTTTTTTTACAAGTTATAGGGCAAAAAGTACAAGTAGCACTTTGCTATTTCCAAACCATTTTTCCCCTCAAAATTAGCTATAGTTACATTGTAACACTGATATCTGTCATAAATCCCTGAATAATCCTTCACATGTATATGTTTATTTTTAGTAGACAACCTAAAGTATTGATCTAGACCCATTTTGATATATTTCATACCACCATTTTACCACTAAATGCGATCAAATAAAAAAAAATGTTCACTTTTTCACAAACTTTATGTTTCTCACTGAAATTATTTACAAACAGCTTGTGTAATTATGGCATAAATGGTTGTAAATGCTTCTCTGGGATATCCTTTGTTCAGAAATAGTAGACATATATAGCTTTGGCATTGCTTTTTGGTAATTAGAAGGCCACTAAATGCTGCTGCGTACCACACTTGTATTATGCCCAGCAGTGAAGGGGTTAATTAGGTAGCAAGTAGAGTTAATTTTAGCTTTAGTGTAGAGATCAGCCTCCCACCTAGCTAGGGTGGCCACCCATCCATTAAAATACAGAACACATATAAGTTACACATGGTGCAGGGTGTGCAGGGAGGAATATGAATAGTGCTGTCCAGAAACACAATACATGTTCCTCCCTGCACACCCTGCAGCATGTGTAACTCATAAGTAAGCTCCAGGCTGAGGTGGCAACCCTACACCTGACACATCTCACCCCATGATCCCTCCCTGACCCCCCTCAAACAGCTCTCTTCCCTCCCCCACCTCCCAAAGGTCACACCCATCTTAAGTACTGGCAGAAAGTCTGCCAGTATAAAAATAAGTTTTTTTTTCCTTTTCGTTTTTTTTAAATATATATTTTCTGCAGGGTAGTATCCCCCTTACCTCCCAACCTCCCTGACCCCCCAAACAGATCTCTTACCCTCCCCCCTCTACCTATTAGCCACCATGTTAGGTACTGCCAGTGCCCAGTACCCATTTTACTATATATATATACAGTATATACTGTATATATATATATATACTGTATATATATATATATATATATATATATATATATATATATATATATATATATATATATATAAAACATTTTTTCCATAGTGTAGCTGCCCCCCTCATTCCCCTACCACCTCCCAGATCATTTTAGTAAACTGTTATTTCCCCCTCTCCCTCCTTCCCACTTCCCACTTTTTCCGTAGTGTAAGCGGTCCCACCCCTCCCGCCCCCTCCCACCTGCTCCCGCCCTTCTCCCACCTGCTCCTGCCCCCTCACACACCCTCCTGTCCCCCTTCCACCCCCACCAACAATGGGCCGCCCACCCGCCTCCCTTCTATCCCTCCCACGTCACTGAGAATCAGCACCATCGCTGGCCGTTGCTTACCAGAGGGTATTGCACGATGCTTCAATATCTAGGCATCGCTGCAATACCCTGAAAGCGATCGCTTTCAGGGTATGTCCTCAGGGACTTACCCTGAGGACATACAGGGTAAGTCATTGGTCATTAACAACCGATTTTTGTAGAACATACCCTGTACGTCCTTGGTCGTTAGGGGTTAAATGTGGAGAAATGGCTGACAAAATTAATATTCTTTACTACATTGTTGTACAAAACAAGGCAGAATAAGCACATGCTACAGACAGTTTTCCTGCTACCATGAAAACTGTAATTAAAACATCAAATTAATATTCCTCTGTATAGTGTTGTATGATACAAATGCATACCTCCCAACTGTCCCGATTTTTGTGGGACAGTCCTGATTTTAGGGCTCTGTCCTGATGTCCCATGCATTTAAAAAAAAAAAATTCTATTGGGCCCATACTCCCAGGGTTGAATGCCTTGTGGAAAATGAATGGTGTGTGGGTTAAGTAGGAGTAAGAAGGCTGTATACCCTCAGGTAATGGTGACCTCTAACCCCATGGTAGAGATGACGTCTAACCCCTAGTGATAATACTAGCATGCCTTCAGTTTTATACGATGAGCAGTGCAACACCAGGGTAACGAACAGTGGCAGCCTCAGACTGCCAGCTTATGTGCTCGCCAACCCCAGGACCTCATACAATGAGTTACAGATACCTATATATGGAGTAGTGTGTGTCTATCTGTATCTATAAGTGTGTATGTGTGTGTGTATCTGCATGTATAAGTGTAAGCTGTGTAGTGTGTGTGTGTGTGTATCTGTATGTATAAGTGTAGGCTATGTAGTGTGTGTGTCTGCATGTATTTATGTAAGCTATGAAGTGTGTGTATCTGCATGTATAAGTGTATGCTGTGTAGTGTGTGTATCTGTATGTATAAGTGTGTGTGTGCATCTGCATGTATAAGTGTAGGCTGTGTAGTGTGTGTGTATCTTTATGTATAAGTGTGTATCTGCATGTATAAGTGTATGCTATGTAGTGTGTGTGTGTATATGTATGTATAAGTGTGTGTGTGTGTGTACCTGCATGTATAAGTGTATGCTGTTTAGTGTGTGTGTATCTGTATGTATAAGTGTGTGTGTGTATCTGTATGTATATGTGTATGCAATGTAGTGTGTGTGTATCTGTATGTATAAGTGTATGCTATGTAGTGTGTGTGTATCTGCATGTATTAGTGTAAGTTATGTAGTGTGTGTGTATCTTATGTATAAGTATGTATTTGCATGTATAAGTGTATGCTATGTAGTGTGTGTGTGTGTATGTGTGTGTATCTGCATGTATAAGTGTATGCTGTGTAGTGTGTGTGTGTGTGTGTATCTGTATGTATAAGTGTGTGTGTGTGTGTATCTGCATGTATAAGTGTATGCTGTGTAGTGTGTGTGTGTATCTGTATGTATAATTGTGTGTGTGTATCTGCATGTATAAGTGTATGCTGTGTAGTGTGTGTGTGTATCTGCATGTATAACTGTATGCTGTGCAGTGTGTGTGTGTGTATCTGTTTGTATAAGTGTGTGTATCTGCATGTATAGGTGTATGCTGTGTAGTGTGTATCTGTATGTATAAGTGTAAGCTATGTAGTGTGTGTGTGTATCTGCATATGTAAGTGTATGGTATGTAGTGTGTGTGTGTATCTGCATGTGTAAGTGTAGGCTATGTAGTGTGTGTGTATCTGCATGTGTAAGTGTATGGTATGTAGTGTGTGTGTATCTGCATGTGTAAGTGTATGCTATGTAGGGTGTGTGTGTGTGTGTGTGTGTGTGTATTTGTATGTTTAAGTGTATGCTATGTAGTGTGTGTGTATCTGCATGTGTAAGTGTATGCTATGTAGTGTGTGTGTGTGTGTGTTTGTATGTTTAAGTGTAGGCTATGTAGTGTGTGTGTATCTGCTATGTAGTGTGTGTTTATCTGTATGTATAAGTGTATGCTATGTAGTGTGTGTGTGTGTATCTGCATGTATAAGTGTATGCTATGTAGTGTGTTACTGTGCATTTTTGCTAACTTTAAAGGCCAGAATCTAGAATATTAATGGAGAATGCAGAGAGCAGTTTTAAAGAATCTTTTCTTAAATGTCTAATTAAGATAAAAATATTTAGGACTGTCTCTGCAAAGGTTAATTAAATACAGAGCTCACATAGCTATACCAATGGTTTGAGCTTGTGTTTAGGGTTGCCAGGTGTCCTCCACAAAAATACCGAACACCCAAGAAAAAAAATTGCAGGGGGGGGGATTAATTTGCGGTGAAATTTACTGAAAAAGATAAATATATATACACAGTATACATCACATACAAAAAATGACTCATGTTACAATACATAGATAGTTGTGTGTGTGTGTGTTTATATATGTGTGTGTGTGTGTATATATATATATATATATATATATATATATATATATATATATATATATATATATATATATATATATATATATATATATATATATGTATATATATATATATATATATTCATATAAATACAGTATAAGTGTGTGTGTGTGTGTATATATATATATATATATATATTCATATAAATACAGTATAAGTGTGTGTGTGTATATATATATATATATATATTCATATAAATACAGTGTAAATGTGTGTATATATAGTGTAATTGGTTACAGTGGGCACCTACATCTGTATTTTATTTGATTGGCTCATTGTACAGCGTGTGATTGGTTAGTGACACACCTACATCTCAAATACAGATGTAGGTGTGTCACTAACAAATCACACGCTGTACAATGAGCCAATCAAATAAAACACAGATGTAGGTGCCCACTGTAACCAATTACACTATATATACACACACATTTATACTGTATTTATATGAATATACACACACACTCTCACTATATGAATATTTATATATATATATATTTGTCTGTTGGGTGATGGTGGTGATATAATAACAATTATTAAAAAAGACAGAGTGACATACCTCATTGTTTTATTAATGTAACAGGCTCAGCTAACTGTCTCACTGTCTGAGTCTCTCTGTCCCTCCCTGGCTGCTGCTTCATCTATGGATTTAGATTATTTATGAAATTGAATGAGACTGGCACACACTGTTAAATCAAAAAAGTAACTCACTGTCTGTCACACACAAAGTGACAAAGTCTATTCCCAATTTCCCTTGGCTGGTCAGTGGGCACGCACTATTTCATTTCATGCTGGCTCAGACAGTCAGAGAAAACCTCAGTACCCTACTCAGTCACTCACTCTGCGCAGCATACACTGAGCTGGTCTTCTTTTCTTGTTGCTATCAGACTGACGTGACGTCACGTTCACGTGACCCGCGTGATCACATGACGACGTCAGTCTGACACAGGCCACGCCCACAGCAAGACTGTCGTTACACTTACGGGAGGCAGATGGGTGCATGTGCAGCCTGGCAGGCAGCGCAGAGGGTCCCCGACTGCAACTCCGGCTCTGCACAGTGTCAGCCTGGATCAGAAAGATGACGATGCGATCAGCTGAGCAGAGCCTGAGTTGACAGTGACACAGACTAACCTACAGGGGCTAGGCTTGTTGGAGTAAAGCAGGTCACAGACTCACAGTAAAAAAAAAAAATGTAAAGAAAACTATCAAAGGCTATGTCCGTTTTTTTAAAAATAAAATTACCGGGAAGTAGCCTGAAATACCGGACAGTCCGGTCTAATAATGAACACCTGGCAACCCTACTTGTGTTTGATTTGCTGCCTAAGAGTATTAAAAGATTTGACTTTATTCAGAATTGTATTTATATCACTTTGGTCTTATGATTTTTTTAAGCCCCGCCACTTTCAAAAAATTTCCTGCGTGGGGGGGGGTGTCCCTCTTTTGAATTTTGAAATGTTGGGAGGTATGCAATTGGGAATAATCACTTTTGACATGTTAAACCATGTTGTATGTTACATGATAAATGTTAAAAGTTTACCCGAGATGATGCTGATGTGCTGGGGTTTAAAGCCATTTCTCCACATTTAATTAAAAGCAAAGCAGAGGCTAGTTTCCAGCTGAACTGACTTGCTATTACATCACAAGTCCTTTAGCAAAATGGGAACTAGCATTTATTTTTGACACATAAGGAAGTGTAATTCCCCCAAAAAATTACTTTGAAAAGAAAAAATTGTATTTTACTTCCAAGAAAACGAAGAATAAAAAAAGATTTGTATTTGTAATTAAAGATTTGTATTCTAAAAAAATGTATTTCCAAAAAAATTGTATTTGCAAATTTATATTTGTATTTGTATGTCAGAATGTATCTACAATGATAAACAATCACACACACTTGCCTTTTTGACAGCAAACTTATTCCATACATCCATTACTTTATAGAAACTAAAGTCATTTATAAACTGTACCTTTACACTTATTATTATCAATATTTAAACAACTAATATAATTGTAAAAATGCATCTACATAGTCTAAGTATAATCTTTGCTTGGAATATCTAATTATATCTAAAATCTTGTATGTATTTACTGTTTAACATCCCTTTAAAAAATAAATACTTTTCTCAAATTATTTCTGAAAATTAAACCTAATACCCTAACCACGCGCAAACCTGATGTGCTAACCTGACATAAAATATTAATATTTCACATTCCAATGTTCTTCACATAGAATAATATGTTATATTTATTCATAAAAACATATTTCACTTGACTGCAAAGGACTCCAATGCACTTATTTATATGTCTATATATGTATACATATGTATTTATGTGTTTATATGTGTATCAGGGGCGTATTTAGGTTCTGTGCTGCCCTAGGCACTCAAAACCCTGCTGCTGCCCCCCCCCCCCCCCCCAAAAAAAAAAGAAAAGGTTTTTGGCCTGTTTTCCCACTAATACTTTTTTGGCATCAGTCTGTAAAAAAAAATAATTCCATAACAATTTAAAATAAAATGGGCTAGCAAAACACTTGTATACGTGGGTTAAATTGCATGCATCTCATACCATTTTCTCCCTGAGAGAAGGGAGAGAAAAGAAGGGGAGGGGAGAAAAGGGAGGGAAAGAAGGGAGGGAGAGAGAGAAAAGAAACGTGGGGAGGGCAAGGAGAAAAGGGGGGATGGAAAGAAGGGAGGTCAAGAAAGGAGTGAAAGAAGAGAGCAAGGGAGGGAGTTGAGAGAAAGGAGGGAGTGAGTTGAGGGAGGAAGGGAGTTGAGGGAGGAAGGCAGGGAGAAAGGGAAAGAAGGGAAAGAGGAAGGGAGGAAAAGAAGAATACACTTTAAAGCAATCACTGCCCTTCACATGCCACATACAGTAATTACAATCATTAAAGTAATGAAACGTTTTAAGTATCCGTTTACTATTATCTCTGTGGGTTCATGAATAGCTTACCTATTTCCTTAAAGGGACATGAAACCCAAAAAATTTCTTTCATGATTCAGATAGATAATACAATTTTAAACAACTTTTTAATTTACTTCTATTATCTAATTTGTTTCATCCTCTTGGTATGCTTTGTTGAAGGAGCAGCAATGCACTACTGGTTTCTAACTGAACACATGGGTGAGCCAATGGCAATCGGTATATATATGCAGCCACCAATCAGCAGCTAGAACCTAGGTTCTCTGCTGCTCTTGAACTTTCCTAGATAAACCTTTTAGCAAAAGATAACAAGAGAAGGAAGCAAATTAAATAATAGAAGTACATTGGAAAGTTGTTTAAAATTGTATTCTCTATCTGAATCATGAAAGAAAATGTGTGGGTTTCATGTCCCTTTAAGGTAATGGTGCCACCTAGTGGCTACCAAAAAAGTTTGAACAATAACACAAAAACTGTTGTGATCTAGAAGCAATAATGTCTGTTTGGTATTTGAGATGTTTCTGTAAAATTTGCCAGTGACAGGGTGTTTACTATATTTCTTGCTGAAAAACACCACACTATTCCTCAGAAATCCAATATTATTAATTTTACACTTTGTATTTTATATTTGATACAGCAAGAAATGTACTTTACAAATGTGTTTATATCTCTAAAGTGACTAGACCTTGTAATAGACCTTGTTTTATTGAAAAATGAAATACAAGTTTGAATCACTTTATAAATCATAATTTGTATGTTATGAATAGAACTACAAATCTGAATAAATATATTTTCAATTCCTATTAATTTACTATGTTATACTTGTAGTGTGAAGAGAGAAGGCTGAACATATAAGTGTAAATGTTTAGTTTCTATAAAGTAATGGGCGCTGCCATGATTGAACTAGTTTTCTATTTATCTGTGTGCAAACAAAGCTGTGTGGAATCCCTTTCAGATTACCCTGTGTTCTACTTAGTTTGATTGACAGTCTCCTTTATTGTCTATTTTATAACTGTCCCCTCAGCAGGGGAACAGATAAGGGGCAACTTAAGTTCAAACATGGCAGCACCCATTACTTTACAGAAACTGTGGAATTTAGAAAATCAACAATTTTCAGAGTTAAATTACAGGGAAAGAGAACAAAATAAATAATGAAAGTGTGACTACACATTATTTTATATTACAATCTCATACTGTTTAACATTGCTTTAAGTAGTCCAGGTGTTCTCTACATATTCAAGAAGAGTTTTATCCAATGCACAACTCAAATTGCTATTGATTTACAGTATATTTGCTACAATTTATAGGGACACTAAAGTCATTTTTTTTTCTTTCATGATTAAGATAGAGCACTCAATTTCAGAGAACTTTCCAATTTACTTATATTATTAAATTGTGCAGTTTTTATATGCACACATTCTGAGGCATCGGCTCCTTCTGAGCATGTGCATGAGTTTACATTGTATATGTATATGAGTATGTGCTTTGCTAGTCACATGGAAAACAATTTAGATTTATCAGAACAAAATCTATTGCAGTATCTTTTTTATTATGCACTTGCTGATTTTTCAATTCTACTGTATTTAATAGTCATTTAAAAGCTTGTATCAGTGCAGTGCCTTTGCAATGCCCTGTAAAACACTGCTTTGCACACAGTCCACCATTTGTTTCTGAGAAACAGCTCAGACTCTCCAACAAACCTAAATTCTTTTATGAATTCTGTAGGCACTGTGAGGTCTCAGTGCTGCTAACAGACAGGAAGAGTTTATTAAATCTAGGGCAATGTTTCTCATTTAGTTTGATTAAGGATTCTATATAAAAAAAACTATTCCCCTCAGAATTTATGTGGAAAGCAATGTAACAGGGGCAAGAAAAGGGGAGTTACAGTTTTACAATCTTGGGTAGAATTTTTACTGTGTGTTTCATATGGACCGTGTGGTTCTAGAATGATGGTGCATAGTCTTTTATAACTGTAGCGGTTTCCAGTTGGAAGGTTGTTTGAACTGTTTTTACATCTTAGTGTTAAATCAATGCTTCTGAGGCCCTAAAATAATATAATAATATATAATAAGAAATAATGTATGTTGACTTGATGCCCAGGCTCTTGCTAAGATATAAACAATGAAATTGTGTTTTTTTAAGTGTTTTTTTTTTTTAACAACAAAATTACATTTCTTTTTTATGGTCTTAGCAGGTCAGTGCATTATATTCAAATGTGAATGATAGCAAATTATGTCACACAAGCACCCTGCACAGAAAAAGTAGCAACATATATATTTGCACTAATTGTGATAAAGAAAAAATAAAAAATCCTACAAGTCTATTTAAATTAGAGTGCAAAAATTAGGAAAAGAGAGGGGATAGGCAGACATAGCTAACATGAAGAATCAAATTTTAAACAGAGAGAGAGAGAGAGAGAGAGAGTTAGACAAACTCATTGTGGGGATTATTTTGAAAAAAAATGCTTATTGGTTTTGGAGCAAAAGAGCCAGCAGTATGGCTTTATATCAGTATTGTGTTTAAATGTGCAAAAAAATAAATAAAAGACCAGGTATCAAGCAATCAAGCAAGCAAGCTAATTCTAGTTTATTTCTAGTGATATAAGAAAGAATTTGTAAAAATTTGTACAGAATAGTGATCTAAAGTCACACATTTTAAGATGATTTTAAAGTGATCTAAAGTGGATTATTTAATGTAATAGGCTACTTTTAGAAGGTTATAGCTAACTTGTGATATTTTTATGATCATGTTTGGTGTTCTAAAATACCAAATTAATGAATCAGGACTCACACAAAACACCTGAAACCTAAGAAAGATTGATAGCTCATGCAGATAAAGTGTTTAGCTGATTTTCTTATATAGGGAAAGTGAACACCCTCCCTTCATTATATTGTGTTCCAACATGATGCATCCACAAGGTTAGGATCGTTTTTATTTACCATATATCTTATAATAATAATAATAATAATAATAATAATAACACAAATTAGATAAATTTAATGTTAAAATGTTAGGGTTTTAGTTCCCATTCAAATATGAAAAAGTAAACATTTTCTGATCCTTTTAAAGAAATATTTAAACTCCACCTTACCTCAAAAAATTGGCTTATCAGATATCTTCAGCTAATTGCAAATCCTGCATTGCTGCTTTGGAATTTTAAGTGACGTTGCATAGGTTAAACACATAGTTAAATACAATAATAAAACGTTTTAACACATTATAACTTTTTTCTCTTTGATATATCTTTTAGGTAATACTGACAACAGGAATTTCCCTTATTTTCTGTGTTTGATTGAGAAATTAAACTCTGGCTTTAAAGTAAATTTTGATGCTAAAGTGTCCGATTTTTAAATTTTTTATTAAAAACGGGCACTTTAATTCATCAAAATTTACATTTTACTCATTTTGTGAAAATACTTACCTTTTAAACTTGACAGTCGCTCCAGCTTCCCCCAGTCGTCGCAAGCCATTTCTGACTTCAGAAATTATGGATCGGTCATCCTCCAATCACGGCCCCCCCCCCCCCCCCCCCTGGGGGAATCAGTGTCTGATTCAATGCTGTGATTGGAGGAAGCCGGATTCCTCATTTTAGACCCAGTAAGAGGCTTTGCGACGGTCAGAGGAAGCTGGAGCGTCTGTCAAGATTAAAAGGTAAGTATTTTTTCACAACACGAGTGAAATGAAAATTTTGGTGAATTAAAGTGCTCCTGTTTTTAATCAAATTTTTAAAAACCGGGCACTATAGCATCAACATTTACATTCACTTTAATGTAAAGGGATTTTTTTTATTTTTTTTTGACTGATATTTGAATTATAAAGTTCAACAAAATATCATTTGTTAGCAGAATTCTATTAGTTGCTATATTCTTTCCAAACATATCCAAATACCAGAAACATATTAGTATAAATTGACCTTTTATTTTTAATTGGAAACAGAATTCACACCCTAATTCTGTTATTTAATGAAAACCAAATGATCCATTTTTCACAAAACATTTCTTACCCATGGGATATAATCTTTGGTTAGAAATAACTGTCTTATTTTGCTACAACTTTAACAAACTTAAAGGGATATTAAATAGGTTGCACTTTTAATATCATAATACCCAGTATATCAATGGATCTATGTCTACAATCACATTTTGTTCATTTTTTTTTAAAATCCAAATTATAAATGGCAGAAGTTTACAACATTTTGACACTGATGATTGATCTACCTTGAGGAAAAATGAATCAGCAATTGAGAAAAAACATGTGCATCTTCAGCATGTTCTGATTTTTATGTTTTTGGGTGAGAGTGGCTCACAGCTGTAAGATGTTAGGCTATCATTAAGAGAACAATGTCAAACTCTAAATATCTGGATGACTTCCATAAAGAAATCCAAGAAACAAAAACATATGATATTGAGCCCTCAGATGCATCTCTGCCAAACTGGCTAATTCAGGTTAAGGGACTTCAGCATAAGCAAAGAAAAAAAAAATGTTTTCTCTAGATTTTACATATTGTTAAAGGGACAGTATACACCAATTTTCATTTAACTGCATGTAATAGACACTACAATAAAGAATAAGATGCACAGATACTGATATAAAAATCCAGTATAAAACCTTTTAAAAACTTACTTAGAAGCTCCCAATTTAACACTGTTAATGAGATAGGCCTGGGACACCCACTGAAAGGGGCTGATAGGAGAACCCCCCCTGCATATGAAAAGACCCATTATACAAACAGAAGCAATCTGAAGTCTGTATACATCAGTATTCATCTAAAACGTTGGGGCTTGGTTAGGAGTCTGAAAATCAGCACAAAGTTATTTAAAAATAAGCAAAACTATACATTTTTACAAAAAACACACCCAGATGGGCTATATAAATGGATCATCTACAAAACATTTATGCATAGAAAAATCTAGTGTATAATTAATGTCCCTTTAAGTAAAAAAGATAAAGTGTATTTATTTTGTGATTTTTTTTAATTATTTTTGTAACTTGAAACTGTTTTGATGCAAAATGAAAAATTTACATAACCATCTTTTTTTTTTCTTTTCTTTTAGGCAAAAAGGGAAGAAAGAAGAAACGAAAAAGACTAAGCAGAGAAAAAAAGAC
The DNA here is from genome assembly GCF_027579735.1 of Bombina bombina. NCBI lineage: Eukaryota > Metazoa > Chordata > Amphibia > Anura > Bombinatoridae > Bombina > Bombina bombina. The sequence continues at coordinate 650,799,068 of NC_069502.1, read as the reverse complement.
GGAGATGCACCGAAAAAACAAAGGCAGAGAAAACAAGAGCGAAATCAGCGAGGAGAGGGAACTCAAAGAGATATCACAGCCTAGGTGAATGAATGTGCAGAAGATGTAATGAAGTCTTTGTGCACTGTTATGGACATTAAAGGCCACACACTTGTGATAGGCTTCTGATGCTGCTATGATCACATCCCCATTTGACTGAACTTCCAAATGGAATGGACTTTTCTCCTATAGAAGAGCGCTAAGAACAACATTCCATGCCTCCCACTGTCTTCATGTGGAAATGCAGAATAAAAGGAATTAAGTGGGAGCCAGGAATTAAAAATATATATATAATAATAATGCTGAAAGTGCGCCATGGATGCTTTAGGCTTGTATGCTTCTGTGCATCAGTAAAGACATTTTGTATCTAATAGTATAGACGATATATCATTATTATGGATGGCACGTGAACAAGCAATTGTTTCCATTTTTGTACAGTATTTTTGAAGCTGGTTTTCTGAGTTATAGGCAATTTAGATGTTGAAGTCAACAGCACAGTTTCCTATAACGCATTCTGTGGTTATATTATAAAAATAATTTACAAGCGGTACACATTGCCAAGGACATAGGAATGTGATACCCTGTAAAATAATGGTTACCTCACTCAGCTGTAGAATATGATTTTGTTTTTCCAAATTAATGTCTGTTATTGATTTCCACTGTAAATTGATTTAGAGGGCAGAATTACAGTAGAATGAACTCAATAATATCTATGGGTTGTTGAAGCTTCTATAGCCCCTATAATATCATACATAGGTAATGCTGGAGGGTTAGTGCTCACTCATATAATTAATGCACATATTTCATCATTAACATAAAAGCAAAGCTGCTCAATGTTATAAAATGTTTAAACATAGCACTATCTACATGATGTATTTTTTTCACTGGTATTGTCTTTCTATGTCAAATGCAAACATTTTTTTTTAGGGGTAGGTTATATTTTGCTTAAAAAGCTTAACAATATATTTCATACAAAATTCACCATTAAAATATATTTGTATTTTTTGTAGATAAAAGATGTGATAAGCTTGTTAACTGGTATAGAATCTATACACAGAGTGTCTATAATGCCAGGCAATTTCAAGCAGTGAAGAAGTAAGCAACTGTGTTCTGAGCAAAATCCTTAAGAGGGTGTCCATTTTCATTTTAAAAATTCTGCAAAGATAAACTTCACAAATTTATAATTTGGAGGAAAAAAAAAAGAAAAAAAATATTGTGTTCCCTATTAATTTAGCATTGAAAACATAATTTCAATACTATGGTTGTTAGAAGAAATTACCAGCCATCAAAACATCCCAAGTACACCCACAGAGTACCCCAACTCTGCCCAATCATAAGAGCCCCAAATTTGCCCCAAAAGTCTCAACCACACCAATGGGGTGCTTCAAACCCCCAAATACACCCATGAAATGCCCCAACTCTGCTTCAAATCACCCTACCAAACCCAACAACTAATCTGTTCCTGCCACCCTGGCTGCTCTGCCGTGCTCACACCAACTCTGACCTTGGGACCCCCAACTACACCCCTGACTGCACCAACTTGTGGCACTAGACCACCCCAACTTCTTCCATGGGTGACATAGACTCTCCTCTCTGGCGTCTTATACTTTCCTGGTATTTGGATTTTTTGCTTAAAAGAATAGTCTGTGCAGATAAAATATCAGACAAGTTGTACCCCCCCCCCCTTTACATGCTGATATATATTTGACAGTCGGAATGTAAATAACCCATTCATTAGTCACCTATAATCTGTTAATTTACAGTGCTGTCAGCATTGGCATATACTGTATGTAAAATGTCAAACATTACTAATACAGTGAATAAATATAATATTATGTACACATAGAATTAAAGCAGCAGTTGGTAATGATAAAATGCTTACAGTGGTTCTGTCTATACAACTTTGGAATAGATCACAAAGGAAGTGTTATCATGTGCAGCTAGAAACACTGTTTAATGTATTGAACATTGGGATGAGAATGAGTTCCAGATGGACTTGGTGTGCCAGAAATAATTGCTTCTTGTGTAGGGCAGCATGTTCTTCCCCTCTGCTTTAATTTTACAGCTATACCTATCATGTGTTTGAATGTTAATAGATTTTCACTTACCCAGATTTTTTTTTGGATTTTTTTTGCTTGGTAGTGTCTTCAAAGCGTTGCTGAAACTTGCTGCAGCCACTACCAAGGAAAAATGATAGAGAGAAAAAGAAGTGATTGCTCATGGGAGAATTGATTCTTTTTTTTCCCCAACTATACTATCTGCAGAAGAAAAACATATTTTCTTTGTTTTACAATGTGCTTGTCAAGGAGCATAGATGAAAAGGGGCATGCAACTTCAATAATGATGTGTATCTATTGAAACGAGATGCCAATAAATATACTTATTGAAAAAGCTGTCATTTGATATCATTTTTTTCAAAATAAAAACTACTGTTTCAAGCAAAAAAAAAGCAAGGTTACATACACATGCACCCACACACATTTAACTAAGGATCTGCAATACCCCATAAATAGTCTTTTGAATAAAATATTTTGTAAAATTAGTAAGTCTTTACTTTATGCCTTTGTTTGAAAAGAAGAAGTAACTTGAAGGGACACTGAAGTGATAATTAAACTTTCTTGATTCAGATAAAGCATGTCATTTTAAGACACTTTTCTGTCTTGGTATTCTTTGTTATATGGAAAGCATACGTAGGCAGGTTAAGGAGTAAGCATGCAGGAAGGCGCTACTGAAAGCTAGCTGGCGATAGGTTGATACGCACATATTCCTCTTGTCATTGGTTTACCAGATGTGTAAAGCCAGGTCCCAGCAATGCATTGCTGCTCTGGAGTTTAAATGGACCGTCTACAATAGAATTTGTATTGTTTTAAAAGATATATAACCCCTTTATTTACCATTCCCCAGTTTTGCATAACCAACACAGTTATATTAATATACGTTTTACCTCTGTGATTACGTTGTATCTAAGCATCTTATGACAGCTCCCTGATCACAAGATGGTGACTATTTATTATCTATTGACTTGCATTTAGTATTGTGTTGTGCTAACTCTTAAATAACTTCTCGGTTGTGAACACACAATATTATCTATATGGCCCACATGAACTATCAGTCTCCTGTTGTGAAAAGCAAATACAAAAGCATGTGATTAAGAGGTTGTCTATAGTGGCTTTGAAACCGGCAGAAATTTAGAGGTTTAAATGTTATAAAGTATATTAATATAACAATGTTGGTTGTGCAACGCTGGGGAATGGGTAGTAAAGGCATTATCTATCTTTTTAAACAATAGCAATATTAGTGTAGACTGTCCCTTTAACTTATTTATGTTGTGTTTAATCCCTTTTCATAAGGTATAACAAAATTATATGCAATCAATAGTGCAATAATAAAATACTCAAACACATTATTGTATTTTCTGTACTTGTCCCTTTATGTTTTTGACATATATTTTCCTATTTTTTGAAAAAGAGTTTTTACGTAATCATTAACTTAAAGTGAAGGTAAAGTTGCGCCATATGAAAAGAAGGATTTGACAGATCAATAAAAATAAACATAAGTTTAATTCATATTTTTTTTATTTTGATTATTAAACAATATAATGACACTGCATAACTTAAATCCTAGAGTCCAGCGGAATGCCGGGCTCTGTGTCACATATTTTGTTATGGTGACGTAAACGCCAGCATCCAATTGACATCCTGGCCGTTAGGCAGCCACGAGTGTAGACAAACCGCCCCCTCTATCTACAGCGCATGCTCAACACAATGCTCACATCTTAGTTAATAGGGAGTGAGCCTGGCTGCTTACGTAGAAAGCGGGTGGGGCCGCTTTCTACATGGGATAGAGCACTGACCAGGAAGTCAATCGAGGGTGGAGCAATGGCACTGTCAATTGCAAAAGTAATATATTAAAAATATAATTTTACAATTATTTTTTTTTTTTATTAAAAATTAGCGACTTCATATATTAGCGCATAGGCTACATATATGAATGATCCGAGAGCTGCAACTTTACCTTCACTTTAACCCCATTGTTGCACTATACTGCTACATAATGTGCTGCAGCCAAGGTGTTTAAAGGGACAGTAAAGTCCAAATTAAACTTTCATGATTCAGATAGGGCATTTCATTTTAAACAACTTTCCAATTTACTTTTATCATCAAATTTTCTTTGTTCTCTTGGTATGCTTAGATGAACGCTAAACCTTGGTAGGCTCATATGCTAATTTCTAAGCCCTTGAAGGCTGTCTCTTATCTGAATGTATTTGACAGTTTTTTCACAGTTTTTCACAACTATTGGACTTTAGTTCATATGTGCCATATAGATAACAATGTGCTTACGATCATGGAGTTATTTAAGAGTCAACACTAATTGCCTGAAATGAAACTGAGATAAGGAGGCTGTCTGCAGAAGATCACAGAGGTAAAAAGTATATTAATATGTTGGTTATGCAAAACTGGGGAATGGTAAATAAAGGGATTATCTATCTTTTTAAACAATAACATTTTTGGTGTTTACTGTCCTTTTAAGGTATTTTAACCAAGAACATATTTAACAGATGTCTAATATTCTAACTTTTATACAAACTAGTATGGTTTTTAAAGTTTAGAGCATTTCAGTATAAGATCTACTACCTAGGGTCTAGCTTCCATTGCTGTTGTAGTAAAATGTTAAGGTGATCAAATGTCCCTATTTTTTAGTGACAGTCCTTCATTTGAGCAGTGTGTCTCAAATTATATATTTTTTTCTCTTAGGGACAGTCCCAAATGGGTTTCTTGTTTCTTTTCCTAGTGTGTAAATGATAAGAACCAACTTCACTTTTCACAAAAGCAGCTGCAGTTACTTTTCTAACCCAACAGGGGTCACTGTTGTGCATCACAGTTTACAGCAGCAGTTCACAGCCAAGTAACAGCAGGAAGTGATAGTCCATCTGTTCCAAATACAGGGGGTGCAGAGGTCGCAATTGCGACTGGACCCCCTAGGGTGGGGACCCAGCTTGAAAAAAAAACATTGACCTGCTACTGCCTGCACTGATATCATGTGAGTGTGATATGATTCTTCACTAGTGTCTCTGACTACAGGGGTTAGTCTTTCTGTTTTATCCATTGGTGTTTATGTTTATGTGTGTATGTGACTGTGTGTGTATTTATGCATGTGTGTGTGTGTGTGTGTATGTTTGTGGAACCAGCAAATTACAGACCTTGTTATTGCAGCATGGGGGGGTAAACAGTGTCAGTCTATACTGTACCACTATATACAGTACAGGGGGCTGGACCATGTCACAGACTACTGTGGTCACTTTATAAAGTACTGGGGCGGGTAGGGTCAGGCCAGTCATCTCACCAGCAGATTACAGACTGTGTCACTGACCCACTATATACAGTACTGGTGGGTTAAATAGTGTCACTATATACAGTAATTGGGGGTCAGACCATCTCACAGACTGTGGGCACAGGGTACCTCCTTTTGCAGACATGTAATCTGATTCACATTTGTTTTCTGTGTTAAATGTTAAAAAAAAAAAAAAAGATATGTATCAAATTCACTTTTTTTTTTGTTGGGGGGGCCCTTCTTAGATTCTTGCACCTGGGCCCTGTGGTTTCTAGTTACGCCTCTGTATTTATATACTATAACAGGGCATAGTAGCGATCAATGCCTGTCTGCTGCTGCTATACAGGGATCATCTGTGCAAGGTACAGTGTGTGCAGAGATGGTGTAGTTCTATACATATAATAGGGTTTTACAGATTTTGTGTTAGATTACAAGTGGGGCGGTAATTAATTCTTCCACTCGGGCGTTAACTGCTCTAGAAGTAGGCATTTTGAGCTCATCGGGTTGCGCTCGTAGTATGAGTTGAAAGTGAACTGTTTTTGCTCATGCGCTAACCTGACGTGCAAAAAATGCAAATGTTAGAATATTGCACACGCATTCCCAATAGAAGTCAATGGAGGAAAAAACACCCCACTCTTGGGCAAACCTGATCACATATTCTCATGTGCGCTAACCCGACATGAAAATATGAATATTTCACATTCCAATGCTCTTCACATACAAGAATATGTTCTATTTATTCATAAATAAACATTTCTACATATATCTGATGTTTTTTTGGTACAATATATATATATATCTATACCTATATATCAAGATATTTGCAGATATATATAGGCATATCTATTTAAAAATGCTTAGAACGTATTCTGCTAGATGCAGAACATTGGAATGTGAAATATTTGCAGTAAATACACAGTATAACACTGTATTAAATTTGAATATTGCATAAATATGCTTTTACATGTTTTCATCTACTTAACTGCAAAGGGCTCCAATGCACTTCTATATATGTGTACATATGTATTTATGTATGTATATATGCCTGTAAACACATATATACACTTATAAATACATATGTATACATACAGATGTAATCAAAATTATTCAACCCCCATTGCAAATCAGGTTTATTGTCAAAATATACAGACTTTCAGTTGTTTGGAATGAAGAAATTAAATAAAATCAATTGAAATAGCTTAACACAACAAATGCTTCAAGTGGTTTCCCCATATTCAACTTAAAATGCAACTTTTAATGAATTCTACAGTGTAAAAATTATTCAACCACTTCATGGCAAGCATCTTTAGTACTTAGTAAAGCACGCTTTTGGTTTTATGACCTGCTGCAAATGAAATGCATAGCCAGACACCAGCTTCGGGCAGCGTTCCTGAGGAATCTTAGTCCATTCCTCATGGGCAATGGCCTCCAGCTCAGTAATATTCTTGGATTTGGGTGCTGCAACCGCCTTCTTCAAATCCCACCAAAGTTTTTTTTATGGGGTTTACAGTGGGTATTGAAAAAATCACTGAGTTGGAAAAAGGATCAACCCCTTGTAACAGTATTTTGTTGAACCACCTTTTGCTTTAATTACAGCCTTTAGTCTGTTGGGATATGTCTCTACTAACGTTGCACATCCAGACGTTACATTTGATGGTGAACGTTTGTGGTGGACTGCAATCTTCAAGTCATGCCACAGATATTCAATATGGTTTATGTCTGGGCTCTGACTAGGCCTTGCAAGGACATTCACCTTTATCTCCTTCAACCACTGTGTGGTCATTTTTGCTGTGTGCTTTGGGTCATTGTCATGTTGTAAAATAAACCTCTTTTCATGCTGAGCTAATCAATATGCCCACAGATGATCACAGTTGAAGGTCAAATGGCTTTGTGTGTGCCATTGAGAAAGTGATTAGCTACACCTGATTGAGTTTACAAGTAATTTTAGGAGTGGGTGATCCTTTTTGCAACTCAGTGATTCTGTTCTTGAATTGTCTTTATTTTTGCCTGACATGTTAATGTTATATCTTTCACTTGGATGTTATAAGTTGCAGCTGGATAAACAAAATTATGTCTGTCTTTATTTCAGGCTGCAAAGCAACACACTGTGATTATTTTCAAGGGGGGTGATTCTTTTCAATACCCACTGTAAGTCAGGTGACTGTGATGGCCACTGTAGTATCTTCCAGGACTTCTTCTGCAACCAAGCCTTGGTGGAATTTGAGATATGCTTGGGATCATTTTCCTGTTGGAAGGTCCAATGATGCCCAAGCTTCAGCTTCCCCACAGATGGCGTGACATTTTTTCCTAGGATTTACTGATACTTCAATGAATCCATCTTGCCTTCCACACGCTGCAGGTTTCCAGTGCCAGAGGATGCAAAGCAGCCCCAGAGCATCACCGAGTCACCACCATGTTAAAAGGAAAAGTTAACTATAACGCACCACTATGCAGCATCGTAAATAACATCGAAATTTAGTTAGACTTTCTGTCATCATTTATTTACATCTTTACTATTAAACCTAGGAATCTACCTTTTATACCAATATCTTCTCATGCCATAACTCAGCCTGTGTAAAAAAAAAATTTGTTTTCAAATGACGAATATCTTTATAAACGTTTTGATTGGTCCCCCACTGGCATCTCAACAGATTCACTGGTCGTTATGCCCTTAAGGACTAGTGACATACCCTGTACATCGCTGCAGTCCTGGGCTTCTCTCTGCCGTGTTCTTGCTCAAAATAGCGAGATTGTGCTATTTCTGCATGTCCCATGAGTGGGGCACTGCAGAAATAGATTTGCAGAGTTGTCGATGCAGAGTGGACATCTCTGCATTGCACAGCGGTGGTGCCAATCGTTGGTGGGTGGGAGTGTAATGAGGGAGGCGGCCCATTGCTGGAGGAGGCGGGAGGAGGGCGGGAGGGGGTGGGACAGCTCGGGCACGCTACAGGAAAGCCCCAAAAAAAAAAACTGCGTCATTGAGGGTGAAGGAGGGAGGAGGAAGTAGGGGCAATGAGGGCGATCCCATGTGGGATCCATTAACAGAAAGGGATCTGGGAGGGGGAGGGGGGCAGCTACACTACAGAATAAATTGGACAATTTTGCAGCAAACTGGGTACTGGCAGACAGCTGCCAGTACCTAAGATGGTGGCAAATAGGTAGAGGGGGGAGGGTTAGAGAGCTTTTTTGGCGGGGATCAGGGAGGTTGGAGGGTTAGGGGGAAACGCACACTGCAGCAAATATATTTTTTAAAAAAAGGCTTTTATTTTCATACTGGTGACAATTGTAAGGTGGGGGAAGGAATAGAGCTGTTTGTCAGGGAGGGATCAGGGGTGGGATGTGTCAGGTGGGAGGCTGATCTCTACACTAAAGCTAAAATTAACCCTAAAAGCTACCTAATTAACCCCTTCACTGCTGGGCATAATACAAGTGTTGTGCGCAGTGGCATTTAGCAGCCTTCTATTTACTAAAAAGCAATGCCAAAGCATATATGTCTGCTATTTCTGAACAAAGGGGATCCCAGATAAGCATTTACAACCATTTGTGCCATAATTGCACAAGCTGATTGTAAATAATTTCAGCGAGAAACCACCTAAAATTGTGAAAAAGTTAACGTTTTTTTTTTATTTGATCGCATTTGGCGGTAAGATGGTGGCATGAAATATAGCAAAATTGGCCTTAATCAATACTTTGGGTTGTCTGCTAAAAAAAAAATATATAGTTTTGATAGGTAAATATAAAATGTTTAAATGTAGTGATGGCAAAAATGCTAAAAAATGCTCTGGTCTTTTAGGGAAGTTTTTGTCTGAAATGCCCGGTCCTTAAGGAGTTAAAGGGATATTAAAGCCCAAATTAAACTTTCATGATTTAGATAGTGCATGTAATTTTAAACAACTTTCTTTTTTACTTTTATCATCATATTTGCTTTGTTCTCTTGTTATTCTTAATTGAAAGCTAAACATAGGTAGGCTCATATGCTAATTTCTAAGTCCTTGAAGGCCAACTCTGCATTTCACAGTTTTTCAAAGCTAGAGGGTGTTAATTCATGTGTTTCATGTAGACAACACTGAGCTCACGCACGTTATTTAATAGTCAGCACTAATTGCCTGAAATGCAAGTCTCTCAAAAGATCTGATATAAGGAGGCAGTCAGCAGAAGCTTAGATACTTACAGAGATAAAAAGTATATTTCTTTAACAGTGTTGGTTGTGCAAATCTGGGAAATGATAAATAAAGGGATTATCTATCTTTTAAACAATAAACATTTTGGTATTTACTATCCCTTTATGTGTTCTAGTGTTCTAGCTCAAGCACACTTGGTGCAACTAATGAAGCCCTTGATTAGTTACATTAGGTGTGCTTGAGACAAGACTTGTTTTGCAAACGTGTGCTGTTGTGAGGGACTCTATTTAGGAGGTTAAATAATTTTGAAACTGCAGAATTCATTAAAAGTTGCATTTTCAGTTGAATTTAAGGGAAACCACTTGAAGCATTCGTTGTGTTGAGCAATTTCAAATGTTTTCGTTTGATTTGTTTATTGCAAACAGCTGAAAGTCTGTAAATTTTGACAATAAACCTGATTTGCAATGGGGGTTGAATAATTTTGATTACAACTGTATATAGACATATACAGTTGTGCTCATAAGTTTACATACCCTGGCAAAATTTATGATTTCTTGGCCATTTTTCAGAGAATATGAATGATAACACAAAAACTTTTCTTTCACTCATGGTTAGTGTTTGGCTGAAACCATTTATTATCAATCAGCTGTGTTTACTCTTTTTAAATCATAATGACAACAGAAACTACCCAAATGACCGTGATCAAAAGTGTACATACCCTGGTGATTTTGGCCTGATAACATGCACACAAGTTGACACAAAGGGGTTTGAATGGCTATTAAAGGTAACCATCCTCACCTGTGATCTGTTTGCTTGTAATTTGTGTGTGTGTATAAAAGGTCAATGAGTTTATGGACTCCTGGCAGACCCTTGCATCTTTCATCCAGTGCTGCACTGACGATTTTGGATTCTGAGTCATGGGGAAAGCAAAAGTATTGTCAAAGGATCTGCGGGAAAAGGTAGTTGAACTGTATAAAACAGGAAAGGGATATAAAAAGATATCCAAGGAATTGAGAATGCAAATCAGCAGTGTTCAAACTAGGGATGCACCGAAATGAAAATTTTGGACCGAAACCGATACCGAAAATCCAGGATGCCCCTGGCCGAAAACCAAAACGAAACCAAAATAGTTTTTTTCTTTTTTAACTACATTGTGTGTGTGTAGCTGAGAGAGCTTGTAGGCGGGAAAGCTCCAACAAATGGACGTGGTCACTTGTACTGTAGGGCGTGATCTGCAGTGAAACTGGAGCTCTATAAGGGAGAGCGTGGTTATAGCCAGACAACAATACGAGGTGGACATGTGTTTTGTTTTTGGTGTAGTTATCCATGTGATGAGCGTGGCTGCACCTGATCGTCTCTCATCGTATCTCAGTCTAGTTCCTGTTTCGGGTCTCACACTGACCCGTCAGATTATATGTCCGGAGCCCCAAATGGAGTCTGCCTGTCACCTATCATCAGGACCAATGGACTTAGCTACAACCTTACGTGCAAGGTGGTTATAGAAAGTTACTGTGCTTTTTTGTATACACTGTCTGGTGGGTGCTAATTTGTACCAACTGTGTGCGAGCTTGGGGCTTATGCATATATAGTGTGCACGCATATTTGCCTCAGGCGAATAGAATGTCTAGACACAAGAGGCTGATGTATGAGCACTGTATATAAGGCTTAAAGATATTCACTGTGTGTGCTTAGGGCTGTGTCTGATAATATCAAGTGTTTATAAACATGCTACTTATCCCCCTTTGATTACTGTATTCCCTATTCAGAACTTTGGTTTCCTTCTCTGCTGGTTTCAAATATCATCATGTTATGGTACTTATGTGTGTACTCTGTGTACCATGCCAGTGCTGTGCTGCTCACCTTATGCTAAGGATAAACATGTAACTCAATAGAACAGGGGAGGGCTGTACATTTTTAGCCATTTTGGTCCTCTTTGGGCTGAAATTGGAATTGCACATTTTCGGCGGCCCAAATTTTGGTGCATCGCTAGTATTATTCTTTATTTAGTTCTGTGTAACAGAATCAGATTTAACCGATTTTGTTTTGTTACCAATTATCAAAATAAAGTATAGTTCTATAAAACTATTATTATATGCAAAACAGTAAGTCAAGTAATGAACTCAAACAGCAGCTCTAGGCTGGCATCAAATTTGAAATATGCTACACAATAATTTTACCGAAAATAAAAGGCAAAAAAAACAAAAACCGAAATAACAAAAAATGCCATTTTCGGCCGAAACTTTCTGCGGCTGAAATTTCGGTGCATCCCTAGTTCAAACTCTAATCAAGAAGTGGAAAATGAGGGGTTCTGTTGAAACCAAACCACAGTCAGGTAGACCAACTAAAATTTCAGCCACAACTGCCAGGAAAATTGTTCGGGATGCAAAGACAAACCCACAAATAACTTCAGGTTAAATACAAGACTCTCTGAAAACATGTGGTGTGGCTGTTTCAAGATGCACAATAAGGAGGCACTTGAAGAAAGATGGGCTGCATGGTCAAGTCACCAGAAGAAAGCCATTACTATGCAAATGCCACAAAGTATCCCGCTTACAATACGCCAAACAGCACAGAGACAAGCCTCAAACCTTCTGGCACAAAGTAATTTGGAATGATGAGACAAAAATTGAGCTTTTTGGTCACAATCATAAACGCTACATTTGGAGAGGAGTCAACAAGGCCTATGATGAAAGGTACACCATTCCTACTGTGAAACACGGAGGTGGATCGCTGATGTTTTGGGGATGTGTGAGCTACAAAGGCACAGGAAATTTAGTCAGAATTGATGGCAAGATGAATGCAGTATGTTATCAAACATAACCCCTTATTTTCCACTTCTTGATTAGAGTTTGAACACTGCTGATTTGCATTCTTAATTCCTTGGATATCTTTTTATATCCCTTTCCTGTTTTATACAGTTCAACTACCTTTTCCCGCAGATCCTTTGACAATTATTTTGCTTTCCCCATGACTCAGAATCCAAAAACGTCAGTGCAGCCCTTAATGAAAGATGCAAGGGTCTGTCTGGTGTCAAGAAACTCATTGACCTTTTATACTTACACACTAATTACAAGCAAACAGATCACAGGTGAGGATGGTTACCTTTTAGCCATTCATACCCCTTTGTGTCAACTTGTGTTCATGTTATCCGGCCAAAATCACCAGGGTATGTAAACTTTTGATCAGGGTCATTTAACTACAGTGTGTAGTTTCTGTTCTGTTGTCATTATGATTTAAAAAGAGTAAACACAGTTGATAATAAATGGCTTCAGCCAAACTCTAACCATGAGTGAAAGAAAAGTTTTTTGTGTTATCATTCAAATTCTCTGAAAAATGGCCAAGAAATCATAAATTCTGCCAGGGTATGTAAACTTATGAGCACAACTGTATATATATATATATATATGCAGTATATATATATATATATATATATATATATATATATATATATATATATTTGAAAGAAAGAAGGAGTTGTGAATACGGCGCAAATAAAAGATACTAGCCTGGGCAGAGAAAGCTAATGAGACTAAAATAAACACAGTGCTGCCACAAACTACCTATTGAGGCTGTTGGGTCCCCAAAAACCCCCCAACCTCAATAAGAACTGGAGGATATCGATATACAAGAAATAGTAGAATGTGAAGGGCGCTCTGTATATCTAACTAATAGATTAAATTAAAATTAAAATAAAAATAGATATAAAAAATCTCTATAAAGTGTATAGATATAAATATATAGCTCATATAGATATATGTTGCCTAAAAGAGCCACTAAAAGATATTGGTCGCTTGAGATAAAAGTAAATAGATAATTACCAATAGTTTACAATAGATATAGTGTAGCAATAAAGACAAATATCTTCACACCGCTTATTCAAATGGAGAACTATAAAACCATTGGATATTAAACAATTGTAAATGAGCATACAATGTTTGCAATATTTAAAATATGACAGTTGCCTTAACAGTGCATATTAAAAGACAAATATAATCTTTAAAGTCACAATAGAGATAATAGTAGTGTTATTATTAGACCACCAATTGTGATTAATGTAATGTAGAACACAGAGTTAAAACACACAATTATAGGTAGAGTTAGAGTCCATAAGTGATTCTATGTAGAGAGCCAAGATAGAGATTCCCAGTGCCAGGAGTAACACGTTCCCCTCAGGAGATTCTACTTACTCTCCTTAACCTCAATCCATATGAGGTAAGTGTCGCACAGAGTAAGTAGAAGTAAAAACTTTCCTCTGGCTTCCAGGTGTCTCAAGGCTTGACACTATGTCCCTTCCAGATCTTTCGCTCATATATGTGGATGAGAAGAAGATAAAAAATAGTAATAGTGCAACCCCGTTTGTAAGAGGATACCACACAAATTATTTCAAAAAATCGTCCTCACACATAACAACCTCAATAAATTATGAGGTATTTTATTAGCATGTATTATTGATAAAAACAATTTTGAACGTGCCTGCAGTGTATTTCAGCCAATGCGGTATCCAAACAGAATAATTAAGGCAGTCAGCATCAAAGAAGTACAAATAGTACAAATAGCACAAATAGCATCAGCAGCATGCGATACAAGAGTCCTGCACCAGCAGCGTGCAATACAAGAGTCCTAACGAGTTTCGAAGGTCTTAGGCATATACGACCTTCTTCATCAGAGGAATTTACCGAGTATGAAGTAACCCTTCGGATTTAAAGCAGAGCGGCGAAACGCCCCGGCTTTTCCGAGGTTTGATTGGAGTGGTATAGTTCACGTGACATCCGGAAGCAGTATATTGTGTACACCGGGTCATCCATTTTGGAAACTGGCATCGTAAGCAATTTAGACTTGTGTTTAGATATTGTCCCTTTTTCAATCCTTATAAACCATGGCCAGATAATAGAAAACAGCGGTCATATACGGTTCATGATTATTCTGGTACAAAAACTTAAAAGCTTAAAATAATAATGTTTAGATATCGAATGCCAAGAACACATATTTCGTGTTACATTAGATTCCAGCATAAAAAGTGTATACTACATAAAATAACATATCATAAAAAGTACAAAAGACACATATTTCAAATTGCATAAATTGACAGAATAAAAAGTTTATAAATATAATAACATTACATAACCCTAAAATATACTTCTAAGTATTTGTTTAAGAAAATACCTATAGCTAATATGATAAAAAAGGGGTTTTACTTTTTACAACTATAAAGTAAATGATATTAGAAATGACTATTGAATTTATATTTTTTGTTTTTATTTTTATTTTTGGGAGAGAACACTATCATTATTTTAATAGTTATAAATTTCATTATAGAAGCCCCCTTTGTTAGTTATAAATGATAGTAATTTGATATCCTCTACTGAGTAACTTATTAACTAGTGTTTTAATTTTAATCTAATTAAAATAGTTCTTCCTTCAAGTATAAAATCCCTAATTTGTAGAAAAACTAAACTAGTGAAATAATAAAACTAGTTAAGATAGAGTTAGATCTTACTATAAAAATGGGTCTAAAATATATAAAAATATATAAATATAAGTTAGACCTTCCCCTACAGTTTTAAATATATTTGCTAAAAAATGATATAAAAACTCAAATGTGCATTTTTTTAAACAATGGCAAGTAAGTTAATTTGACCTGGAATTCCCTACAGGTTTAGAGGAACGGAGTTTAATATTCAAAGGTACCAAAAGGAGAAAAGGAAATCTCCATTTGTTATTACTCCCGATGCATTTTATTTTTTGATATTTATTCATATTTTTTCATATTTTTTTGAGTTTTTTTGTGTTTTTTTATGATAGGAATGCCGCAAGATCAATATCCTTGTTGAGACCTTTGGGATTCAATGTACCCAAAGTATATATCCAATAGGTCTCCCTTTTACGGAGACTCAGTTCTCTATCCCCGCCTCGTTTACTATTTTGTACATGCTCAATAATTGTACCCCTAAGGCAAATGGGGACTTGATTATGTTTCTCTCTGTAGTGGGCCGATAGACTGGGGTTCTTCTCTCCAGATTCAATATTATTAATATGTTCCAGTAACCTCTTTTTGAAGGGTCTTGTGGTTCGCCCCACATACTGAAGGCCACACCCACATTGTAATAGGTACACAACATACTCTTTCCGGCAGTTGCAAAGGCTCTCAATTTTATATTGTTTATTAGTCACAGTGGACAAGATGTCTTTGGTTGGTTTGTTCGATGAAAAGTGGTGAATACAGGCTATGCAATTCTTTCTGTTGAATTTAAAGAATACAACTGTTGCTTTGTTGAGCCAATTAGTTTTTGGATTCCCCATAGATTTCAATTGGCTTGGGGCCAGGATATTTTTTAGATTTTGATTTTTTCTAAAAATTAGTCTTGGCTCCCTAGTAGTAATCGAATTCAGAAGGTTATCTTTCTTCAGAATGTGCCAGTGTTTTCTTATTATAGTCTTTACTTCAGATGCACCTTCATTGTATGTGGTGACAAAATTTACTGGCCCATTTGCTTTCGATAGTCTATAGGAGTTATAGCCTCTAGCTTTGAATCTTCTATTCAGGTTCTTTGCCTCTCTTTCGTATACATATATCTATATGAGCTATATATTTATATCTATACACTTTATAGAGATTTTTTATATCTATTTTTATTTTAATTTAATCTATTAGTTAGATACACAGAGCGCCCTTCACATTCTACTATTTCTTGTATATCGATATATATATATACTGTATATATATATATATATATATATATATATATATATATATATATACTGTATATATATATACACATAAACATCTTTAGACATGTATATGTATATACAGGGAGTGCAGAATTATTAGGCAAATGAGTATTTTGACCACATCACCCTCTTTATGCATGTTGTCTTACTCCAAGCTGTATAGGCTCGAAAGCCTACTACCAATTAAGCATATTATGTGATGTTCATCTCTGTAATGAGAAGGGGTGTGGTCTAATGACATCAACACCCTATATCAGGTGTGCATAATTATTAGGCAACTTCCTTTCCTTTGGCAAAATGGGTCAAAAGAAGGACTTGACAGGCTCAGAAAAGTCAAAAATAGTGAGATATCTTGCAGAGGGATGCAGCACTCTTAAAATTACAAAGCTTCTGAAGCGTGATCATCGAACAATCAAGCGTTTAATTCAAAATAGTCAACAGGGTCGCAAGAAGCGTGTGGAAAAACCAAGGCGCAAAATAACTGCCCATGAACTGAGAAAAGTCAAGCGTGCAGCTGCCAAGATGCCACTTGCCACCAGTTTGGCCATATCACTGGAGTGCCCAAAAGCACAAGGTGTGCAATACTCAGAGACATGGCCAAGGTAAGAAAGGCTGAAAGACGACCACCACTGAACAAGACACACAAGCTGAAACGTCAAGACTGGGCCAAGAAATATCTCAAGACTGATTTTTCTAAGGTTTTATGGACTGATGAAATGAGAGTGAGTCTTGATGGGCCAGATGGATGTGCCCGTGGCTGGATTGGTAAAGGGCAGAGAGCTCCAGTCCGACTCAGACGCCAGCAAGGTGGAGGTGGAGTACTGGTTTGGGCTGGTATCATCAAAGATGAGCTTGTGGGGCCTTTTCGGGTTGAGGATGGAGTCAAGCTCAACTCCCAGTCCTACTGCCAGTTTCTGGAAGACACCTTCTTCAAGCAGTGGTACAGGAAGAAGTCTGCATCCTTCAAGAAAAACATGATTTTCATGCAGGACAATGCTCCATCACACGCGTCCAAGTACTCCACAGCGTGGCTGGCAAGAAAGGGTATAAAAGAAGAAAATCTAATGACATGGCCTCCTTGTTCACCTGATCTGAACCTCATTGAGAACCTGTGGTCCATCATCAAATGTGAGATTTACAAGGAGGGAAAACAGTAAACCTCTCTGAACAGTGTCTGGGAGGCTGTGGTTGCTGCTGCACGCAATGTTGATGGTGAACAGATCAAAACACTGACAGAATCCATGGATGGCAGGCTTTTGAGTGTCCTTGCAAAGAAAGGTGGCTATATTGGTCACTGATTTGTTTTTGTTTTGTTTTTGAATGTCAGAAATGTATATTTGTGAATGTTGAGATGTTATATTGGTTTCACTGGTAAAAATAAATAATTGAAATGGGTATATATTTGTTTTTTGTTAAGTTGCCTAATAATTATGCACAGTAATAGTCACCTGCACACACAGATATCCCCCTAAAATAGCTATAACTAAAAACAAACTAAAAACTACTTCCAAAACTATTCAGCTTTGATATTAATGAGTTTTTTGGGTTCATTGAGAACATGGTTGTTGTTCAATAATAAAATTAATCCTCAAAAATACAACTTGCCTAATAATTCTGCACTCCCTGTATCTCTATGTCTGCTTTTCTTCCTAACACCTGAGACCTCATTTCTTTAAACCTTATAACTTTTGTGTTCAATATACAGTGTATATAGATATTTTAATATTTTTTTATTAGATAGTGTTATTATGAGTGTAAGTTTACTTTGTAATGTATTTTTGATGTTTTTTGTGCAACTTATTTGTTTTGCAAAACACTTAACGAGAACTCTGAAGTTGCTAAAGCGATTACATTTACAGTACTTTCAACTCATAATATCAGTGGTAAGCCTGATGAGTGCAAACACCTACGATAAACCCCTTATCGCTTGTTGCGCTCCACTCATTATCTGGTCCTTTATAGGCACAAATCATAATATGGAGTTCCTGGCTACAAACTTTATAATTTGTTATATATGTATGTGTAAATGTTTCTGGCATGTAAAGTTGTTTATGTAGCTGCTCAATATTCTGACAGCACCCTACATGTCATTCTGACTGCATCCTACATGTCATATATCATTTTCAAGACATGCAGTGCAGGAAGTATGGAAATCTGTATGCAAAACCATAAACTTGAGTAAGACAGATAAACTAAGTTTGTGATAATATTTTAGTATCCTTTACCTGAAATCAAATATGTAGCTACACTTACAGCATGGGCTGGCATACAGAGGCAGGGGATAATGTGTTTGACAATGGCACACATAAAGATAAGGCATGGGCTGGCATACAGAGGTAGGTGATATGTGTTTGACAATGACACACTTACAGCTACAGCATGGGCTGGCATACAGAGGTAGGTGATATGTGTTTGACAATGGCACACTTACAACTAAGGCATGGGCTGGCATACAGAGGTAATGGGATAATGTGTTTGGCAATGACACACTTACAGCTAAGGCATGGGCTGGCATACAGAGGTAGGTGATATGTGTTTGACAGTGGCACACTTACCGCTACTGCATGGGCTGGCATACAGAGGCAGGTGATATATGTTCAGCAATGGCACACTTACAGCTAAGGCATGTGCTGGCATACAGAGGCAGGGGATAATGTGTTTGACAATGGCACACTTACAGATAAGGCATGGGCTGGCATACAGAGGCAGGGGATAATGTGTTTGACAATGGCACACTTACAGATAAGGCATGGGCTGACATACAGAGGCAGGGGATAATGTGTTTGACAATGGCACACTTACAGCTAAAGCATGGGCTGGCATACAGAGGCAGGGGATATGTGTTTAACAATGGCACACTTACAGCTACAGCATGGGCTGGCATACAGAGGTAGGTGATATGTGTTTAACAATGGCACAGTTACAGCTACAGCATGGGCTGGCATACAGAGGCAGGGGATAATGTGTTTAACAATGGCACACTTACAGCTACAGCATGGGCTGGCATACAGAGGCAGGGGATAATGTGTTTGACAATGGCACACTTACAGCTACAGCAAGGGCTGGCATACAGAGGCAGGGGATAATGTGTTTGACAATGGCACACTTACAGCTACAGCATGGGCTGGCATAATGTGGCAGGGGATAATTTGTTTGGCAATGGCACATTTATAGCTACAGCATGGGCTGGCATACAGTGGTAATGGAATATTGTGTTTGGCAATGGCACACTTACAGCTAAGGTATGGGCTGGCATACAGAGGCAGGTGCTATGTGCTTGACAATGGCCCACTTACAGCTAAGACATGGGCTGGCATACAGAGGCAGGGGACAATGTGTTTGACAATGGCACAGTTACAGCTACAGCATGGGCTGGCATAATATGGCAGGGGATAATGTGTTTGACAATGGCACACTTACAGCATGGGCTGGCATACAGAGGTAATGGGATAATGTGTTTGACAATGGCACACTTACAACTACAGCATGGCCTGACATACAGAGGCAGGTGCTATGTGTTTAGCAATGGCACACTTACAGCTAAAGCATGGGCTGGCATACAGAGGCATGTGATAGATATGTGTTTGGGGCCAGAGCATTACAGCTATAGCATGGGCTGGCATACAGAGGCCGGTGATATGTGTTTGAGGCCAGAGCACTTTTAGCTACAGCATGGGCTGGCAATGGCATACAGAGGCAGGTGATATGTGGTTGCGGCTAGAGCACTTACAACTATATTATGGGCTGGCATACAGAGGCTGCTCAGGCAGGTGATATGTGGTTGGGACTAGAGCACTTACAGCTATATCATGGGCTGGCATACAGAGGCAGGTAATATGTGGTTGGGACTAAAGCACTTACAGCTATATCATGGGCTGGCATACAGAGGCAGGTGATATGTGGTTGGGACTAAAGCACTTACAGCTATATCATGGGCTGGCATACAGATGCAGGTGATATGTGGTTGGGACTAGAGCACTTACAGCTATATCATGGGCTGAGGCAGGTGATATGTGGTTGGGACTAGAGCATTTACAGCTATATCATGGGCTGAGGCAGGTGATATGTGGTTGGGACTAGAGCACTTACAGCTATATCATGGGCTGAGACAGGTGATATGTGGTTGGGACTAGAGCACTTACAGCTATATCATGGGCTTAGGCAGGTGATATGTGGTTGGGACTAGAGCACTTACAGCTATATCATGGGCTGAGGCAGGTGATATGTGGTTGGGACTAGAGCACTTACAGCTATATCATGGGATGAGGCAGGTGATATGTGGTTGGGACTAGAGCACTTACAGCTATATCATGGGCTGAGGCAGGTGATATGTGGTTGGGACTAGAGCACTTACAGCTATATCATGGGCTGGCATACAGAGGCAGGTGATATGTGGTTGAGACTAGAGCACTAACAGCTATAGCATTGGCTAGCATACAGTTGCAGGTGATATGTGTTTGGGGCTAGAGCACTTACAGCTACAGCATAGGCTGGCATACAGAGGCATATGATAACCATTGACAACTAAAACCAGTGATGCCACTGAAAGGGTATATTCTCTAATGAATAACATATGCACCAGTAACAAAAGCTCAGCTTGTTGTGGACACTCTGAAGGCAACATTAGTGACTAAGCCAAACTTGTGTTGAGTTTTTTAAGATGCTTTTGATGAAGAAAGACCTCCATAGGAGATCTGAAAAATACAGCAGCTCTTCTTTATTTTAAAGTAGAACAACAGTTCTATCAACAACATAACACCAGATTTATCTTAGCAATAGTTTTTCTACTGACTTTCATTGTATGTAAACTAATTTCACATGACTGTATACATGAAACATAATCAACAGCTTTTTAACACCTTCTCAACATTTATGAGGTGTCCTGAATTGGGGTCTGGGATATCTGATCAGCTTAAAACAGTTTAAATTTATAGAAAGTGCAGGGCAAATAGCCCGGAACGTAGCTAAGGGTTAAGGCCTGGAGGAGTGAGTGCTGCTGTGTGTGTGTGTTAGTTACAATGTTGCATTGTGTTGGGAGGGGTTTACTAACCTTATAAGAGGGATGTGCAGGGATTCCACTTCCTCTTTGTTCCTGTGGACTCCCAGAAGATCTTTCAGCTTAGCAGTTTGCAGCATTTTTCCAATGGAAGGCGAATCTGGAGAATGGGAAGAGATGGAGTTAGAGGACGTTGATTGGGTCGCACCATCCCCATCTGGAAATGTTACGGTGGGTCTGGGCCATGGGTCTGGGCTGTGTCTGCCCATTTCTCCCTCAGGGGGGGAGGGTAGCCCTGTTTTATTTTCTTCTCCTGCACGGGAGAATTTAGTAGGGGATGGTGGGCCCAGGCAGGCTTATCAGCCTGTCGGGTTGGAGTGTAGGGCCTGAGGGGCGAGCAGGCGCGCTAGGCGGGTCAGGCGTAGGGCCTAGGGGGTCCCAGGGGAAGCTCCGGTTTCTGCTTCGGGGGTCCCAGTGATGCACCCGGGGGTTCCGGAGTAGGCCTTAGGCAGGGGCCTGTAGTTGCGGGTCCCAGCGAGGCCATAAGGGGTTCGGGTACCTCTGGGGAGGGTTCCATTGGCGTTGGTAGTGAGAGCAGTGCGGCCTAACCTGCGACGGTGGTCCTCTCCAGGGATTCGGTGGCAGCGGCGGTGTCCCTCCTACAGTCCTTAGCGTTGGTCCTCGCGGGTGCGTCGTCGGGTGCGGCGGTACTTCAGGCCCAGGCTTCGGCCTATGGTAGTGTGCAGGCCTCCGGTTCGTCGTCCCTCGTGGCATCCAAAATGGCCACCGCGTGACGCCACCGGAACTTCCGGTGACGTCACTTCCACTCGCAATGTGGCCAGTGACCCGAGCGGATCGTCTCCCCCTGGCTCCGGAAGTAAGAAGGGAGCACCACGGGGGGGGGGACACCCGCTCTTGGGGGCAAGACAGCTAGGCCTCAGGAGGCCGAGGGGGCGCATGGTAGGCCAGGACAGGGGGCAGCAGCGAGGAGTCACGGGGCAAGTGAAAATGAGGAAGCGGGGCAGCAAGGCCCCTCGGGGGGCACTCCGGGGGTGGCACAGCAGGGAGTGCGCACAAGAGCCACAGCGGGAACCAGCAATAAAGGAGGGGATGCCGAGAGGGCACCCTCCTCACGCTCGCGGCCTACGTTAGGCCCAAAGGAAAGGAAAGGCCCCCGCGGCTAAGACTGCACATAAGGGGGCCGGTGTGGCACATAGCTCAGGGGGTGACACCACGGTAGCGGAGACCCAGGAGCAAGGCCTGCAGGGTATAATGACTCCCAGCAGGACCTCACCAGCACGGTCGGGGCAAATAGCCATGAGGGGGCCTGTAAAAAGGGGGCATGCTAGCATTAGCGATGGCCCTGGGGAAGGCCTGGAGAGCCCTGGGAGGGGGCCGGTAAGACAGGCCAGGGGATCGAAGTCTCAGGGTCGGAGTAGGACCGTGAGATTTCAAGAGGATTCGGCTAGTGGGCTGGCCACCAGTACGGATGATGATGTGAATTTGGCATGCGGTGTGAGTGATATCGACCGGGAAGGGTATCTAGAATTTGGGGAAGGGGGGGATAGGGAGGAGACGGCTGGCTCTTCCCGAGGTACTCCTCTCTTGGCTTCTATTTTGCAGGTACCCAGGACATCCTCATCCAGCAGGGATATGGCAACTCAGAGTTCCGGAGCTCTCGTGCCTAGAGGAGTCAGCAGTGCTTCTGGACAAGGCCAGGCCGCATCGGGTGCTTCCTCTGGTGAGTTGCAACTTGGTTTACCTAGGGGGCGGTGCAATTCCTCCAGCTCTAGTGGGTCAGGTTCGGGGTCTGAGATAGATGGGTCCCTGGGTTTGCACACGAAAGGGCATAGGAGGATGTACAGAATGTTGAGAAAGATGAGTAGGGGCAATCACGGGGATGGCAATGCCAGTAGTGTGGCGCAGTCATCTCAACTCCTAGGGGTTGCTGGGGGGTCACCACAGGCGGTGAACAGAAAGGCAGCGGTACATGGGGATACTTATTCGTGCCAGGTACACAGTTTGCATGCACACCTTAAGTCTAAGACGGTGAAGCGTATCCAGGACGGTAAGTATGTGAACATGTTTGAACTGTCTGCAGAGGCTTTTAAGTTTAAAGAAATGGCGGAGGATGGTACGGGCCCTAAGAAATTTAGGTGGCCCGATACCCTTGAGGAGTGGCATCGGTGTTTCCGGGTCTACGCCACCTTCTACTTGGAGAGGTTTCCCGATCAGGGGACTGCCCTCTTTAAGTACGTCAACACCATTGATGCAATACATAGAAAGTTTGCTGATGGTGCGTGGAGAGAGTACGATATGTTATATCGTAAGAAGAAGGTGGGCAACCCATTGCTTGACTTTGGCACAATGGACTTGCATCTCTGGGCGCATCTTGATGCGGAAAGGAGGGCGCAGGGAGGCTCCACGGCGGTATCGCCGGGGAGTAGACAGACATTGCGGTTTCAACGGCGGCAAGGGGGTGTGTGTTGGCGGTTTCAGGACAAAGCGTGCGAGCGGGGCACATTGTGCACGTTCAAGCACGTCTGTAAGTTCTGCAGCGGACAACACCCTGGAGCTGATTGCTCCAAGAAGCGAGACACCCAAACTGATCGGTTTGGGGGCAAGGGAGGCGCTGGGAGTAAGGGCGGATTCGCCCCTTAGGGCCCAGGTTATTTGCAAATGAGAAAAAGAGGGGGCGCCCTAAGTGTAGGAGAGAAGATGTGACCAAATAATTCTATACTTCTATAATAATTCTATACTTATGTATCTAGATGTTAGATTAATATTAAAAAATGCTAAAGTGATAAATCAAGGTGATATACTGTGGGAACCAGTGTCAATGTGGTTTTAAAGTGATAAATCATACAATGTGCAATATTATACAGTGTTAATCGATAGCAATGTGATACAGGGTAAAAGTAATAAACAATCAAAAACAAACACAGTGATAATAAAGTGAAAGTCTCTATTGGGATGGGAGGCAGCTATCTGTGATGATCCAGGCCAGGATCCAGGAGCAGCAATCTATGAAGAGAAAAGACAGAAGCGCCACATGGCCCAATATTGTTTGATCCAGAATAAATAGATCTTAAGGTGATGAGTAAACTCACGTTTAGTAGAGCACCTCAGTTAGTGCTAGATATACGGTCTGGGATCTATTTGGTCACCCAGAAGACCAACTTCCTGCACAGGAGCTGATGTCTGTATAGACAGAAGGAAAACACAGGTGCCAATATGGCCTAGTATTGCTGGTGCAAAGGTGTCAATACAAGCAAAGAGATGAATAATACTCACAAAGTGTAAAGCACCTCTCGTGGTGCTATAGAGGCATGAAGGGGTCAATTCAGTCACCCAACAGACTTGTAGCCAGACATCCAAATGGATCCAGAGGTGCAAAAGGCTCCCACAATTGATCCAGAAAAGGAATTAATCCTCAGGAAAAGGATAAAAGATATATATCCCAAAGAAAGATGCAGCAAGTGTTCAAAATATTAAAAAGTGACTTTAATAAAATTGTAAAAATAACAGGCAACGCGTTTCTCAGCCAATGGCTGTTTCATCAGGCTTCATAAAATGTTTACTGAACACTTGCTAGATATACCCTAAACCTAAATTAATTGATATTAAACAGGTGGTAGTGGGATGGGTCTACTTAATCAGTAATATGATCCCAACCAATCAGTTGCTACCATATAGAACACACATTAAAATATAAACATAAACAGTGTACAATATAATATACAATGCATAATACAGATTTCATACATTCCTAGTTAACATTATTCATGCTACATTTTATTTAGTCAAATATACTTAAAAAAAAAAACCCTTTATACCTTATTTTTTAGAAAACAATAATAATGAAGCACACATTAAAACATACAGCATAATGTCAACCATACACAGTATGGGAGGCAATGCTTAATAGCAATTTTTATATATATATATTTTCCTAGTTGGTATTACATTTGATTTTAAGCTATCATTTCACTAACCTTATAAAGGTCATACCTTGTTATGAGTGACATGTTGTATAAAGGCAAATTAATTTCAGATGACATGTGTGATTGGGAACAGACAGAGCACAGCAATTCCAATACTAGTGAACGTTAAGTTCTTTTGAAAAAATAAGTAGATGTCTCCATCAGCTATTGTCTCATAGTTTCAAGTTCTGTGTAATTTAAATTCGCCGCTAACTAAGTCGGCGTCCACAGGCGCTCAATGCGCATGACAAGCTACAGTCAGATATGGCCCAATCGCTGCATACGCTCAAGAGTAGGCGTTGGCGATGTCTACATTCCTCCTCTGCGCTGAGTGCGCATGCCCGGCTTCAATGTTTCTGTCAAGTAAGGATCGCACAGTAGCGATCCTGATCCAGATACGTGGCACTGGCTGATAGGATTATGATGATAAGGGGCGTGAGGTGTATCGCAACCATAGTGCATCCTTCTAATCAGTAATATGTGGAGCCAATATTGCACCAATAAAGGGGCCAGATAAAGATATTAACTAAGGCGAGTACCAGAATTATCTAGTAGAGAGAGAAGATCTCTTGTTACACCAATAAAGGGGCCAAAAATAGAGCGTAGTGAAGGCAAAACAATAAAATTATCTGGTGGGGAGATAAGCATTACTGCAAATTCATACTAATAGTGTCATATGAATTACAACAGTGGGGCATAAATCACCCAAGTCTGCAGTTAAACACTACAACTGCATAGGTTTCTAACACTGATTGGATATATAAATTGGGATGGATCAAGTGATATACTAAAGTAAAATGTTGAATTCCAGTAATAATAGTAGATAAATGTATGCAATATGCATAACATTCATATATAACTGCTACTGAATCTAATCGCAGTTAAATGTCTGAGTGTATCCAGATGGAAAGCATAAGATATACCACTTCAAAAACAGAGATAATATTAATAAATACCAATAGATGGTCAAAATCATATGTTTAAAATAAATTAATGTGATAGATATGATAGCTATTATTATAATATCAGATCCAGTCAAAGTTAGCACACTGGTCTATAATGAGTTAATATGATGTTACCTAAGGTGTCTAAATATGATGGATTGTTATAATAGTTCGAACTATAAACAGCTCATATATAAATATATGATATAGGGAGGAAAATCCTACCAATCTATAAAGGACATCTCTAATATGACATGATGTTCACAACAAAGACAAGTAATAATAACTAGTTGGTTGTATTATTCCATCAAATGAGTGATCTGAGAAAAGAAATTAATACCAATCTCTAAAGGACATATCTAGTGAGACATGGTGTTCACAACTGAATATGGACACATGATGATAAATAGTTGGTTATATTACTCCAACGTGGACCTATAGCAACAAATGTCTCATGGACTCATGGGTTATAGATTTGGTGCATCTACAAGTGTGTGCATATATGCAACCATATACTTCCTATAGAACAAATATCCCGAAATAGCCACAATGCTATGCTCACTCTACGACGCAGAGAGACTTACTGGATCCACAAATTACACACGTTGGCCCCAGAAGGCCTCAATGAATGTGTGGATTTGGCAGCATTTGATTTATGAATATAAGTCATTTTCTTTAGAAATAAGAACTGGCTACACTTTTGAAACTGACAAATTGGTCTTTTGACCATATATATACATGTCTAACCATCTTGCGTATATATGTGGGTGTGGGTGGGTGTATGTATATATTTATATGCACACACAATATGGTTGCATATATGCACACACTTGTAGATGCACCAAATCTATAACCCATGAGTCCATGAGACATTTGTTGCTATAGGTCCACGTTGGAGTAATATAACCAACTATTTATCATCATGTGTCCATATTCAGTTGTGAACACCATGTCTCACTAGATATGTCCTTTAGAGATTGGTATTAATTTCTTTTCTCAGATCACTCATTTGATGGAATAATACAACCAACTAGTTATTATTACTTGTCTTTGTTGTGAACATCATGTCATATTAGAGATGTCCTTTATAGATTGGTAGGATTTTCCTCCCTATATCATATATTTATATATGAGCTGTTTATAGTTCGAACTATTATAACAATCCATCATATTTAGACACCTTAGGTAACATCATATTAACTCATTATAGACCAGTGTGCTAACTTTGACTGGATCTGATATTATAATAATAGCTATCATATCTATCACATTAATTTATTTTAAACATATGATTTTGACCATCTATTGGTATTTATTAATATTATCTCTGTTTTTGAAGTGGTATATCTTATGCTTTCCATCTGGATACACTCAGACATTTAACTGCGATTAGATTCAGTAGCAGTTATATATGAATGTTATGCATATTGCATACATTTATCTACTATTATTACTGGAATTCAACATTTTACTTTAGTATATCACTTGATCCATCCCAATTTATATATCCAATCAGTGTTAGAAACCTATGCAGTTGTAGTGTTTAACTGCAGACTTGGGTGATTTATGCCCCACTGTTGTAATTCATATGACACTATTAGTATGAATTGGCAGTAATGCTTATCTCCCCACCAGATAATTTTATTGTTTTGCCTTCACTACGCTCTATTTTTGGCCCCTTTATTGGTGTAACAAGAGATCTTCTCTCTCTACTAGATAATTCTGGTACTCGCCTTAGTTAATATCTTTATCTGGCCCCTTTATTGGTGCAATATTGGCTCCACATATTACTGATTAGAAGGATGCACTATGGTTGCGATACACCTCACGCCCCTTATCATCATAATCCTATCAGCCAGTGCCACGTATCTGGATCAGGATCGCTACTGTGCGATCCTTACTTGACAGAAACATTGAAGCCGGGCATGCGCACTCAGCGCAGAGGAGGAATGTAGACATCGCCAACGCCTACTCTTGAGCGTATGCAGCGATTGGGCCATATCTGACTGTAGCTTGTCATGCGCATTGAGCGCCTGTGGACGCCGACTTAGTTAGCGGCGAATTTAAATTACACAGAACTTGAAACTATGAGACAATAGCTGATGGAGACATCTACTTATTTTTTCAAAAGAACTTAACGTTCACTAGTATTGGAATTGCTGTGCTCTGTCTGTTCCCAATCACACATGTCATCTGAAATTAATTTGCCTTTATACAACATGTCACTCATAACAAGGTATGACCTTTATAAGGTTAGTGAAATGATAGCTTAAAATCAAATGTAATACCAACTAGGAAAATATATATATATAAAAATTGCTATTAAGCATTGCCTCCCATACTGTGTATGGTTGACATTATGCTGTATGTTTTAATGTGTGCTTCATTATTATTGTTTTCTAAAAAATAAGGTATAAAGGGTTTTTTTTTTTAAGTATATTTGACTAAATAAAATGTAGCATGAATAATGTTAACTAGGAATGTATGAAATCTGTATTATGCATTGTATATTATATTGTACACTGTTTATGTTTATATTTTAATGTGTGTTCTATATGGTAGCAACTGATTGGTTGGGATCATATTACTGATTAAGTAGACCCATCCCACTACCACCTGTTTAATATCAATTAATTTAGGTTTAGGGTATATCTAGCAAGTGTTCAGTAAACATTTTATGAAGCCTGATGAAACAGCCATTGGCTGAGAAACGCGTTGCCTGTTATTTTTACAATTTTATTAAAGTCACTTTTTAATATTTTGAACACTTGCTGCATCTTTCTTTGGGATATATATCTTTTATCCTTTTCCTGAGGATTAATTCCTTTTCTGGATCAATTGTGGGAGCCTTTTGCACCTCTGGATCCATTTGGATGTCTGGCTACAAGTCTGTTGGGTGACTGAATTGACCCCTTCATGCCTCTATAGCACCACGAGAGGTGCTTTACACTTTGTGAGTATTATTCATCTCTTTGCTTGTATTGACACCTTTGCACCAGCAATACTAGGCCATATTGGCACCTGTGTTTTCCTTCTGTCTATACAGACATCAGCTCCTGTGCAGGAAGTTGGTCTTCTGGGTGACCAAATAGATCCCAGACCGTATATCTAGCACTAACTGAGGTGCTCTACTAAACGTGAGTTTACTCATCACCTTAAGATCTATTTATTCTGGATCAAACAATATTGGGCCATGTGGCGCTTCTGTCTTTTCTCTTCATTATTTGCAAATGGTTGAGCAGGTACCCGGACAGGGCGGCTGCTCAGCTGTTGGATGACGGCTTGCGTGAGGGTTTTATTATCCCGGTAGTGGGTCGGGTAGTGGGAGCCCGAGACAGGAAGAACCTGAAATCGGCTTCTCAGTTCCCTGAGGCAGTCAGGGAGAAGTTGGGAAAAGAAGTGGCCTTGGGTAGGGTTGTAGGCCCTTTCAGGGAATTACCACTGCCGGATTTAGTTATTTCCCCGCTGGGGGTTGTCTCCAAAAAGGAAACGGGTAAGTTCCGGCTCATACAGCACCTCTCTTATCCGAAAAGGCAGTCGGTAAATGACGCCATTCCGGAGGAATTGAGCTCAGTCCGTTACCAGTCATTTGACGACGCGCTGGCTATGGTCAGGGAGCGGGGCCCTGGAGCCTTGATGGCAAAGTTAGACATAGAATCCGCATTCCGGCTTCTCCCGATTCACCCATCATCCTTCAGGCTGATGGGGTGTTGGTTCGAAGGGGGTTATTATGTTGACCGTTGTCTGCCCATGGGCTGTTCGATATCCTGCACGTATTTCGAAGCATTCAGCACTTTCCTGCACTGGGCGGTGGTCTCGGTGGCTGGAAGTGACAGAGTTGCGCACTATTTGGATGATTTTCTCCTGGTAGGGGCGGCCAACTCGCAGGAATGTGCCTCTTTAATGAAAGTCATGAGGTTCATGATGGCCAGGTTTGGGGTTCCTCTAGCAGAGGATAAGACGAAGGGACCGTGCACGTGCTTGACGTTCCTAGGCATCGAAATTAATTCGGTGGCAGGGGAGAGTAGGTTGCCTAAAGAAAAGGTTGCCAAGATGTTGGCGACAGTTCGTGCCATGGTTTTGGCACAGACGTGTTCGCTTCGGGAGCTGCAGTCATTCCTTGGTCTCCTTAACTTCGCGGGGAGAGTCATCCCGTGGGGTAGGGTGTTTAGTAAGCGGTTAGAGCGGTGTTTGGGTGGAGGTAGGGCTCCAGCATCGCGCATTCGCATCACGAGGGATCTCGTGGCGGATTTGCAGGTCTGGGAGAGGTTTCTCCAGGACTTTAACGGCATCTGCATGTGGCGAGGTGATCCAATATCTAACCAAGCACTGCATCTGTTCACGGATGCCGCTGGAGCATCCGGGTATGGGGCTTACTTTGAGGGGGCATGGAGTGCGGAGCCCTGGCCGACCGAGTGGGAGGGCAGAGGGCTTACACGCAATCTTTGCTTTCTGGAATTGTTTCCTATACTGGTGGCAGTGGAACTGTGGGGTCACCTGTTTAGTAACAGGGCTGTGATTTTCTGGATGGATAATCTCAGCGTGGTGTTTGCTGTTAACAGGCTTTCAGCTTCATCGCCTGTGGTGGTGCATTATCTGCGACACCTGGTGTTGAGATGTTTGCAATGGAACATTGACTTAAGGGCCCGGCATGTGCCAGGGGTGCAGAATATAGTTGCTGATGCATTGTCTCGCTTCCAGTGGGAGGCATTTAGGGCTGCGGCACCTGCCGCGGCTCCTAATGGTCTTTCTTGCCCTCTCTTTTTGTGGCAGATGGCGAGGGACTACAGCAACTGATTCCTTTGTTGCGGGCTTCGTTGGCACCCAGCACATGGTCGGCATACGTAAGGTACTGGAGCGAGTGGGTAGGTTTCTGCGACCTACGTGAGTTCCCTTCCTGTGAGGGTGAACAGGGGTTTCTGTTGCACTGGCTGGCGGACCTGAGAGGTAAGCGAGCAAAAAAGGGGGCGGTGGTCGCTAGGCTATCGGCTGTGGCTTTCTTCTGCAGGCTATACGCTTTTAAAGACGAGTCACGCTCCTTCCTTGTAAAGCAGCTTATTAGGGGGTGGGGCCGTCTGGAAGTTCCACGACGGGACGCAAGGGAGCCCATTACGGCGGAACAGCTAGTAAAGTTGCTGGTGATCCTACCAGAGGTATGTTCCTCACCTTTCGAGGCTCAGCTCTTCGGAGCGGCCTTCGGCCTGGCGTTTCATGGCGCATTAAGGGTGGGCGAGTTGGTACCGCGAGCCAAATCGGCGGCCACAGGGGGAGTCATGCACAGCCATGTCAGACTGGTGGATGACTCCGTGCTATTGTTCATTCCCAGGTCCAAAACCGACCAGGAGGGCCGGGGGGCTTGGCTTTCCTTGCCGGGGCAGCCTAGTGCTACCTGTTGCCCTGTGCGGCTAGTGTCATCTTACCTGGAAGTGCAGCCAGGAGGCTCCTCCAGGTTTCTAATACATGCCAATGGAGACCCGCTGACCAGATACCAGTTTGGGAAGGTTTTAGGTAGGGTAGCGCAAACGGCTGGTCTTGACGGGTCTCGGATTGCCCCACACTCCTTCTGAGTGGGGGCAGTGACGACGGCAGCAGAGCTGGGTTGGTCCTCGGATCGCATCCGCTCATTAGGGCGGTGGAGGTCGCAGCGGTACAAGTCCTATGTTAGGCCGCTGTATGTTTGAGAACGGGGATCAAGGGTCAAGTATGCAAGGGTTTGGGGGGCTTGCCAAGGTTGTTGAGGATCTGGTCTACTGCAAGCGGGCTAACTCTTGTTTTCTTTGTTTTCAGAAACACGTCCAGGTCCTGTACGGGTGTGGATCGACGGCCATTCAAATGTGCACTGGGCCGCAATTATAGCTGCAGCCATGCCAGGAGGACAGCAGCTAGGATTTCCTTCGTCCAGGGC
Source organism: Bombina bombina (assembly GCF_027579735.1). Classification (NCBI taxonomy): domain Eukaryota; kingdom Metazoa; phylum Chordata; class Amphibia; order Anura; family Bombinatoridae; genus Bombina; species Bombina bombina. The sequence goes on along the minus strand of NC_069502.1, from coordinate 650,767,020 downwards.
TGTGTTATGTTGGCTAGGGCGCAGAGGCTTGGCCTGGGCAGATCTGCCTGCATTGCTCCAGAATGCCGCAAGAAGGTGGGAAAAACCCCACATTCTGATAATACATGCCGGCAGCAATGATGTGGGGGCCATTCACACATTGGATCTAATTCGGGCAATGCAGTCAGACCTGAGGCAGTTCAAACTCTGGTTTCCAGGTGTGAGAATCGGGTGGTCGAATGTGATCCCTAGATTAAGATGGAGGTACATGGTGTGTCATAAGGCGGCTTTCCAGGTCAGGAAGAAGATCAATAGGGACCTGAGGAAGCAGGTAGTTGAACTTGAGGGTTTTGTGGTAGAGCACGGGAACATCTCGGCAGCCCATAAGGGTTTGTATAGGCAGGATGGGGTTCATTTAGAACCGGCAGGAGTAGATTTGTTCTTGCAGAACATCAGGCAGGAGTTACTCCTAAGAGTATAGGGTGGCGGCAAGAGTCAGGACCAGTGAATATGCAGGTCAGTCTCTTGTGGCGGGTGGTCAGGATCACGGCTGCAGACTGGAAGGAGGTTTGAGTAACGGCCATTGCGGTCAGGGTGACGTCACAGGCTTGGTATGCTTGGGCGTGCTCGGGATGATTATTGTTGGGCCGAGAAACCCCTAAATATAAAGCTGCGTGAGTATCTCCGCCTTGTGGTCTGCAGCAGTGTCCCTTGGCCATTTTCTAGAAGGGGTTATCCATAGTTAGAATGTAGGCCCCGATTGCCGCCACCCGTGGTTAAGTTACCTGCCAGTTCCACGGCTGGTACCAATAAATGCGACCCACAGGTCTTTCACCCACAAACTGTGTTGTGTTGTTATTTATTATATAATAAAGTTATGTTAAGTGTTAAGTTATGGTAAGTTAGGTTACAAGCAGACACTCAGGAGATGTAGGGCATTTAATCCCTTAAGAAAGTGCAGGGCAAATAGCCCGGAACGTAGCTAAGGGTTAAGGCCTGGAGGAGTGAGGGCTGCTGTGTGTGTGTTAGTTACGATGTTGCATTGTGTTGGGAGGGGTTTACTAACCTTATAAGAGGGATGTGCAGGGATTCCACTTCCTCTTTGTTCCTGTGGACTTCCAGAAGATCTTTCCCCACCCTCCCATCCCTGTTATGCACTGTTGTTGAATTTGTTATGCACTGTCGTTTGTTTTGTTATGCATCTTTGATTGGATTCGCTATGCATTACAGATTGGCACTTGTAATGCATTATTGATTTGATTCTCTGCATTACTGATTGGAAATTGTAATGCACCGTTGATTCGGGATAACTATATAGAAGGCGGCAATCGGTTTTTTGTTAGGTCTCTATTCGAGACTAGGGGGGGTAGTTATCAACCTCAAATACGCTGGAATTCTGCAGCGTATTTGTGGCGAGGCTGATTCGCCTTAGTTATCAAAGGCTAGAGACCGGCAAAAGTAGAATTTTGTGACGTAAGCTTCAATCCGCCAAACTCAGTCCGACACAGATCGATTCTTACGTCACTCCAGATGTTCCGCACACAAGTGCGGCACAATCTGACTACTTTTGCTAGTTATCAAAAAACTAGCAGGTATGCTCAGCACTTTTCTGGCCCAGCGTACCTGGAGGTGGCGGATCCCATAGGAATCAATGGGAGTCTGAGCATAGCGAAAGTACAAGTTCGCTGCTGCCAGACATCCCATTGATTTATATGGGAGCTGTCTACACATAACACCCTAACATGTACCCCGAGTCTAAACACCCCTAAGCTGACCCCCCCTACACCACCGCAACTAAATAAAGTTATTACCCCCTAAAAAGCCGCTCCCGGAGCCCACCGCAACTATAATAAATGTATTAACCCCTAAACCGCCGCTCCCGGACACCGCCGCAACCTACATTATACCTAGTAACCCTATCCTGCCCCCCCTATACCGCCACCCTCTATAATAATGTTATTAACCCCTATCCTGCCGATCCCGGACCTCGCCGCAACTAAATAAATAGTTTAACCCCATAAACCGCCGCAACCTATATTAAAACTTATTAACCCCTAATCTGCCCCCCCTACACCTATAATACATTTATTAACCCCTATCCTGCCTCCCCTACACCGACGCCACTGTAATAAAATTATTAACCCCTAAACCTAAGTCTAACCCTAACACCCCCCTAACTTAAATATTAATGAAATACATCTAAATAAATTTTACTCTTATTAACTAAATGAATACTATTTAAAACTAAATACTTACCTTTAAAATAAACTCTAATATTGCTAAAATATAAATAATAATTATATTGTAGCTATCTTAGGATTTATTTTTATTTTACAGGCAACTTTCAATTTATTTTAACTAGGTACAATAGCTATTAAATAGTTATTAACTATTTAATAGCTACCTAGCTAAAATAAACTGAAATTTACCTGTAAAATAAATACTAACCTAAGTTACAATTACACCTAACACTACACTATACTTTAATAAATTAATTCTATTTAAAACTAAATACTTACCTGTAAAATAAACCCTAAGATAGCTACAATGTAATTAATAATTACATTGTAGCTATTTTAGGATTTATATTTATTTTACAGGTAACTTTGTATTTATTTTAGCTAGTTAGAATAGTTATTAAATAGTTATTAACTATTTAATAACTACCTAGCTAAAAGAAATACAAAATTACCTGTAAAATAAATCCTAACCTTAGTTACAATTAAACCTAACACTACACTATCATTACATTAATTAAATAAATTAACTACAAATAACTACAATTAAATACAATTACATAAACTAACTAAAGTACAAAAAATAAAAAAAGCTAAGTTACAAAAAATTAAAAAAATAAGTTACAAACATTTAAAAAATATTACAACAATTTTAAGCTAATTACACCTAATCTAAGCCCCCTAATAAAATAACAAAGCACCCCAAAATAAAAAAAATTCCCTACCCTATTCTACATTAAAAAGTTCAAAGCTCTTTTACCTTACCAGCCCTTAAAAGGGCCTTTTGTGGGGCATGCCCTACATTATATTTATTGTAATGTGTGCATGCTCAGAAAATAAAACAATTTGTCCTTTTCAATGTTAATATCTTAAAAATCACCATATCAAGTTATGTTAATAATCATTTGTTTAAACGGTAGGTAGAAAACATTTTGTTTTTTATTTCAAAACCTGGTAAACCAGCTAAAAAAACAACAAAAAGACAGCCAATCAGCTTCATCAGGCCCGAGGTCACACTTTGCTGTACTATGAGGAAATAATATAACTGTGCCTGGACATGTAAGATTCTATTGGCTATTAAAATCAGCCAATAGAATTAAAGTAGCTTTCATCTGATTGGCTGATTTGAATTTGAAGGCTCAAATCAGCCAATAGGAATTCAAGGGACGCCATTTTTAATCACATACCTTGAATTCCGATTCAGTGTACGGTGGCGATCATATGAAGAGGATCCTCCACGCTCCATGGCTCCGGTCTAGTGTCGCCGATCTTCAGTTCCTGCATCGCCGGTCTTCAGTTCCAGAGAGAACGGTCTTCAGCTCCGCAGTCATCGTTCTTCAACTCCTCTGCTCTGCGCCTGCTGGTTCCTGGAAGAAGAAGAGGTCACCGCCTGGAAGAAGACTTCTCCGAATGGAACAGGACCTTCTCCGCCGCTCTTCAGGACAGGTAATGAGCACTTGGGGGTTAGACTTAGGTTTTTTTAAGGGGGGATAGAGTGGGTTTTAGAGTAGGGGTGTGTGGGTGGTGGGTTGTAATGGGGGGGTTGTTCTTTTTTTTCACAGGTAAAAGAGCTGATTACTTTGGGGCAATGAGCCACAAAAGGCCCCTTTAAGGGCTGGTAATAGAGCTGATTACTTTTTGTTATTTAGTTTAGGGTAGGGACATTTTTTTATTTTGGGGGGCTTTGTTATTTTATTAGGAGGCTTAGATTAGGTGTAATTAGCTTAAAATTCTTGTAATCTTTTTTTTATTTTTTGTAATTTAGTGTTTGGGTTTTGTTGTAATTTAGTTTAGTGTATTTACTTATATTTTAGTTTAGATAATTGTAGTTTATTTAATTAATTAATTTATTGATAGTGTAGGTGTATTTGTAACTTAGGTTAGGATTTATTTTACAGGTAAATTGGTAATTATTTTAACTAGGTAGCTATTAAATAGTTATTAACTATTTAATAGCTATTGTACCTAGTTAAAATAAATACCAAGTTACCTGTAAAATAAATATAAACCCTAAAATAGCTACAATGTAATTATTAAATATATTGTAGCTATCTTAAGGTTTATTTTATAGGTAAGTATTTAGTTTTAAATAGGAATATTTTAGATAATAAGATTAATATTATTTAGATTTATTGCAATAATAATTAAGTTAGGGGTGTTAGGGTTAGATAGGGTTAATATAGTTAATATATATAATACAATAACTATATTAACTATATTAACCCTAATATAATTAGGGTTAATATAGTTAATATAGGTGGCGGCGGTGTAGGGGGTCAGATTAGGGGTTAATATATTTAATATAGGTGGCGGAAGTGTAGGGGGATTAGATTAGGGGTTAATATATTTAATATAGGTGGCGGCGGTATAGGGGGTCAGATTACAGGTAAAAGAGCTGATTACTTTGAGACAATGCCCCGCAAAAGGCCCTTTTAAGGGCTGGTAATAGAGTGTGTTACTTTGGGGCAATGCCCTGCAAAAGGCACTTTTCAGGGCTATTTGTAATTTAGTTTAGGGTAGGGACATTTTAGTATTTTAGGGGGTAATACATTTATTATAGGTGGTGGATTAGATTAGGGGTTAATCATTTTAATATAGGTGGCTGCGGGGTAGGGGGATTAGATTGGGGGTAATATAGTTAATATAGGTGGCGGCGGGGTAGGGGGATTAGATTAGGGGGTAATGTAGTTAAAATAGGTGGCGGCGGTGTAGGGGGATCATATTAGGGGGTAATATAGTTAATGTAGGTGGCGGCGGGGTAGGGGGCTCACATTAGGAGGTAATATAGTTAATGTAGGTGGCAGCGGTGTAGGGGGCTCACATTAGGGGGTAATATAGTCAAAATAGGTGGCGGCGGTGTAGGGGGATTAGATTAGGGGGTAATGTAGTTAAAATAGGTGGCGGCGGTGTAGGGGGATCATATTAGGGGGTAATATAGTTAATGTAGGTGGCGGCGGGGTAGGGGGCTCACATTAGGAGGTAATATAGTTAATGTAGGTGGCAGCGGTGTAGGGGGCTCACATTAGGGGGTAATATAGTCAAAATAGGTGGCGGCGGTGTAGGGGGATTAGATTAGGGGGCAATGTAGTTAAAATAGGTGGCGGCGGGGTAGGGGGATTAGATTGGGGGTAATATAGTTAATATAGGTGGCGGCAAGGTAGGGGGATTAGATTAGGGGGTAATGTAGTTAAAATAGGTGGCGGCGGTGTAGGGGGATCATATTAGGGGGTAATATAGTTAATGTAGGTGGCGGCGGGGTAGGGGGCTCACATTAGGAGGTAATATAGTTAATGTAGGTGGCAGCGGTGTAGGGGGCTCACATTAGGGGGTAATATAGTCAAAATAGGTGGCGGCGGTGTAGGGGGATTAGATTAGGGGGTAATGTAGTTAAAATAGGTGGCGGCGGGGTAGGGGGCTCACATTAGGGGGTAATAATTTTAATATAGATGGCGGCGGTGTAGGGGGATTACATTAGGGGTTAATAATTTTAATGTAGGTGGCAGCGGTGTAGGGGGATCACATTAGGGGGTTAGACATTTAATGTAGGTGGCGGCGGGGTCCGGGAGCGGTGGTTTAGGGGTTAAACACTTTATTAGGGATTGCGGCGGGGGATTGCGGTTGACAGGTAGATAGACATTGCGCATGCGTTAGGTGTTAGGTTTTATTTTGCAGGCAGTTTAGGAAGCTACGGGGCTCCAATACTCAGCGTAAGGCTTACTACACCTGCATTTTGTGGCGAGGTGAAAATGGAGTAAGATTTCTCCATTTTCGCCACATAAGTCCTTACGCTGTATATTGGATACCAAACTGCGCGGGTTTGGTATACCTGTCTATGGGCCAAAAAACTACGGCCGAAGGCAGAAATATACGAGCATAACTTCTATGTTACGCCGTATATGTGATACCAAACCAGCGCAAAATTTGGCGTTGCCGGCTTTTGCGTGCGACGCTGCATATCGGATCGGTCCCCACATTTTCAGATAGCATTTGTAAACTCTACTACTTTATCTGATTTTTTTAGGAAGGTATATGAAAAAAACACAAACTGTTTTCTTGGCTGGGCACACATTTTTACCTGCATCAAGTGGGAGCTGGAATTAATGGCTGAGAGAACCCTTACCACATTTTCTTAAACCTACAGTAGCAAAGTAGGAGACAAAGGTAAGAGAGAGAGATAAGAATACTCTTGGAAACTGAACTCTCTCTCTCAAAATTGCTTACATCAGTAACCTACAATGCAAAGGAAACTAATTAATATTGAAAGACAAACTAAGAGGTACTTTACAAACTCAATGCATAACAAATTACCTTTAAGTACATTCGGTCACATAATCCAGACAAATGCAATCCTGCTCAAGATAACTGGTGTGCTGCTTTCACAAAATGCGGAACATCTGTTGAACATAACATAGCAGGAACATTGGAAATTAAATGCAGAAAAGCTAAAATTACATAACTGGGACTGAACAGGCAGAGAAATAGCAAATTATATAAACAAGGCAGTAGAGGGTACATTGTCAAACAGGCAAGGTCCAAACAACAGATATAATATTAATCCAAATTATCAGAGTAACGTCTCAAGGAAAATCTAGTCAAACCAAGAGACATACAAATTCATATTGTCAACATAGGTAATGTCTGAGTACCTAGAATCAAATATAAATACAAGTTGTCAAGGAATGTCTCTGCATTTAAAGGGCCACTAAATCCAAAATCTTTCTTTCATGATTCAGATAGAGAATAGAAAATTAAACATTACAATTTACTTCCATTATTTATTTTGCTTCATTTTTAAAATATCCTTAGTTGAAGAAAAAGCAATGCACATGGTGAGCCAATCACACGAGGCTTCTATGTGCAGCAACCAATCAGCAGCTAGTGAGCATATCTTGATATGCTTTTCATCAAAGAATATCAAGAGAATAAAACAAATTAGATAATATAAGTAAATTAGAAAGATGTTTAAAATTGCATTATCTTTCTAAATCCTGGTTTCTCAACAGCCGGGCCGTGGCCCAGTACCGGGCCTTGATAGCCCTGCTGGTGGGCCCTGACCTGTCATGCCCCCACTGCACACAAGGGGCAGACTGAGACCAATCAAGGCCCCAGGAAAACTGTCTCACACTGACCTAAATGTATTCAAATTTATGCAAATTAACATGGTAGCCTCCCTGCCCTAACCCCAACAGGCCCATCAACCTCCAGAGCCAGGACTCCCAACATTAAGGGCCAAAGAAAGGGCCCCCAACCTCCAGGGCCAGACCTCACACTCCATGGCCCTCACAGCGACAGACCCTCGGCAGGACCCCCACACTCCAGGGCCCCCACTAAACCCACACTGAACTGCTTAGTTGCTGATAGGACAAATCCCTGTATATATATATAAAATAAAACTACCGGGCCCTGGACATGTCCAGCTAAAATTTACCGGGCCTTGAGGTCACTGTGGATGAGAACCACTGTTCTAAATCATAAAAGAAAAAATGTGGGTGGCATGTCCCTTTAAGTTCCATTTAGCTCCAAAATACAGCACAGAACAAAGACTCAGAAAATACAAGACAAACTCAATATACAAGCAGAATACACAGGCAGCAGCATACTGCACACAGAGGAGATACATTTATAACTATTGTGATGAGATGCAGGACATATGCAGGACACAGCAATGATGGTAGAACACTATTTTATTGCAGAGCATAGCAATACACATCTAGTCAGGTTGATTGTACTAAAACTAACTGCGACACAGACACCGGACCTAAGCCCCGCCCCCAAACTAGTGACATCACATCCTGCTCTCATCACATCTTCCCCTTTTTCAAAGGCGAAGCATACATTTGCATATAACAGATAACAAAGTACACCAACAGAGTATACAACAACATTTTTGTTTTTGAACATTATAAAACGAATAGGTTAGAAAACATGAGCAAATAAATTACATCCTGACTTGGACATCGGGGTAGACTACCCTAGTCCACAGTGACCATGGGATTATTCTGCCCATACTTCCAGTCACTGTTCTAGCTAAAGTCAGTCCCTATATCGGGCCGGAAGTTTCACCACTCTTCCGCTTGATGTAATTTTGCAAGAACTATCCTCTGATACAGAAGGTGGTGAATTAGAGTCTGCTGGAGGCAAAGACATATCCCCGCTGTGATCTTGCTGAGGGGAAGGCACCTCTCTTAGAACAGGGGATCCCACCGGTGGTGGTACTGAGGCATCCAGTTCCAGACTCTCAGGTACAGACTGAAGATGTCTTCGGTTACGGCGTGTAACCGTCCCTCCCTCCGTAAGGACTGTATAAGACCTTAAGACCTTGGTTCTGGAGAGCGGCCAACTACCGTAGCAGGTGTCTTCCATTTCTTCTCATCGTCCAGTTTAATTCTGACACTTTGGCCCGCTTTCATTTCCTGTAAGGGCCTGACAGAATGTCTCCTGTCGTAGAAGAAATGATAACCCTTTTTGGCCTCTTCATCCCTCCTAAGGACTTCGTCCCGAGGAACAGGGCCAGGCGGCTTGAAGACACCCACTGAGGGTAAAGTGGTGCGAATCTGGCGTCCTAGCATCAGCTGTGCCGGGCTAAACCCGGTGGCTTGAATGGGCGTCGCCCTGTATGACAAGAGGGCTAGGTACAGCTCAGATTGCTTTAGAATGAATTTTGTTGTTTGAACTGCCCTTTCAGACATTCCGTTGGCCTGCGGATAATGTGGACTTGACGTGGAATGTACAAAATCATATTCCCTGCTGAAAGCACTGAACTCTGAAGAAGCGAACTGCATACCATTATCACTCACCAGTTCCATTGGAATGCCCCAGCGGGCGAACAAGCTCTTCAGGCGAATGATAACGGCCTGACTTGTGATATCATTCAGGGGTGCAATTTCCAAATACCTGGAATAGTAGTCGATCACAACAAGAAACTTTTTCCCGTGCAGTTCACACAAATCAGCAGCTATTTTCTGCCACGGCCCCGCAGGCAGCGGAGTAGACATCAAGGGCTCCCTTTTCTGAGTAGGCCGGCGTTCCCGGCAAAAGGCACATTTAGACACGTGATTTGCAATGTCGGAGCTGATCCCAGGCCACCACACAGCTGTAGCTGCCCTTTCTCTGCACTTTGAAATGCCTAAGTGGCCCTCGTGAATCCTGTTTAACATCTCCTTCCTCATGCTGACAGGAATTACAATGCGGTCTTGGAACAGCACCAACCCCTCCAGCTCAGTGAGCTGCGACCTCTCTGGCTGGTAAGCATTTAAAGACATCCAGGCTGCCCGGCTCTCGGCCAGCCTTCTTTTATGTACCTTATAACTTCTTGCAGATCTGTGTCCAAATATGTCTCTTTCTTTATCTCTTCCAGTTTCCTTGAAGAAATGGACTTAGAGGCCAGAACTGAATCAACATACACTTTCACATCCGATTCTGTGGAGGATTCTTCAGCAGCAGCCAGCGGGAGCCTGGATAGTGTATCCGCCACAACCAGTTGTTTCCCCGGCACATGCACTGCCTGAACATTGAACCTGAGCAGTCTCATTAAAAGTCTCTGGCATCTCAAGGGTGTTTTCTCAATGTCATAAGAGTTGATTAGAGGGACTAGCGTTTTGTGGTCAGTTTCCAGACTAAATTTCTCCAAACCCACTAGATAGCGCTGGAAGCGCTCACAGGCCCAAACTGCAGCCAGGCACTCTTTCTCAATTTGAGCGTATTTTGACTCTGCAGCCGTCAATGTGCGGGAACAGTAGGCGATGGGCTGTAGTTTATTTTCGTTCAGCTGCAGGAGTGCAGCCCCCAACCCATAACTGCTTGCATCGGCACTAACCACAGTCTTTTTTGAAGGGTCGTAGAACCCCAGCACTGGGGCAGACCCCAGCAGGGACTTGGCATGCAGGAAAGCTTTTTCTTGTGAAGGTCCCCAGACCCAGGCAACATCTTTCTTAAGCAACTCTGTGATAGGGTGTAAAACTGTTGATAAATCTGGAAGAAACTTGCCCACGTAATTTACAAGGCCCAATATCTGTCTCAGCTCATGTACATCAGAGGGGCTTTTCATCTGTTCAATAGCACGAATTTTCTCGGGGTCTGGCTTGATGCCATCCCCGTTGATGATATGCCCAAAGTAGCATAATTCAGTTTTCCTAAAATGACATTTTTCTTTATTCAGCTTCAGCCCAGACTCTTTGATAGCCTGTAGCACACAACTCAAACACTGATCATGCTCCTCCACTGTAGACCCATACACTAGAATGTCGTCCATGACGACCGCTGTGCCCACGTGGTCACTCAGGAGAGAACTCATTTCCCTTTGAAAGATTTCAGGAGCGGAGGATATCCCAAAGGGGAGTCTGCAGAAGCAGAACCGACCTACCGGTGTGATAAAGGTAGTCAGTTTGCGGCACTTTGGATCCAGGGGGATCTGCCAAAATCCGCTAGAAGCGTCTAATGTGGAAAAGAACTTCGCCCCAGCCAACTTTGGAGCTATATCTTCTAATGTCGGCAGCACAAATCTCTCTCTCTTCACTGCCTCATTCAACCTTTTCAGGTCCACACAGATGCGCACCTTTCCGTTTTTCTTTGCAACTAGAACAATGGGGGCACACCAATCAGTCGCTTCAACAACCTCTTCAATAACCCCCATAGACTTCATGAGCATAAGCTCCTTCTCCACTTGAGGCATGAGCGGGAACAGAATTCTACGAGGAGTAGAAATACTGTATGGGACTGCGTCACTTTTAAGTGCTATACGAACTGGTTTGCAGTTCAGTAGGCCCAACTCGCCAAACATATCTTCGGAAATCTCATTCACTCTGGCCACGAGGCCCAAGTCACAGGCTGCTTTTCTGCTCAATAAATTGTTAACACACTGACCTCGAATCACATGCACCCACATGGTGAACTTTCTTTGCTTGTACTCACAGCTGGCAAGACATTTCCCCGCACAATCAATGCGGCCACCAGGACTATGGACATTTGTAGTAACCTTTACCAGCTGGGGCTGTCGAGGCAGTTTCATAAATTCAGCAAAAGACATTACAGTGATATCTGCTCCTGTGTCAATCTTAAAATCAACTTTGTCTCCCATTACAGTAAAAGTAACTTTCCAATCTTCCTCTGAGCTTGGCCGTTTCACAACGGACCCCACAAAAGACACTTCCTGACCCTCCTGGTCACAGTCCACCTGCATCTCCTTAATGTATTCAGTTCTACACACCACTTCAAAATGGCCCATTCTGTTACATTTTCTGCATCTTTTATCCCTGGCCGGGCATATAACACTCTGATCATGAGCACGGTAGCACCGCGTGCATCGGGCATATTGCGCCCATCCATTTCTAGGCCTTTCCAGTACTTTAGATCTACCGCTCACACTGTGCCTTTCACTAGCATTTTTCCTAGACTGTTGCACTTCATCCACAATATTCTCAGATCTCAGATCAGCACTTTGCTTTTTCACCAGTTCACTCTGGCGGGCCATCCTAATAGCCCCATCTAATGTTAAATCAGGCTCTAACTGCAGCTTCAGTGAGACTTCAGCATCTGCAATCCCAATAACTATTCTGTCTCTGATTTGCTCTTCTTTAGCAACACCAAACTCACAGAATTCAGCTAGTTCATACAGGCTGCGCATAAAAGACTCCACAGGTTCTACCACACGCTGATTACGTTTGTGAAAACAAGCTCTCTCATGAATCACATTTCTTTTGGGCACAAAGTGGGCACTGAGTTTATCCATAACTATATCAAAGTCAAATTCTTCCCCCTCTTGGAAAGTAAAAGCATTGAACACTGGCTCCACATCTTTCCCCATAGAGTATAAAAGAGAATTAACTTGTACTTCACCACTCTCCTTGTTCAGTTTGGAAGCAATCCTGAAGCGCTGAAACCGCTGACGCCATGTGGGCCAAGCTGCAGGCTGAGAGAAGTCAAAAGGCTCAGGTGGGTAAACTTTGACATTGCAATCGATCAGGAACAGAAGCGCAGTCCAGAACTTCTGACACCATGTCATGAGATGCAGGACATATGCAGGACACAGCAATGATGGTTCAACACTATTTTATTGCAGAGCATAGAAATACACATCTAGACAGGTTGATTGTACTAAAACTAACTGCGACACAGACACCGGACCTAAGCCCCGCCCCCAAACTAGTGACATCACATCCTGCTCTCATCACAACTATATATATATATATATATATATATATATATATATAATCTCACAAAAGTGAGTACACCCCTCACATTTTTGTAAATATTTTATTATATCTTTTCATGTGACAACACTGAAGAAATGACACTTTGCTACAATGTAAAGTAGTGAATGTACAGCCTGTATAGCAGTGTAAATTTGCTGTCCCCTCAAAATAACTCAACACACAGCCATTAATGTCTAAACCGTTGGCAACAAAAGTGAGTACACCATTTTCGGAATCCACCTGGATGCAGCAAAGCCTCTCGCTGCCAACATTCCTTGAAGGATGCAAGCGCAACTGCCGACGGCGAGGGACATTACAAACACAATAATAGTATAGATAGACTTTGTTTACTTTACATTAGGGCACTCCTGGCATTTTTTTAATGGTACCTCCGGCTATCAAATGCATATGGCACCCATATATATTCTGTAAAATAATTATATAAAGATTATAGCTAACCATAAATTAAATCTAAGTAAAGTTTTTATTCAGAGTAAAAAAACAAAAAACAATCATACTTTTTTGCAAACTGAGCAACATTAGAGCCTAAAGCTCAATCTTGTAGGGGCATGCAACATTGAGTGAATCTGCCTCTTTTTGGCTCTGTCATTTTTGGCTCCGCCCTCACCCATGGCCAGTATTTTTTTGAGGAAAAGGTGGCAACCCTAGCTCTATCTGAAACTTAAAAGAAAAAAAATTGGGTTTATATCCATTTAACCCCTTAAAAGCCAATGCAAATAAAATTACAGACAGGGTCAAGCATGCTTAAGATATCGTAACAATTTGTGGTTTTATGGCACAATATTATTTTACTTTTTTTCTGAACCTGTTTGAATTTAAAACAGTGCTAAATAATAATTATACATAGTGTGACATATAAGCAACAATGAAAATGTAGAACTTTTTTTTTTAAATTAAATATAAACAAAAAGTAACACATGAAGAACACATACAAATGGTCAACAACTTACAAATCAACTACCCTTAGAGGAAATTTCCAACCTCACACTTGTCAAAGAGGTACACAGGATATAGGAGTCATAAGTGCTTCAAGGGAATGCCACAAAACATGAATAATTCACATGGAATAGTTGCAAACCATTTATGCACAAGACAAAACAGTTTAAAGCTCCTATGCAACATCTCTTTCTCTCGCACACACACACTCCTCTTCACACTGTGCCATTTCCCCAGTAGTAGAAGGAAAGGAAAAAACACAGGCAGCAAGCTACCAGGACATTGCTCAGAACCTTTGACAAAGTGGACTGGACGATTATGCTGACAAGCCCCTCAGATAACTGAAAACATCCAGTGGCCAGAAAGTGTATATAGGCCAACACCCTTGAACACTCAAATACTGGTCTGTTAACCTAAGATATTGGCTCCAACTAATCTTTAACGCCTTAAGAACCAGAGCCGTACCCTGTACGACACTGAGCATTATGCCCTTATGGACCAGTGACGTACCCTGTCACTGCAGTCCTGGGCTTCTCTCTGCTGCAATCTTGCTAAAAATAGCGAGTGGGGCACTGCAGAAATAGAGTTGCAAAGTTACCAATGCAGAGAGGGTAATCGCTGGAGGGGGCGGGAGCGGGTGAGACCACTACGCCATGCTACAGGCAAGGGGAAAAAAAACAAAAAAAGGTGCGTCAGTGAGGGGGAAGGAGGGAGGAGAGGCAATGAGAGGGATCCTATGTGGGATCCGTTAAGGGAAAGGGGTCTGGGATATGGGAGGGGAGTATGGTAATGAGGGGGGCAGCTACACTACAGAAATTAAAAAAAAAATGGGTGAAGAAATTAAAATGAGGTCAAACTGGGTACTGGCAGACAGCTGCCAGTACCAAAGATGGCGGCTAATAGGGGGGAGGGTTAGAGAGCTGTTTTGGGGGGATCAGGGAGGTTGGGGGGTAAGGGGGGATACTACACTGCAGAAAATATATAAAAAATAAAATAAAAACACACACACAAAAAAAAAGTTTTATACTGGCAGACTTTCTGCCAGTACTTAAGATGGGGTGTCCTTTGGGGCTGAGGAAGGGAAGAGAGCTGTTTGAGAGGGGTCAGGGAGGGATCAGGGGTGGGGTGTGTCAGGTGGGAGTCTGATCTCTACACTAAAGCTAAAATTAACCCTACAAGCTACCTAATTAACCCCTTCACTGCTGGGCACAATAAAAGTGTGGTGCGCAGCAGCATGTAGCGGCCTTCTAATTACCAAAAAGCAATGCCTAAGCCATATATAGAGCAAAGGGTAAACAGCGCTTACAGTTCTTACTAAATTGGTATTTTAAGAAGCATGAGTCTCTGGTGAGGAAATTATATAGTAAGTCCTTAGATGTAATGTGGTAATGTAGATCCAAGTGTTGTAGAAATATATAAGATACCCTTACCAAAAATTACCCCAATCTGATGACGTAAGTTTGCCGCACTGGAGGGTATATCAGGTGATGAATAGAGCTTGGTTAGTGTATCCTTTGTTTTCGTCTGCCTCTTGGAGTAGAAGGAAGTGTAGATCCTTCTGTAATGGCCTCCCAAAACTTCCTATGTAGGTATGCTTGTTGCCTCTTGGAGTTGTTATCTGTGGTCTTGATATGAACTTTCTTGTCCGTCGGTGTACCCAGAAAAACAGAGAAGCATGGATAGTGTAATACCGTTTTTATTATAATAAAACTTTAAAATAAGCATACATTACACTCACATTTTCTGTCCTCAAGTATTATGAGGTATATTCAAAGCACATAGGGTTAAAGGTGATCTCTTGTCAGATTCACCAGATGTTATATCCCAGGTAAGTCAGAAACGTATAGTGAGTCAGATCCAGTATATTAGGCTTGTCAGGCCAACAAATGAAGCAGTTTGGACAGTTTGTTTTAGTATATGCAATCAGACACTTGGGGGTAGTTATCAAGCCGTCTACTTTTCTGCCTTCGCCGGCCCAATACGCCCGCCTAAGCTCGCCTACCTTCGCCGCCGCGGACCTTGAATACGTTCGCCTAAGTTATCAAATAAAGCTGTCACAAAGCTGTGGGGCGATGAGCAGCGGACTGTGAGAGTTATCACTCATCCGATCTCGCTGCTCTTCGGCTGTTTGACAGCTTTCTTGCTAGCCTGTCACTAAGCACTCATACTAAACTACACTGTTCTATCCCTATACCGGCGCCCCCGGAGCCTCCCGCAACTCAATAAAGTTACTAACCCCTAAACCGCCGCTCCTAGACCTTGCCGCAAGTCTTATAAATGTATTAACCCCTAAACCGCCACTCCTAGACCCTGCCGCAACTCTGATAAATGTATTAACCCCTAAACCGCTGCTCCCGGACACCGCTGCCACATACAGTATACCTAGTAACCCCTATCCTGCCCCCCCTATACCGTCGCCCTCTATAATAAAATTATTAACCCCTATCCTGCTGATCCCGCACCTAGCCGCAACTAAATAGTTTAACCCCTAAACCGCCGCTCCCTTAACCCGCCGCAACCTATATTAAACCTATTAACCCCTATCCTGCCCCCCTACACAGTCGTCACCTATAATAAATTTATTAACCCCTATCCTGCCCCCCACTACACCGCCGCCACTGTAATAAAATTATTAACCCCTAAACCTAAGTCTAACACTAACCCTAACGTCCCCCTAACTTAAATATTAATTAAATAAATCTAAATAATATTTCTATTATTAACTAAATTAATCCTATTTAAAACTAAATACTTACCTTTAAAATAAACCCTAATATAGCTACAATATAAATAATAATTATATTCTAGCTATCTTAGGACTTATTTTTATTTTACAGGCAACTTTCAATTTATTTTAACTAGGTACAATAGCTATTAAATAGTTATTAACTATTTAATAGCTTACCTAGCTAAAATAAACTGAAATGTACCTGTAAAATAAATCCTAACCTAAGTTATAATTACACCTAACACTACACTATACTTTAATAAATTATTCCTATTTAAAACTAAATACTTACCTGTAAAATAAACCCTAATATAGCTACAATATAAATAATAATTATATTGTAGCTATCTTAGGATTTATATTTATTTACAGGTAACTTTGTATTTATTTTAGCTAGTTAGAATAGTTATTAAATAGTTATTAACTATTTAATAACTACCTCGCTAAAAGAAATACAAAATTACCTGTAAAATAAATCCTAACCTAAGTTACAATTAAACCTAATACTACACTATCATTAAATTAATTAAATAAACTACCTACAAATAACTACAATTAAATACAATTACATAAACTAACTAAAGTACAAAAAATAAAAAAAGCTAAGTTACAAAAAATAAAAAAATAAGTTACAAACATTTTAAAAATATTACAACAATTTTAAGCTACTTACACCTAATCTAAGCCCCCTAATAAAATAACAAACCCGCCCAAAATAAAAAAAATGCCCTACCCTATTCTAAATTAAATAAAGTTCAAAGCTCTTTTACCTTACCAGCTCTTAAAAGGGCCATTTGTGGGGGCATGCCCCAAAAAGTTCAGCTCTTTTGCCTGTAAAAGAAAAATACACCCCCCCAACATTAAAACCCACCACCCACATACCCCTAATCTAACCCAAACCCCCCTTAAAAAAACCTAACACTAATCCCCTGAAGATCATCCTACCTTGAGTCGTCTTCACTCAGCCGAGCAGTGATGGAACCGAAGTGGACATCCGGAGCGGAAGAAGTTAATCCTCCAAGCGGCGCTGAAGAAATCTTCCATCCGATGAAGTCATCATCCAGGCGGCGCTGAAGAAGTCTTCGATCCGGCCGATGTCATCTTCCAAGAGGCGCTGAAGAGGTCTTCTATCCGGGCGATGTCATCTTCCAAGCCGGGTCTTGAATCTTCCTCCCGCCGACACGGAACCTCCTTCTTCACCGACGGACTACGATGAATGAAGGCTCCTTTAAGGGACGTCATCCAAGATGGCGTCCCCTCAATTCCGATTGGCTGATAGGATTCTATCAGCCAATCGGAATTAAGGTAGGAAAAATCTGATTGGATGATGGAATCAGCCAATCAGATTAAGCTCGCATTCTATTGGCTGTTCCGATCAGCCAATCAGATTTTTCCTACCTTAATTCCGATTGGCTGATAGAATCCTATCAGCCAATCGGAATTGAGGGGACGCCATCTTGGATGACGTCCCTTAAAGGAGCCTTCATTCGTCGTAGTCCGTCGGTGAAGAAGGAGGTTCCGCGTCGGCGGGAGGAAGATTCAAGACCCGGCTTGGAAGATGACATCGCCCGGATCCAAGACCTCTTCAGCGCTTGGATGATGACTTCATCGGATGGAAGATTTCTTCAGCGCCGCTTGGAGGATTAACTTCTTCCGCTCCGGATGTCCACTTCGGTTCCATCGCTGCTCGGCTGAGTGAAGACGACTCAAGGTAGGATGATCTTCAGGGGATTAGTGTTAGGTTTTTGTAAGGGGGGTTTGGGTTAGATTAGGGGTATGTGGGTGGTGGGTTTTAATGTTGGGGGGGGTTGTATTTTTCTTTTACAGGCAAAAGAGCTGAACTTTTTGGGGCATGCCCCCACAAATGGCCCTTTTAAGGGCTGGTAAGGTAAAAGAGTTTTGAACTTTATTTAATTTAGAATAGGGTAGGGCATTTTTTATTTTGGGGGGGTTTGTTATTTTATTAGGGGGCTTAGATTAGCTGTAAGTAGCTTAAAATTGTTGTAATATTTTTAAAATGTTTGTAACTTATTTTTTTATTTTTTGTAACTTAGCTTTTTTTATTTTTTGTACTTTAGTTAGTTTATGTAATTGTATTTAATTGTAGTTATTTGTAGGTAGTTTATTTAATTAATTTAATGATAGTGTAGTATTCGGTTTAATTGTAACTTAGGTTAGGATTTATTTTACAGGTAATTTTGTATTTCTTTTAGCTAGGTAGTTATTAAATAGTTAATAACTATTTAATAACTATTCTAACTAGCTAAAATAAATACAAAGTTACCTGTAAAATAAATATAAATCCTAAGATAGCTACAATATAATTATTATTTATATTGTAGCTATATTAGGGTTTATTTTACAGGTAAGTATTTAGTTTTAAATAGGAATAATTTATTAAAGTATAGTGTAGTGTTAGGTGTAATTGTAACTTAGGTTAGGATTTATTTTACAGGTACATTTCAGTTTATTTTAGCTAGGTAACTATTAAATAGTTAATAACTATTTAATAGCTATTGTACCTAGTTAAAATAAATTGAAAGTTGCCTGTAAAATAAAAATAAATCCTAAGATAGCTAGAATATAATTATTATTTATATTGTAGCTATATTAGGGTTTATTTTAAAGGTAAGTATTTAGTTTTAAATAGGATTAATTTAGTTAATAATAAAAATATTATTTAGATTTATTTAATTAATATTTAAGTTAGGGGGGCATTAGGGTTAGTGTTAGACTTAGGTTTAGGGGTTAATAATTTTATTACAGTGGCGGCGGCATAGTGGGGGGCAGGATAGGGGTTAATAAATTTATTATAGGTGGCGACGGTGTAGGGGGGGCAGATTAGGGGTTAATAAATTTATTATAGGTGGCGACGGTGTAGGGGGGGCAGGATGGGGTTAATAAATTTAATATAGGTTGTGGCGTGTTCAGGGAGCGGCGGTTTAGGGGTTAATACATTTATTATAGTTGCGGTGGGCTCCGGGAGCGGCGGTTTAGGGGTTAATATGTATAGAGCAGCTTGCGGTGGGCTCCGGGAGCGGCGGTTTAGGGGGTAATAACTTTATTTAGTTGCGGCGGTGTAGGGGGGGCAGATTAGTGGTGTTTAGACTCGGGGTACATGTTAGGGTGTTAGGTGCAGACAGCTCCCATAGAAATCAATGGGATGTCTGTCAGCAGCGAACTTGTACTTTCGCTATGGTCAGACTCCCATTGATTCCTATGGGATCCGCCACCTCCAGGGGTGGCGGTTTGAAAAACAGGTACGCTGGGCCGTAAAAGTGCCGAGCGTACCTGCTAGTCATTTGATAACTAGCAAAAGTAGTGAGATTGTGCCGCACTCGTGTGCGGAACATCTGGAGTGACGTAAGAATCGATCTGTGTCGGACTGAGTCCGGCGGATCGAAGTTTACGTCACAAAATTCTACTTTTGCCGGTCTCGAGCCTTTGATAACTAAGGCGAATCAGCCTCGCCACAAATACGCTGCGGAATTCCAGCATATTTGAGGTTGACGGCTTGATAACTACCCCCCAATAGATTATCCAGTATGTTAGAGCTTGTCAGGTTAACAAGTAAAGCAGTTTGAACAGTTAGTTTTGGTATAGGCAGTAAAACAACAAATGCATAAAGGGCAAGAAATAAAAACAGGATGTTTAAAATCAATTAAAGTAACTCTATAGGTACCCTTAGCCATATATGTTTGCTATTTCTGATCAATGGGGATCCCAGAGAAGCATTTACAACCATTTGTGTCATTATTGCACAAGCTGTTTGCAAATAATTTCAGTGAAAAACCTAAAACTGTGAAAAAGTTTATGATTTTTTTTTATTTGATCACATTTGGTGGTGAAATGGTGGCATGAAATATACCAAAATGGGCCTAGATAAATACTTTGGGTTGTCTACTAAAAAAGAATATATGACTAGATTATGAGTTTTGCGTTATGAGGGGTGCGGGGCTAACTTGCAAGTTATTGTCACCGCTCACATACCTACAGCGCTGGTATTACAGGTTTTTATAAACCCGGCGTTAAAAGACAAGAAGTGAGCGTAGAGCAAACTTGTGCTCCATACCGCACTCCAATAACAGCGCTGCTTAAGTCAGCGGTGAGCTGGTTGTACATGCTCGTGCATGATTTCCCCATAGACATCCAGGGGAGAGCCGGCTGAAAAAAAGTCTAACACCTGCAATAAAGCAGCGTATAGCTCAGTAACGCAGCCCCATTGATTCCTATGGGGAAACAAAATGTATGTTTACGCCTAACACCCTAACATGAACCCCGAGTCTAAACACCCCTAATCTTACACTTATTAACCCCTAATCTGCCGCCCCGAAATTGCCGACACCTACATTATACTTATTAACCCCTAATATGCCGCTCCGGACATCGCCACCACTATAATAAACATATTAACCCCTAAACCGCCGCACTCCCAGATCACAAACATTACTTAAATATTATTAACCCCTAATCTGCCACCACCTATCCACATTTATTAACCCCTAATCTGCCGCCCCCAATGTCGCCGCCACTATACTAAAGTTATTAACCCCTAAACCTAAGTCTAACCCTAACCCTCCCTAAATTAAATATAATTAAAATAAATCTAAAGAAAACCTACTATTAATGACTATTTAAAACTAAATACTTACCTGTAAAATAAACCATAAACTAGCTACAATATAACTAATAGTTACATTGTATCTAGCTTAGGTTTTATTTTTATTTCACAGGTAATTTGTATTTATTTTAACTAGGTAGAATAGTTACTAAATAGTTATTAACTATTTAATACCTACCTAGCTAAAATAAATACAAATTTACCTGTAAAATAAAACCTAACCTGTCTTACACTAAAACCTAACCTTACACTAAAATTAAATAAATTACCTAAATGAAATACAATTAACTAAATGAAATACAATTACCTAAATTACAAAAAACCCCACTAAATTACACGAAATAAAAAACAAATTACAAGATATTTAAACTAATTACACCTAACCTAATAGCCCCCCCCCCAAAATAAAAAAAACCCTAGCCTAAATTAAACTACCAACAGCCCTTAAAAGGGCCTTTTGCGGGGCATTGCCCCAAAGAAATCAGCTCTTTTACCTGTAAAAAAAAATACAAACAACCCCCCAACAGTAAAACCCACCACCCTAACTAATCCTAACTAAAAAAAACTACGCTCCCCATTGCCCTGAAAAGGGCAATTGGCTGGGCATTGCCCTTAAAAGGGCATTTAGCTCTTTTGCAGAACAAAGCCCTAACCTAAAAATAAAACCCACCAATAAACCCTTTAAAAAACCTAATACTAACCCCCGAAGATCCACTTACAGTTTTGAAGACCGGACATCCATCTTCAACGAAGCCGGGAGAAGTCCTCAACGAAGCCATGAGAAGTCTTCATCCAAGCTGGGAGAAGTGGTCCTCCAGACAGGCAGAAGTCTTCATCCAGACGGCATCTTCTATCTTCATCCATCCGGCGCGAAGCGGGTCCATCTTCAAGACATCCGGCATGGAGCATCCTCTTCTTACGATGACTCCCGACGAATGAAGGTTCCTTTAAGTGACATCATCCAAGATGGCGTCCCTTAGATTCCGATTGGCTGATAGAATTCTATCAGCCAATTGGAATTAAGGTTCAAAAAATCCTATTGGCTGATGCAATAGAATGCGAGCTCAATCCTATTGGCTGATTGCATCAGCCAATAGGATTTTTTCAACCTTAATTCCGATTGGCCATCTTGGATGACTTCACTTAAAGGAACCTTCATTCGTCCGGAGTCGTCGTAAGAAGAGGATGCTCCGCGCTGGATGTCTTGAAGATGGACCTGCTCCACGCCGGATGGATGAAGATAGAAGATGCCGTCTGGATGAAGACTTCTGCCCGTCTGGAGGACAACTTCTCCCGGCTTGGATGAAGACTTCTCCCAGCTTCGTTGATGAATTCTTGCCACTTTGTTGACGATGGATGTCCGGTCTTCAAAACTGTAAGTGGATCTTTGGGGGTTAGTGTATTTTTAAGGGTTTATTGGGTGGGTTTCATTTTTAGGTTAGGGTTTTGGGCTGCAAAAGAGCTAAATGCCCTTTTAAGGGCAATGCCCATCCAAATTCCCTTTTCAGGGCAATGGGGAGCTTAGGTTTTTTTTTAGATAGGGTTTTATTTGGGGGGTTGGTTGTGTGGGTGGTGGGTTTTACTGTTGGGGGGTTGTTTGTATTTTTTTACAGGTAAAAGAGCTGATATCTTTGGGCAATGCCCGGCAAAAGGCCCTTTTAAGGGTTATTGGTAGTTTAGTTTAGGCTAGGTTTTTTTTTTATTTTGGGGGGGCTTTTTTAATTTGATAGGGCTATTAGATTAGGTGTAATTAGTTTAAATATCTTGTAATTTGTTTTTTAATTTGTGCAATTTTTTGTTTGTTTGTTTGTAATTTAGGTAATTGTATTTAATTTAGTTAATTGTATTTAATTTATGTAATTTATTTAATTGTAGTGTAAGGTTAGGTGTTAGTGTAAGACAGGTTAGGTTTCATTTTACAGGTAAATTTGTATTTATTTTAGCTAGGTAGTTATTAACTAGTTAATAACTATTTAGTAACTATTCTACCTAGTTAAAATAAATACAAACTTGCCTGTAAAATAAAAATAAACCCTAAACTAGATACAATGTAACTATTAATTAGATTGTAGCTATCTTAGGGTTTATTTTACAGGTAAGTATTTAGTTTTAAATAGGAATTATTTAGTTATTAATAGTAGGTTTTATTTAGATTTATTTTAATTATATTTAAGTTAGGGGGTGTTAGGGTTAGACTTAGGTTTAGGAGTTAATAAATATAGTATAGTGTCGGCGACGTTGGGGGTGGCAGATTTGGGCTTAATAAATTTAGGTAAGTGGCGGCGATGTTAGGGACGGCATATTAGGGGTTAATAATATTTAACTAGTGTTTGCGATGCGGGAGTGCGGCGGTTTACGGGTTAATATGTTATTCTAGTGGCGGCGAAGTCCGGAGCGGCAGATTAGGGGTTAATAACATCATGTAGCTGTCGGCAATGTCGGGGTGGCAGATTAGGAGTTAATAAGTGTAAGATTAGGGATTAATAATATTTAACTAGTGTTTGTGAGATGGGAATGCGGCGGTTTAGGGGTTAATATGTTTACTATAGTGGCAGCGATGTCCAAAGTGGCAGATTAGGGGTTAATAATTTTATTTTAGTGTTTGCGATGCGGGAGGGCCTCGGTTTAGGGGTTAATAGGTAGTTTATGGGTGTTTGTGTACTTTTTAGCACTTTAGTTATGAGCTTTATGTTACGACATTGTAACATAAAACTCATAACTACTGACTTTAGAATGCGTTACGAATCCTGGCAGTATAGGGTGTACCGCTCACTTTATGGCCTCCCAGGCAGACTCGTAATACCGGAGCTATGGAAGTCCCATTGAAAAAAGACTTTACACAAATTGCGTAAGTTAATTTGCGCTAAGGCCAATAAAGTGTGCGGTGCCCCTGAACCTGCAAGACTCGTAATACCAGCGGTAGTGAAAAAGCAGCGTTATGAGGCTTAACGCTGCTTTTTCACTCATACCGCAAAACTCGTAATCTAGCCGATATAGTTTTGATAGGTAAACATACAAAAAGGCTCTATTTCTGTTTAAATGTAGTGATGGCAAAAATGCTAAAAATGCTCTGGTCTCTTGGGGAAGTTTTTGTCTGAAATGCCTGGTCCTTAAGGGGTTAAGCAATTCAAAAGGGGTAATGATTCCTGGCCTGTTTAACCTATATCTTTCCACCATATATATTAATCAGTACCCTCTGATGTGATACATTATATTATACTACAGTTGTCACAAAATTCTCCAATCTGCTTCTCATTGCAAAGTCTTAGGCTGAGGCTCAACCAATTTCAAGACTGATACAGGACTATGCTAAAAGGCAGACACTCTAGGAAATGCTGTGGTTGGATCCAAACTCAAATTTCCTGGTTGCCAACTCAGCTCTCTATTGCTGAGCTATTTTATAGCTTTGCCTTTTGCTTCCTGTTGGGGTAGAATACTGTCTGTATGCTAAGTCTATGATTGTGCACACCTCTATGCTCAAGAGTGCTCTATCTGTAATCTGCACACTATAATTATCACCCTCTCCCTTTTTTCTGTGCTCTGGCATTTACGTTTTCTCTCTGTAGTTGAGCCTCTGTCGCACTGCTGAATTCTGCTTGAAACCAGACCCTTGTCTTATGTTTTTGTCTGACTCTACTATTAGCTTCCAGTATTCCATGTGTATCACTGCCCTTCGTTGCTACTTGGGTCTTCTTCCAGACTGTATGGTCAGAGTTTGGTCTCTTTGGTAACAGTTACAGCTCTGACATCATAACGCCTGCTAAGATGTAGCCATTCAAGCTATGCAGTCAAATTTATTAAAGTCTTAGAATTCTCATCTGTTCCTTATTCCTGTAAATTTAAGTTCTGCAGTCTAGTTGTATCTATCAATTTACTTGCTCCTTGCAAGTAATGCCTGCTATACAGTCACATTTGCAAAGTTCCTGCTGTTACACATCTGTTTATATCAATTGCTAGCCTTTTAGTCAAGTTTTTTTGTGCTAGTCTGAGTAAGCAGCTTTGCCATTCAATTTTCAATCCCCTGATATTACAAGTTCAGCGAAATTGCCTCTTACGCTTCAATCCTTTTCGCAATCTAAGAACTGTGGTAAACTCTGTTTTCTGAAATTAAAAAGTTGCACAAAATACAAAAAAGTACACTTAAACCCATCAATAAACTATTAACTCCTAAACCACCATCCCCCACATTGCAAGTACCTAAATTAACTGTTAGCCCCTAACCTGCCATCCCCCCACATTGCAAACACTAAATAATACTATTAACCCCTAAACCGCCACCCCCCAGATCGCAAAGTAACTAAATTAAATATTAACCCCTAAACCACCATCCCCCCACATCGCAAAGTTATAAACTAACATCTAAACCTCCTAAACACCCTCTAACTTAACCCAAATTAAAATACCCCTAAATTAACTAAAAGAAAATCCTAACTACCTTAAAACAAACAAATTACCTGTAAAATGAAATAAAAACCTAATCTTACCTTAAAAAAAACTACTATTACAGAAAAATAAAAACCTACCATTACAGAAAAATAAAAAAGGGCATTTTTTTTGTAGAGCATTGCCCTAAAGCGATCAGCTCTTTTTGTGAAAAAAACCCCCACTAACGCCTTTGGGGGGATGGCGGTTTAGGGGTTATTAGGCTAGGGGCTTATAGTAGGGTGTTAGATTTTTTAAAACTTTTTTGTCTTCATTGATTTCTATGGGGGAACACATGCATACGCACGTGAAAACTCAGCTTTGGATATTTGCGCTTTTCGGGTTACCAGCAGAACCAGAGAAGCGTAAAAAGCTTAAAGGGATAGTAAACACCAAAAATATTAGGCCTAGATTTGGAGTTCGGCGGTAAAAGGGCTGTTAACGCTCCGCAGGCTTTTTTCTGGCCGCACCATAAATTTAACTCTGGTATCGAGAGTTCAAACAAATGCTGCGTTAGGCTCCAAAAAAGGAGCGTAGAGCATTTGTACCGCAAATGCAACTCTCGATACCAGAGTTGCTTACGGACGCGGCCAGCCTCAAAAACGTGCTCGTGCACGATTCCCCCATAGAAAACAATGGGACTGTTTGAGCTGAAAAAAAACCTAACACCTGCAAAAAAGCAGCGTTCAGCTCCTAACGCAGCCCCATTGTTTCCTATGGGGAAACACTTCCTACGTCTGCACCTAACACTCTAACATGTACCCCGAGTCTAAACACCCCTAACCTTACACTTATTAACCCCTAATCTGCCGCCCCCGCTATCGCTGACCCATGCATTTTTTTTAAAACCCTAATCTGCCGCTCCGTAAACTGCCGCAACCTACGTTATCCCTATGTACCCCTAATCTGCTGCCCCTAACACCGCCGACCCCTATATTATATTTATTAACCCCTAATCTGCCCCCCACAACGTCGCCGACACCTGCCTACACTTATTAACCCCTAATCTGCCGAGTGGACCGCACCGCTACTATAATAAAGTTATTAACCCCTAATCCGCCTCACTAACCCTATCATAAATAGTATTAACCCCTAATCTGCCCTCCCTAACATCGCCGACACCTAACTTCAATTATTAACCCCTAATCTGACGACCGGAGCTCACCGCTATTCTAATAAATGTATTAACCCCTAAAGCTAAGTCTAACCCTAACACTAACACCCCCCTAACTTAAATCTAATTTACATCTAACGAAATAAATTAACTCTTATTAAATAAATTATTCCTATTTAAAGCTAAATACTTACCTGTAAAATAAATCCTAATATAGCTACAATATAAATTATAATTATATTATAACTATTTTAGGATTAATATTTATTTTACAGGCAACTTTGTAATTATTTTAACCAGGTACAATAGCTATTAAATAGTTAAGAACTATTTAATTGTTACCTAGTTAAAATAATAACAAAATTTACCTGTAAAATAAATCCTAACCTAAGATATAATTAAACCTAACACTACCCTATCAATAAATTAATTAAATAAACTACCTACAATTACCTACAATTAACCTAACACTACACTATCAATAAATTAATTAAACACAATTCCTACAAATAAATACAATTAAATAAACTAGCTAAAGTACAAAAAATAAAAAAGAACTAAGTTACAAAAAATAAAAAAATATTTACAAACATAAGAAAAATATTACAACAATTTTAAACTAATTACACCTACTCTAAGCCCCCTAATAAAATAACAAAGCCCCCCAAAATAAAAAATTCCCTACCCTATGCTAAATTAAAAAAGTTACAAGCTCTTTTACCTTACCAGCCCTGAACAGGGCCCTTTGCGGGGCATGCCCCAAGAATTTCAGCTCTTTTGCCTGTAAAAGAATAAATACAATACCCCCCCCCCAACATTACAACCCACCACCCACATACCCCTAATCTAACCCAAACCCCCCTTAAATAAACCTAACACTAAGCCCCTGAAGATTTTCCTACCTTGTCTTCACCATCCAGGTTCACCGATCCGTCCTGAAGAGCTCCTCCGATGTCCTGATCCAAGCCCAAGCGGGGGGCTGAAGAGGTCCATGATCCGGTCAAAGTCTTCATCCAAGCGGGGCAAAAGAGGATCTTCCATCCGATTGAAGTCATCATCCAGGCGGCATCTTCTATGGTCTTCCATCTGGAGCGAAGCGGCAGGATCCTGAAGACCTCCAGCGCGGAACATCCATCCGGACCGACGACTGAACGACGAATGACTGTTCCTTTAAGGGACGTCATCCAAGATGGCGTCCCTCGAATTCCGATTGGCTGATAGGATTCTATCAGCCAATCGGAATTAAGGTAGGAATTTTCTGATTGGCTGATGGAATCAGCCAATCAGAATCTAGTTCAATCCGATTGGCTGATCCAATCAGCCAATCAGATTGAGCTCGCATTCTATTGGCTGTTCCGATCAGCCAATAGAATGCGAGCTCAATCTGATTGGCTGATTGGATCAGCCAATCGGATTGAACTAGATTCTGATTGGCTGATTCCATCAGCCAATCAGAAAATTCCTACCTTAATTCCGATTGGCTGATAGAATCCTATCAGCCAATCGGAATTCGAGGGACGCCATCTTGGATGACGTCCCTTAAAGGAACAGTCATTCGTCGTTCAGTCGTCGGTCCGGATGGATGTTCCGCGCTGGAGGTCTTCAGGATCCTGCCGCTTCGCTCCGGATGGAAGACCATAGAAGATGCCGCCTGGATGATGACTTCAATCGAATGGAAGATCCTCTTCTGCCCCGCTTGGATGAAGACTTTGACCGGATCATGGACCTCTTCAGCCCCCCGCTTGGGCTTGGATCAGGACATCGGAGGAGCTCTTCAGGACGGATCGGTGAACCTGGATGGTGAAGACAAGGTAGGAAGATCTTCAGGGGCTTAGTGTTAGGTTTATTTAAGGGGGGTTTGGGTTAGATTAGGGGTATGTGGGTGGTGGGTTGTAATGTTGGGGGGGGTATTGTATTTATTCTTTTACAGGCAAAAGAGCTGAAATTCTTGGGGCATGCCCCGCAAAGGGCCCTGTTCAGGGCTGGTAAGGTAAAAGAGCTTGTAACTTTTTTAATTTAGCATAGGGTAGGGAATTTTTTATTTTGGGGGGCTTTGTTATTTTATTAGGGGGCTTAGAGTAGGTGTAATTAGTTTAAAATTGTTGTAATATTTTTCTTATGTTTGTAAATATTTTTTTATTTTTTGTAACTTAGTTCTTTTTTATTTTTTGTACTTTAGCTAGTTTATTTAATTGTATTTATTTGTAGGAATTGTGTTTAATTAATTTATTGATAGTGTAGTGTTAGGTTAATTGTAGGTAATTGTAGGTAGTTTATTTAATTAATTTATTGATAGGGTAGTGTTAGGTTTAATTATATCTTAGGTTAGGATTTATTTTACAGGTAAATTTTGTTATTATTTTAACTAGGTAACAATTAAATAGTTCTT
Source organism: Bombina bombina (assembly GCF_027579735.1). Lineage (NCBI taxonomy): Eukaryota > Metazoa > Chordata > Amphibia > Anura > Bombinatoridae > Bombina > Bombina bombina. Next base: position 650,738,383 of record NC_069502.1, on the reverse strand, counting down.
AACTATTTAATAGCTATTGTACCTGGTTAAAATAATTACAAAGTTGCCTGTAAAATAAATATTAATCCTAAAATAGTTATAATATAATTATAATTTATATTGTAGCTATATTAGGATTTATTTTACAGGTAAGTATTTAGCTTTAAATAGGAATAATTTATTTAATAAGAGTTAATTTATTTCGTTAGATGTAAATTAGATTTAAGTTAGGGGGGTGTTAGTGTTAGGGTTAGACTTAGCTTTAGGGGTTAATACATTTATTAGAATAGCGGTGAGCTCCGGTCGTCAGATTAGGGGTTAATAATTGAAGTTAGGTGTCGGCGATGTTAGGGAGGGCAGATTAGGGGTTAATACTATTTATGATAGGGTTAGTGAGGCGGATTAGGGGTTAATAACTTTATTATAGTAGCGGTGCGGTCCGCTCGGCAGATTAGGGGTTAATAAGTGTAGGCAGGTGTCGGCGACGTTGTGGGGGGCAGATTAGGGGTTAATAAATATAATATAGGGGTCGGCGGTGTTAGGGGCAGCAGATTAGGGGTACATAGGGATAACGTAGGTTGCGGCGGTTTACGGAGCGGCAGATTAGGGTTTAAAAAAAAAATGCAGGGGTCAGCGATAGCGGGGGGCGGCAGATTAGGGGTTAATAAGTGTAAGGTTAGGGGTGTTTAGACTCGGGGTACATGTTAGAGTGTTAGGTGCAGACGTAGGAAGTGTTTCCCCATAGGAAACAATGGGGCTGCGTTAGGAGCTGAACGCTGCTTTTTTGCAGGTGTTAGGTTTTTTTTCAGCTCAAACAGTCCCATTGTTTTCTATGGGGGAATCGTGCACGAGCACGTTTTTGAGGCTGGCCGCGTCCGTAAGCAACTCTGGTATCGAGAGTTGCATTTGCGGTACAAATGCTCTACGCTCCTTTTTTGGAGCCTAACGCAGCATTTGTTTGAACTCTCGATACCAGAGTTAAATTTATGGTGCGGCCAGAAAAAAGCCCGCGGAGCGTTAACAGCCCTTTTACCGCCGAACTCCAAATCTAGGCCTAATTATATTGTTTAAAAATATAGATAATCCTTTTATTTGCAATTCCCCAGTTTTGCATAACCAACACTGTTATAGAAATATACTTTTTACCTCTGTAATTATCTTGTATCTAAACTTCTGCAGACTGCCCCCTTATTTCAGATCTTTTGACAGACTTGCATTTCAGGCAATTAAAGCTGACTCTTAAATAATTAAACGTGCATGAGCAAAATGTTTTTTACATGAAACACATGAACTAATGCCCTCTAGCTGTGGAAAACTGTCAAATGCATTAAGAGGCGGCCTTCAAGGGCTTAGAAATTAGCAAATGAGCCTACCTAGGTTTAGCTTTCAACTAACAATACCAACAGAACAAAGCCAATTTGATGATAAAAGTAAATTAGAAAGTTGTTTAAAAAATGACATGCCCTATCTGAATCCTGAAAATTTAATTTGGACTTTACTATCCCTTTAATGCTAGCGATGTTTTTGCTAACGAAAAAAAATAATTTACTGTGGCACTTTTGTTATGCTAGTTTCTGTTCCTGATATTTCTTCTTCCTAGTTACTTTGTTTGTTTTGTTCCTTGTTTGTATTTTGAACCTAAGCTTACATATAACTACCCTACTCCTTTGGAATTCAGTTCCTAACTAAACTCTGTGTTCTGATTTCTGCCTGTCTGATCATGCTTCAGATTAACCTATTAAGCCACGCCCACCCAGTATACTGAATTACTCAAGTACCAATTACCATCTACTACTGCAAAAACTTGCATCACATCCAAGGCTGTATCCAAAGTGCTGGGATAGAACTGATTAATTGTTAATAAATTTAATGTTCAGTCATTTTTGTAATATTTTAATATCTTTTCATTTAATTTATAAGATTTAATTATCAACCAGAAGTAGTATGAGTTGATTTTAATATGCACAACTAGATCATACAAATGCAATAAAAACATTTTTTTTAACTAATGGGTCCTCAAAAATGACACAGCAAAGAAGAAATAAGCATAATTATCTGTAGTTGTGTTTTTTCATATTGCTACAGAGAATACACAAGAACTAAAACTTTACAAACAACTATGCAATATGCCTAATTATGCAGCTTTCAAGAGGACAAAGGTACAAAAAAAGAGACCAAAAATCCTTAAAAAAAAGTTTATTAAAAAATGCTTTCTGATGGTCTGGTATACCAATGTTGAATTATCCTATACAAGATATTATGAGGCCTATTTAAGAAAGGTCACCTGATCCGACAGTGCGGATCAGGTCCGCAAGACCTCGCTGAATGCGGAGAGCAATACGCTCTCCGTATTTAGCATTGCACCAGCAGCTCACAAGAGCTGCTGGTGCAACGCCGCCCCCTGCAGACTCGCGGCCAATCGGCCGCCAGCAGGGAGGTGTCAATCAACCCGATCGTACTCGATCGGGTTGAATAGCGGCGATTCCTGTCCGTCTCATCAGAGCAGGCGGACAGGGTTATGGAGCAGCAGTCTTTAGACCGCTGCTTCATAACTGCTGTTTCTGGCGAGTCTGAAGACTCGCCAGAAACACAGGCCCTCAGGCTCCATACGGAGCTTGATAAATGGGCCTCAAGGGGTGTTATTGGGTATTTGGAAAACGTGAGAAAAAACTTGGATTGTGATAATAGATTGGAATCAATGTAAAAAGCCTTGTAAGACATTAAATTATTATTATTTATTAGAAGAATTTTTTTTAGAATGCTACATAACTACAAATGAAATGATATAATCTGTTTAGCTCTACTTAGTACACACGGCCCTTGATTTAAGAACTTTGTAATGTTGGTTCCTTCTCTATGGTTATGACATAGTTTTATATCCAGAAACAAAGAACATATGTTAATAGTATATTCCAGAATGTAAGGTCAATTTTTTGTTCTTCCTCACACTAAAATCATTTCAATGAAAACCTTTTGTTATAAAAGAACATTTAATATATTATGAAGTTTTGTTACAGGCATCAACACATTTTTTTCAGAAAAAATGACAACATAAATGGTTCCACGTGTGTCATTTTCTGCTTTGTGATAAATAAATCACTGTGTAACTTTAAAAAATGCATTAAGTGAAGCTTACAAATGGCTAGATTACAAGGGGAGTGCTAACTTGCGCTTTCGCTAGAGTACTAACTATGCTAGTGGTAAACCATTTGCGCAAGTCAGGTTGCACTGGTATTACAAGTTGAAAGTAAAAATGTATTGCTCCAGCGCTAACCTGACTCACACAAAAAGCCGAACTTATAATATTGCTCCTGCAATAACCTACTGCCCCATTGAAGTCAATGGAGCAAAAAAAGTATTAAAGGGACAGTCAACACCAGAATTTTTGTTGTTTAAAAAGAAAGATAATCCCTTTTTTACTCATTCCCCAGTTTTGCATAACCAACACTGTGATAGAAATACACTTTTTACCTCTGTGATTACCTTGTATCTAAGCCTCTGCAAACTGCCCCCTTATTTCAGTTCTTTTGACAGACATCCATTTTAGCCAATCAGTGCTCACTCCTGGGTAACGTCACGTGCATAAGCTCAATGTTATCTATAGGAAACTCATGAACTAATGCCCTCTAGTGGTCAAAATGCATTCAGATTAGAGGCAGTCTTCAAGGTCTAAGAAATTAGCATATAAACCTCCTAGTTTTAGCTTTCAACTAAGAATACCAAGAGAACAAATCAAAATTGGTGATAAAAGTAAATTGAAAAGTTGTTTAAAATTACATTCTCTATTTAAATCATGAAAGTTTTTTTTGGACTTGACTGTCCCTTTAATATTAATGTTAAGTTTTTTATTTTAAAAGGTAAGATTTTTTTTAATTTTATTTCACAAGTAAGTTTTTATTTTTTTAGGGGAAGTTAGTTTTTTTTGGTAAAGGTAGGGTTAGTTTATTTTGCGTTAACTTAGGGGGTGTTAGGTTAGGGGGTTTAGATGTTTGTGGGCTACTTTGTGTTGGGGTCATGGCGGTTTAGGGGTTAATAGTGTAGTGAAGACTTTGCGATGTGGGGTGTGTGGCGGTATAGAGGTTAATAGTGTAGACCAGTTATGGAGCAGCCATCTTTAGACCGCTGCTTCATAACTGCTTTTTCTGGAGCTTGATAATTCGCCCCCATAGAATGAAATTTGTCATCAAAAGATAATGCAAACAATTTCTACAAGTGTCCCAACTTTTGTTGACTACTTACAAACCCTTTTTCTGTATAAAATAATGCTGTGACAGACTGTGTTACTACACCTTCTTAAGCACTATTTAGACAATACAGTGCACCATAAAGCAGCAAATTGATATCATAATGGCTAGAAAAATACAATTAACAAAGTTAGACAGACAGAGTATTATGACCCTTAAAAAGTGGAGCTCTTTCCTTTAGAGAAATTGCAAAAGAATACCAAGGTGTCAATGAGTACAAGTGTCACTTTTAGCTGTGAAGAGAAGACTTTGAGCAGCAGGTTTATCAGGCAAGTGGCAGTAAGAAAGCTGATGTAAAAATGAGAAAAAGAGGCTTGCCTGGGCCATGAAGCAACAACAGTGGACTACTGAAGACTAGAAGAAGGTCTTATGGACCGATGAATCAATAGTTAATATCTTCGGTTCATTATACATGGTCTTTGTAGAGCATCAAGTAGATGAAAAGATGGTTCCGTGTTGTATGACACCAACTGTCAAACATGGAGGAGTAAGCATGAAAGTCTGGGGCCCCCATGAACCAAAAATACTTTTTTTTATTTATTTTGGATAATTACGTTTATTTTTTTTCTGTAATTTTAGATTATTAATTTTTTTGTAATTTTAGTGTTTTTTTTGTATTGTTCGATTTGTTTAATTTTTGTTATTTTAGTTTTTTTTAATTTAAGCTTAAATCTTGTAAAAAAAATTAAATTTTATATAATTGGGGTTAATTTTAGGGTTTTAGGTTAGGGGGCTTAGTTATTCGATTAATTGTTTTGAGTTTTAGGGGGTTGGCGGTTTAGGGGTTAATAGTGTAATTAGGTAGTTGGTGTTGTGGGGTTTGGCGGTTTAGAGTTAATATTGTAATTAGGTAGTTGGCGTGGAGGATTTTGTAGTTTAGGGGTTAATAGTGTAATTAGGTAGTTTGTGTTGTGGGGGTTTGGCGGTTTAAGGGTTAGGTAGTTTGTGTTGTGGGAGTTTGGCAGTTTAAGGGTTAGTTTTTTTGGGGTTAATATTTTGTGTGGGCAGTTAGGTTTTTTAGTTAATACTTTGTGTGGGTGGTTAGGTTTATTTTGTTAATACTTTGTGTGGGTGGTTAGGTTTTTTTTGTTAATACTTTGTGCGGGAGGTTAGTTGTTTTATTGTTAATATTTCGTGTGAGCGGTTAGGTTTTTTGGTTAAATGCGTTTGTTTTTGTTAATACTTCGTTTTCGGTGGTTAGTTTTTTTTGTTAATATTTCGGGCGGGCGGTTAGGTTTTTTGGTCAAATGCTTAGTTTGGAGATCAGGTTTTCTTAGTCTGTACTATTAGGCAGCTCTAAATAGCAAGCGATAAGTCCCCAAACGTATAGGAATGGAATGATTTGTTCACAGGCAAGGTAGAGCTAATAAAACCACTTTTATTAAATAATAAATTTAATATATCGTTATATCGGACGACTTGAGTGTTCGTAGCGGCTCCACATAGCAGACCTGCCTGGATTGAGTCAGCCGAGCGGCTCTGAAGCTTCGGCTTGCCAGCTATTGCACTGCATGTGCAATTACACTTGTGAGTACCGTTCTTTTCACCACCACTAGTGTTACCACATACATTTTTAGGATTGTCTGCACCAAGAGCGCCTCTTCTTTTTGTCTTCTAGGACTTGTTTTATTATATCCACTATCTCACGGAGAGAGCAGCCATCTGATGGGGTTCATCTGATGTTTTTGCATTAAGAAGATTACCATATTGGGCAGATCGCATTATTGGACTCTCTTATTGGACCTTTTATTGTAACAGGTTTAGACTAAAGGATTACTTTTGACATATATCATACTTATAGTAGATTATATATATCATCCATTCTAATTATATTTTATATTCTATATTTCACACTATATCCGTTAGAAGTTGTTAAATAGAAATTCCCTATCAACACACATCCTTACACTCCTATTGGTGTATCTGGGACTGTTCAGTTCCTCACATATCATATATTGCAGTGAGTAGCATAAAATAGGCTCACCTCTTCCTTTTAGACACAATTCATTATTGTGATTTGTGAGTGGCTCTATTAATTGTTGTATGTACTATATAAAACACTTTTACCATAGCTTTATTTAGTTTAGAGGTACAATGAAAGTTAAAATACTGAGGTTTCATTATAGCAGAGATAATCATATGTTGGCATATTGTAATGACACTTAGGGCCCTATGTATTAAAAGTCAGGCGGACAGCTTCTCAACTTGTGGATCTGTTCGTCCGCTGGCCCGTATGTATCATTACACACTCTGATGAGTTTGTAATGCCTGCCCCTTCATTTGCGCGACCAAATGGTGCAAGTGAAGGGACTGTCAATTTCTCTCCGCCACCTCTGAAGAAAAGGAGAGTGTAAGAAGCAGCGGTCTAATGCTCGCATATCTCGCTGCTTCGTACATGGAGCCCTTAGAAAGGTTATTGTTAAACTTCTCTATATATTTGGTAATTTACCTGTCCTATTTGTAACAAAAGTGTATTGATAATGGTTATTGTTGCACTTCTTTATACCCAAACATGTTTGCTAATTTCTCATGGTAATTGACCTGTCCTATTTGTAACAAAAGTGTATTTTGTTGAATACCTCAATAAAAAATTATGATTTTAAAAAAAAAAAAACCGGCAAAACCATCACATCTATTTACTAGACTAACACCTTATGCTTGGTACATTACTGCAAACAAAGGAGCTCATTTGTCAAATGATCTTAGCTCCTTCCCCTCTCCTGTGAACTAACTATCCATTTATAAATTGACATAACTTGAGAAAGAAAGGAATTATTCCGAAAGCTTGTCAACCTATACATTTATAGTTAATCCAATAAAAAAAGTATCATTGCTCAATACAATAAGCTTGTTATTTTGATATCTATATCTCTGGACTAACACGGCTACTCCAATGTAATATATATATATATATATATATATATATATATATATATATATATATATATATATATATACATACCTGTATAAGTATGCAGGAGCAACTGTTACAGAAAATATATAACATTATTTAAAAATTCTGTGGGGTTAAACGTTTGACCATTTCTTGGAGGTTGAGCACATACTAAGGGTAATATGAGGCTACAGATATGTCCTCTTGACTAGCTTCCAAAGCTGGACCTGGCAATATAAATTGTAATGCAGCATAAAATCAGCACACAGTGGCATTCTTTCTATACAATGTACCAGAGAGACAACTCAATTTATGGTTCACAGATAAGCATGGGTTTACAATTAACATAACAGGACAGATAAAAAAAATGCTTTATAGAAACAATGCTATAATTAGAAGAAGATATGTTTTACATTTTACAAAAGCAGATATACATAATGGTTCCAGCAATATGATTGCATAATACAGATATTATTTCAACGGTTATGCAACATGTGGAATTGTTTTAAATTTGAACACGTACGCAACTCAAAATCATGATAAAAGTGGTTACTGCTCTAAAATGAAATATTAGGATTTACAAATTATATATGAGATTAAATGGAAATTTGCATAATTCAAGGAAACAGCATTACAGACTTGGTGGTACTTTAGGGCGTACATTTATTTGTTTCTGGAACGCTAGTGTAGCTATGTAAGAAAACAACATTTTTCATGTCTCTGTAGATCACAGAAGCATATTTCCTCACATATTTTAAAATTCAGAGGATAGATGTAAAGAGTTTATCACAACATTCATAGATTAATACTTTTGAGAGCTTTAAAGAGAAGATTATTGTCAATACACTTATACATGGGAAATCCCAGTGTACATCTGTAATTTAGAACATATGGAACAATTTCATACACAATACATATTTCATTTTCCACTTATTTTAAGCTATTTAAAAAAAAAAAACGATTATGCTGCATTTGTTTGCTGTTATTGATAGATCACACAGTTGATATTTTAGGGAGAAATTTAAATTTGCCATTTAAAGGGACAGTCAAGTCAAAATTAAACTTTCATGATTCAGATAGGGCTTGAAATTTTAGACAACTTTCCAATTTACTTTTATCATCAAATTTGATTTGTTCTCCTGGTATTCTTTGTTGAAAGCTAAACCTAAGTAGGCTCAAACTGATTTCTATGTCGTTGAAGGCCACCTCTTATATCAGTGTATTTTGACAGTTTTTTCATAATTTGGCACTGCAAGTTCATGTGGAATGTGAAATATTCATATTTTTATGTTAGGGGTAGCGCACTTGAGAATATGCATTCAGGTTATCGCAAGAGTGGGGTTTTTCTCCATTGATTTCTATGAGAGAATAGGTTATCACGTACACATATTCTAACTTCAGGATTTTGCCTGCATCGGGTTAGCCTGCAAGCAATAACTGTTTACTTTCAACTTGTAATACCAGCGCAACCCGACATGAGCAAAAACTTTAATTCTAGCGCAGTTAGCGCCTGAGTGAAATCAAATTGATCAAATTATTTAAAAATATATATATAATACAGTCTCTCTATTTTGTTCTCTTAAGAACAACTGAAATAAATGAAATAAAAAAAAAAAAAAAACCATAATGAAAATTAAATATAATTGATGTAACAACTCCATCCACAATCTCAGAAGCAAAGAATGCTGTGAAAAACTTAAGGGAGAATAACACCTGAGTGTTATGTTATTTAATATTCAAACAAATACATGATAAATTGAAATTCCCCCTGTGGCCCCCCAACATAAACTTCCACTCACACAAAGAAACCCTAACATTACGCCACCCCATTTCACTATCCCCTCCCTTTTGTAAATATTCTTGTGTAAATCTAGTGCCCCAGACATGCCCCAAATTTGTCATTTCCCTTCCTATACAACATCCAATATAAACAATATATCATTTTGATTTATTTTTTCTCTTGATCCATATATATTTTTATATATTTTCTCTTGAATAAAATGCCAAATTAGATTAATGTTTTTAAATATTTATTAGAATATTGTATCAAGTGATTAAAATCTAAAGTTTCAACGTAAAACAAAACCTTCACATTACTTACTAGATGAACACAAACTGCAACGGTATAATATCTCCACCTAGTGATATTAGTGAGTAAAGCCTCCATTGCAATTTTCATAACTTTTTGTATGAAACAGGAAGAAATAGGAAACCAAAAGATGTTTTAGCCCTACAAACCCCCAATATGGACATTTAAAGACTTAGAAGATGTTTGATGTCACCATATACAAACACCATAATCTTTTACCGCCTCTAATAAGTCTTGCATTTGTTGAAAATGTATACTCTTCCAGGAAACCATATGCTTTGTTGACGTCCTGTAAGTGTGCCTTTGAAGCAGGCCACATCCATGGTGACTACCTATTTACTTAATGTTCCCATTCTTTATCTATTACCCAAAATTCACAAGTCTAGGGGGCCAATTTATCAAATCCTGGGCAGAGATGATTCGCTGTAGGGAATCATGTCTGCCCGGCATCGCTAAATCGGCATTTAACATTGCAAAGCATTTCTTGTGAAATGCTTGTGCAATGCCGCCCCCTGCACATTTGCAGCCAATCGGCCACTAGCAGGGGTGTCAATCATCCCGGTCGGATCGGGATAATTGCAGTCCGCCACCTGAATTGAACTTAAATTCTATCTACAAACTTCAGGGATGTGTTATGTCAGGTACATGTTATGGTATGAATTAAATGTTATGCAATCTCATCTACACACTATGGTCACCTTTTATACACATTATATAGATGACCTGTTCTTGGTTAGTACTTTGGGTACAATATTTGAATACATTAGAGTCCCCTATTAATTTCAAAATGGGATATAGTTCTACATGTCATATTTGTATGACATCTAAAAGCGTACAATGGGGCCCGTGTTTCTGGCGAGCCTGCAGACTCGCCAGAAACAGCAGTTATGAAGCAGCGGTCTAAAGACCACTGCTCCATAACCTCTCCTCCTGCTCTGAGCAGGCGGACAGACATCGCTGCAATTCAACCTGATCGAGTACGACCGGGTTGATTGACACCCCCCTGCCTGGCCGCGAATCTGCAGGGGGCGGCTTTGCCCCAGCAGCTCACAAGAGCTGCTGGTGCAATGCTGAATACGGAGAGCGTATTGCTCTCCGCATTCAGCGAGGTCTGTCGGACCTGATCCGCACTGTCGGATCAGGTCTGCCAGACCTTTGATAAATAGGCTCCAATGGCTGGTCCATTGCTATTGATAGCAATGGGGCTGCTGCAATGTTGCAGATCTAGCTCTATCAATAGGAGCTTTCAAAGTATCTTGAATTATATAATTTATTTTTATTAAAGAGACACTAAACCCAAAAAATTTCTTTCATGATTCAGAAAGAGAATGCAAATTTAAAAAACAATCCTATTTACTTCTATTATTTATTTTGTTTCATTTTTTAGATATCCTTAGTTGAAGAAAAATCAATGCACATGAGTGAGCGAATCACGAGGCTTCTAAGTGCAGCAACGAATCAGCAGCTACTGAGCCTATCTAGATATGCTTTTCAGCAAAGAATATCAAGAGAATAAAACAAATTAGATAATAGGAGTAAATTTAAAAGTTGTTTAAAATCGCATGCTCTTTCTATATCATGAACAAAAAAAATGGGTTTCATGTCCCTTTAAGTTATTCACTGAGGGAAATTTTCTCTAGAATAAAATGTCAAAATAGATTAATGTTTTTAAATATTTATTAGAATATTTTATCAAGTGATTAAAATCTAAAGTTTCAACATAAAACAAAACTTCACATTACTTACCAGATAAACATAAACTGCAACGGTATAATATCTCCACCTAGTGATATTAGTGAGTAAAGCCTCCTGTTTGCTTTTAAGTTCAGATTGCCATTTCAAACAGGAAAAAATAGGAAACCAAAAGGTGTTACAGCCATACAAACCACCAATATGGATACTTAAAGAATTAGAAGATGTTTGATAACTCCATATACAAATGCCATAATATTTTACCGCCTCTAATAACTTTTGCATGTGCTGGAAATGTATACTCTTCCAGGAAACCATTTAGTTGGTTGACATCCTGTGTCTGCTTAACTCCTTGTGTAATTAGATATTTGTATGATTAAAAGTGCCTAATGTTTATTGGCTACTGTCCTGTGGAGTAACTTTTATTGGGGTAAATATTTTGATAAATGAGTTATGAGCTTACACTTGTGCTTTGCACATAACTGCTTCATTGAAACTTTATTTGCACAACTATCGGTTTGTGATCATGCTATATTTATGGTCCATTAGCTCCTCCTATTAACCTACCAGAGGATAGTATCTACCTGAAAATGTTCTGGACTTATTCACAATACCCCTAAACCACATTATGAACACCTAAAACCTGGTAATAACATCCATAATTCTCTATACCAAATAAAAGGGTCTCTGAATTTGTAAGCTGCCAATGCATGAACCATATAAGACAATTTTTAGGCAGTATTGGCTGATTTTATGATTGCATACAGTATATTATTTTTCTTACGTTGAATTAGACACACACACTAAGGAGTATATTTATTAAGCAGCATATGCTGCTGTTTCCTGCTGGAAACATAAGTTAAGAAGAAGAATGCGTATGCTGTCTGCATTTATCGATTACAGGCGGACATGATCCGCTACAACGGATCATGTCCGTCCGACATTTGAAAAATCTACCCCTAACATTGAAGATTATGTGAAATACATCAGCTTGACCTGTATGACTCAATAACCCCCCAACCCCATTTTATCTCAATTACATAAGTACTCTATTACTTTTAAGCATTTTACATGATTTTAGTATAATTGTCATCTTTCCAGTCTAGACTTTGTCACTAATGTTTACATTTTTAAGTTCTTAAATAGTTCCATTTATTTGTAGGTACAGCATATATGTGTTATAGCTTTGTGTAAGATTAGGAATTGTCAGAAATTGACAATGCCTGTGACAAGTTATGATTGGCTCACACAAAAGTAAAGCGTGTTTTTGTGTTGTCCGCATCAATATCCCTTATAATTTCGGATCACTTTTTCTCGTTTAAATATTAACTCACCAAAATTATCTAATAAGGAAGGAAACATCAATTTTTTATTACTTTTTCCGTTCCAGTCTGTGTCTATATACATTGAGAACACAACATATTTTTGGTTACCTTATTCAACTAATATCCGTTGGTGGGATTACCAGTGTTTTGTTAGAATTAGCTACCTTATCAGAATCTGCTACCTCTGACTGTGCATGCTCTGTATTACGTAATCACACTCCACATATGTTAAATAGGAATGTGTGGAATGCGATTATGCAAATCAGCATCATGCGCACTCAGTGGTAGCAGATTCTGACAAGGGTTTTGCTGCTGGCAATAAATGCGCGCATGCTCAGTTCAAGCATTTATCATGGTCCACAATAAAAGTGTGTCCTACACACATTTATATCTCATTTTTATATGTAATGTTTATTTATATATTTTCTCAGTATATATATATTGTCAGGGTGGACGATAAAAGCTTGTCCAACACATTTATATACTGAGAAAATATATAAATACAGATTCAATATAAAAGTTATATATAAATGTGGTAACAGGTTCTGACAAAGGAGCTAATTCTGATAGAACACCAGCCCTCCACACAGGTTTCAGTAATTAACAATTAGTCCTCATGTCATACCTGAGGAAACAGCTTCTATTGGTTTAGAAACACGTTGCATTGCAAGAGATGTGTCTTTTATTAATTTTATTTTAATATTTTTCAACTTTCCCATCAACTTGCTACTTTATTCTTAACCAATTGTGCCTGCCCTTCTGCCCATGAGTATTTTGGAGGATCAAGGACCAAGTGTTGGAGTTGTCCAGGTGATTATGTCTGCTGGACGACAATAAGGATCCAGCTTTCCTTTTTGAGCACCCCATTGTGGTGCTTCCCGCTTTTGAGCATACTGATTATATTTACTTACGTTTTGACCAGTAGAGACTGTACTTGGCCATGTGGCACCCCTGTTTCTTGTAGATTTCAGATTGAACTTTGTGGGACAAGAGCAAAACACATTCACAGTGAGCTGCCTGGGCCTCTGCACAAGCTTGTGCTGGATTGTTTGAAAGGACTGTTATTATCTCCATATTATATGTTTGTATATATAAATTTCTGTTAGCACTATTTTCCATTTAGGGTGCCCCCTATATCTTGGCTTATCATAGCTGTTTGTACTCATATTAAAATAATGTATTACACATATATATATATATATATATATATATATATATATATATATATATATATATATATATATATATATAGTTTCAAAAATCAAATGAGCACTCGCTGGACTTCAGTCATCAGTGACAACACGCTTTATTCTGTGACGTTTCGGGACAACACACAGTCCCTTCCTCAGACCATAGCACCCTGGCAGTTGTATATAGATGGTGAGAGTGCACACACCAACCAACAACATACATACATATATATATATATATATATATATATATATATATATATATATATATATATATATATATATATTAAATATAAAATATAAGTTTAATTCTGAAATGCATGTATAAAAAGGGTTTAAAAGGCATATGTTATATGTCAAGATGTTTAAGGTATACATACTGTATATATACACATATATATGTGTGTGTAGATAGATAGATAGATAGATAGATGTGTGTGTATGCATTTACTGTAATAATCCTTGCCAGATTCATGCCAAACATGCTGAGCCAAACAAATTCATCTTGGTCTCATATGACCAAAGAATGTACTCCAATTTGCTGTTCAGAGAGGTTGACATTATGCAATGTCTTCCGTTTTGTCTGAGCTGAGCACAGAAACTCCAATTTTTATTGATAACCTCTGAGCCAAGTCTAAAGCACTTGCCCGTTTTTTTTTAGAGCTAGATTGTCCAAGTAGCACACTGTCCATGGTGTCATTTTAAGAGGATGGCCATTGCAGTGATACGATGGCTAGTTCTATACCTCCTGATTACCGCTGCAACTGTGTTTCAACAGATTTTTAGTTGGTCACCGATCTTCTTGTATCCTTTTCCATCTTTGTGAGATCTCACAATCAGATTTTTCAATTCCTCTGGCAATTCTTTGTGGAGCCATTATGCAGACATGTAGATAGACACAGCACATAGGTCCAAAATTGAGAAAGGTCTGGTGTTCACAGGTCATTTTATAACCATGCTCATGCAATTAGGATAATTAAAAATCACTCAATTTTGTTTCTAGTTGGGGTGATAAGTTAAATTTTGAAAGCAGATATTTGACCAGATAACAATAATTCCAGATTACATAGTTTTAAATAGTTTTATTTATCTCAATTATTTAAAACGTTATATACATATTTAGACATGTGTATGTATGTATCTCTATGTTAAAACTTAGAGAACTATTGAAAATTAAAATGTGTTTGCGTATCTCTCCTATCTCCCTCTGGGAGTTTAATTTCTTCTACTGCATATGTTTACACAGTTTTTCTATATTCTATGCTTAAGTATAAAAGCTTTCAGTATAGGTAGGGATAAAGCAGAAACAATTAGCTATTTTAAATGCTGATATAAAAGTAAATGAGCTATTTGTAAACTATTTAATACATTCCATTTTGGTTTATGAATAAGCTCCACTAGGTGGCGCGAAATGGATCAGACCACTGTGTTTGTTTGTCTGCCAGGCTTTCCTTGGCTCTGACTATGTGCTTACAGCGTTTTTGTTGCTGTGATTTTTTTTAAATGTATATACAAATAAACTTGGATTTTTCATTAATGGTATCTCTGTGCAGTGCCTGCTCTTCTGTTCTTTTGCTATCTAGCTTGTGTGGCTTGATTCCACCACTGCTACGGCACTCCGTTGCCATTGGAGGAGCTTGGATGACCTTCTGGCGGATATACTTCCACTTTTGGGAATAGTGAGAATCGGATGCTGCTTGGGCAGACGCATACAAAACATAATGAAGTTTATAGAGCTGCACACCATCAAACTTTACTGGGGACTTAAAGGCACATTAAACACTTAAATAAATTTATAAGCATAGTATTGATGTTATTCACCGCCTCCCTCTGGTCATGGGTCCTGCCATGCGGAAATCTTTTACTACATTCCAGTGCTGACCTGTTTGCACATGTGCAGAAACTCTCTTTCAGATACCTGCAGTGTAACCTAGGTTCCATAATGGCAGCATCCATGATTAGAGGGAGATTCATGAAATGTCTTTATGGCCAAATTGTGAGTGGAGTGGTATAGCGTTTAATGCGGTTGTCTATGAGCGTCGAAAGGTGCAATGCTGAATACGAAGAGCGTATTGCTCTCCGTATTCAGCGAGGTCTAGCGGACCTGATCCGCACTGTTGGATCAGGTTCGCCAGACCTTGTTAAATAGAGGCCAAAGGGGTTTGAATGGCTATTAAAGGTAACCATCCTCACCTGTGATCTGTTTGCTTGTAATTAGTGTGTGTGTATAAAAGGTCAATGAGTTTCTGGACTCCTGACAGACCCTGCACTGACGATTCTGGATTCTGAGTCATGGGCAAAGCAAAAGAATTGTCAAAGGATCTGCAGGAAAAGGTAGTTGAACTGTATAAAACAGGAAAGGGATATAAAAAGATATCCAAGGAATTGAGAATGCAAATCAGCAGTATTCAAACTCTAATAAAGAAGTGGAAAATGAGGGGTTCTGTTGAAACCAAACCACGGTCAAGTAGACCAACTAAAATTTCAGCCACAACTGCCAGGAAAATTGTTCGGGATGCAAAGACAAACCCACAAATAACTTCAGGTGAAATACAGGACATGTGGTGTGGCTGTTTCAAGATGCACAACAAGGAGGCACTTAAAGAAAGATGGGCTGCATGGTCAAGTCGCCAGAAGAAAGCCATTACTAAGCAATGCCACAAAGTATCCCTCTTACAATACGCCAAACAGCACAGAGACAAGCCTCAAACCTTCTGGCACAAAGTCATTTGGAGTGATGAGACCACAATTTAGCTTTTTGGCCACAACCATAAACGCTACATTTGGAGAGGACTCAACAAGGCCTATGATGAAAGGTACACTATTCCTACTGTGAAACACGGAGGTGGATCGCTGATGTTTTGGGGATGTGTGAGCTACAAAGGCACAGGAAATTTGGTCAGAATTGATGGCAAGATGAATGCAGTATGTTATCAAACAGAATGCCTCATTTTACACTTCTTGATTAGAGTTTGAACACTGCTGATTTGCATTCTCAATTCCTTGGATATCTTTTTATATACCTTTCCTGTTGTATACAGTTCAACTACCTTGTTCCCACAGATCCTTTGACTATTCTTTTTCTTTCCCCATGACTCAGAATCCAGAAACGTCAGTGCAGCACTGGATGAAAGATGCAAGAGTCTGTCAGGAGTCTGGAAACTCATTGACCTTTTATTCACACACACTAATTACAAGCAAACAGATCACGGTTGAGGATGGTTACCTTTATGAGCCATTCAAACCCCTTTGTGTCAACTTGTGTGCATGTTATCAGGTCAAAATCTCCAGGGTATGTAAACTTTTGATCAGGGTCATTTGGGTAGTTTCTGTTGTCATTATGATTTAAAAAGAGTAAACACAGTTGATTGATAATAAATGGCTTCAGCCAAACTCTAACCATGAGTGAAAGAAAAGTTTTTGTGTTATCATTCATATTCTCTGAAAAATGGCCAAGAAATCATAAATTCTGCCAGGGTATGTAAACTTATGAGCACAACTGTATTATTAATGCAACAGCCAATTTATATGCCAATATGTCTGGCCTGGAATAACCTCTTATTCAGCCACAATAAGACAAATTCTAATATATATATATATATATATATATAGCAATAACTGTAATTAAGTTATGATATTAAAATACAAAACTTATTTCTAAACATTAATATTTAATACCAATATACTTACTACCCTTAGTCTAATTAATATTAAATAAAAGAATAAATCTCCTTTTAAATCACACTACGATATAACTATAGTTTTAGAATACCTTGATTTAAAACATTAAAAATATAGAGCAACCGCATACATAATAAAATAAACCAATTTGAAAGTTTCAGCTTTTTCAGATTAATTCGTTCACATCAAAAATAAGAAAGGTATTGCAATCCTAGATATAAAAGGTTAGCCCAATTTTGCTTTATAGAGACTGTGTTCCAAAGGCAGTCAGGTTATCAGTCAAAATTCCAGCAAAGCCCCTTTTTCTATTCCAGTGCAAGATAATATATCACGTGATGAATCCCACATTTTTTATTCTAATCATTGGTGAAGCTTATGGATACGTTATTATTATTATTCTTTATTTATAAAGCGCCAACAGATTCCGCAGCGCTGTCCATGGGTACAAAGATAAAAGTACAGTACAATACAATATAGAAGACACCAAAGTTTAACAAAACAAATACAGGGGGAATTGAGGGTCCTGTTCCCGTGGGAACTTACAATCTAGATGGTAGGAGGGTGAGAAACAGGAGGTGGGGAAGAAACAGGAGGTGGGGTACGTTCCACCAAAGCTTGTCTCTGATAGGCCTTTCCGGAGCTGAACCTCTCATCTAGTCACAGCAGGTAGTCTGTGCATTTGGACTTCCGGCGGAAGTGGAGCTCTCACGACACGCTGTTTCAACTTCAGCGTTCACGGAGGGCCTGAGAAGAACCGCACCACTGACTGAGATTAGCCTTTTGGCTGTGATCCCCACAGCTCCTTTGGCACCGCGCTGTGGAAATTGCCACTGCCCTCAGCCGAAGTCCGATTGCGGTGATGCTACTACCTGTGTCTGATTCTAGATCTGGGATCGCCTGTACAAGTTAAACTACGCTGTACCTGTTGTACCTGCTAAAGTGAATTCCCGGTGCCGCATCACGATATCTCCCCTTACCTGTATATACTCGATTCTACTGGAGACGAGCGCGGAAGAGGCAGTAACCTGTGCCCTCCTGGTTGGGCGTAACAGGGTAACGGATCAGCGATATTGGAACCCAGCGGCTGACAGTGTGGTGAGTTCCGGTCGCGGAGGGATCCCCGGCGGCTGTCCTCACCTTGCAAGTTGGCCGCTGAAACTGTCATCGTACTGCTCTCTAACTGCAGCTTGTTCCTGAATCCTTGACGAAAAACGAGATCCAAAAGAAGAGGCCTGGCTGGTCTGGAGCTAAAGAGTGTAAAAGGGAGAGGTATCGTATAATTAACAACTGTGGTTTACACCGGGTACAGGCGACCCCTTACGACATGGGTATGTTTCAATTTTAAATTGCGGGACTGTTTTCCTGTGTCTAAGGTCTTTTTTGAGAGGCAATTCCCAGACTCCCTTGTCCAAAGATTTCTACTGTTTGTGTCCCCTTCAGGGGAAAGAAAAAGGCTGTACAAGCAAGAAAGAAAGATAGGAAAAAAAAAAAAAAAAAAAGTCAGGGGGACTGTGCTTATAATCTGGGCAATAACTTTTCTATAAGAGACCCTTTCCACATCATCTATTGTATCTTTCACTTTGATGTCTCTCCCCTAGAAGAAGAATAAGGAAAGGAGAAAGAGCGAAACTAAGTATTTCTCTTGATTAAAGAGTCAATTAAAGGGACATTTGGAATAGAGACATACTTTGGAATCATAATATTCTGATTTGTTAAGAGAAGATTAAGATGGGAGCATATAACTGGATATAAGTTAATCTGATTTCTGGACTTTGTTTTAGTTCTGCTCTATTGCTACATTATCAGGGTTTTCTAATTTGTTTGAAAGTGGGGCAGAAACTGTAAGGAATTGGGGGCTGATAAGATTGTGTTTTTTTTTTATTTTTCTTACAATATTATGTGTCTGAGTTAGCTAACTTAATTTAATTACACTTATAACTTCTAATCAGACGTTCACTGTTATATTACTGATCTACCCCGGTAACTTTAACTTTAATTTTGAGCAGGCATTCTTTTCACGTTTATAGCCTGATATAGGCAGTTCACTAACTTTAAGATATATATAGCCCCGGAAATAATTTCGGGGAAACCTAAAATCACCCCAAAGATTTGTTTTTTTTTCTTTGCTAATAACACCCCATTTTTTTTTTTTTTTTTTTTTTTTTCTTGGTTGATGGAGGATAATTTTATTCTCCAAAATGAAGTTTAGAAAATTGTACACTAATTCTTAGAAGTGACCACCTAGATTACTTAGATTCACAACAAGCACTTTTATTCAGATTTATTTGTTATATGTACACAAACCTTATTGTTTTTCCCTTCTTTTTTGTCTTTTTCTTTTTTTTTTTGAGTCTATATGTCTCTAGAAAGATATTTCACACAACACTCTTCTAAAATGCCTGCCAAACCTAAGGAAAAAAAAAAACAAAGGGGCTGATACCAGCTCTGATTCTTGTGAAACATTATCTATATCGAATGATAATCAGTCTTTATTAATACAGATTAGTAATCTTGTTTCACCACAATTTGATATAATTAAAAAGGAACTAAGTGATATCTCGAGTGAACTTAACAATCTTAATCAAGAAGTTAAGCAATTCGCCATCAGGATGGCGGAAGCTGAGGATAGAATATCTGTTTTAGAAGATACAGTTAATCAACAAGAAAATATTCTATCTAAACAACAGACCATAATCCAAAATTTGGAAGCGCGTCTAGAGGATCAAGAGGATCGCTCTAGACGCAATAATTTAAGAATTGTTGGTATCCCTGAAACAGCAGATTATGACAACCTGATTGAATTTACCTCCCAAACATTACCCCGAGCTTTAGGGTTCCCCCAGCAAGATCTTCCCCTGTCCATTGAAAGAGCACATAGATTAGGAACAAAAAAAACTCTTGAGAGTGGATTAGTCAGAAATAGGACATGTATATTCAAACTACTCAAGTATCAAGATAAAGAGGAAATATTGAGACTCTATAGGAAATTTGAAACTTTTACTATTAATGACAAAAGAGTCATGCTTTTTCAAGATTTTTCCAACGAGACAGTTAAAAAAAGGAAAGCTATGTCTCCTATATGCACGAGCATGATAAATAAGGGTATTAAAGCCCGAATGATTTACCCCGCTAAAATTATAGTGGAGGATAATGGCAATAAGATTATGTTCACTGATCCAGTTAAAGCAAAAGAATACAGTGATTCTAAAAGATAACTTAGTGAATTAGATACTCTCAGATTGAATGTGTTCCATTATTTAGACATAGGAATGTTGGTGTTTGGTGTAAATGTAAAGTTTTTTTTTTTTTTTTTTTCTCTCCTTTGCTCTCTCTTCTCTCTCTCCCCCTGCAGCCTCTCTCGGTGCCTTTTCTATGGGGATATATAACGGAAGCCACTTATGACATATAGATATTTGTATGGCTTCTTTTATAGATTGGGGGATAAAGTACTATGCCACTGGATAAGAATTTGGTTTCTTAAAGAAATTGGGTTTTTTAATGGAAGCGCAAGGAAGAGAGAGATATTGGAGATAGTAATTGATTCAAGATCTTTTATTATACCTTACTATGCTTGATGTATTAGAAAATTTCACGATTGTATCCTGGAACGTGGGGGGTATCACTAATCCAATAAAACGTAAACTGATAATTAAAAAGCTAGGTGAACTAGAACCGAGTGTTGCATTTATACAGGAAACCTACTTAAAAGATATTGAGATCCCAAAACTGAGATGTAGATGGATAGGCGAGGTTATCGCTACCCCATGTAGTGGTAGGAAATTAGGTGTTGCAATACTCCTGAATAAAAATTTATCATATCAAATTCTACAGACAGATATAGATCAGGAAGCAAGATATATAATTTTGCAAATTAGGATAAAAGAGACGAGATTTGTTTTTTGCAATATCTATGCACCGAATAATTTCTCCAAAAATTTTTGGGACAAATTGAAGAGTAAGTTATTATTATTTATATCAGACAATCTAGTGATCGGGGGCGACTTTAATCTTTCGTTCTGTCCTGAACTTGATAGGTTTTCAAAAAAAAACATAGCGGTATATAACAGTCAAGCTAAATACATGAAACAATTTTGTTATCAGCTGAAACTTAATGATGTATGGAGACTTCAAAATCCTGATCAGTGTATATATACTTGTGAATCCAAAAAATACAGAACATTTTCAAGAATAGATTATTTACTAGTAGCTGAATCTCTCTCTATACAGAAAATTAAGGCTATAATTGGTGATATAGTGATATCCGACCACGCGATCATCTCACTGTCATTTCTCTCTTCCGAAATCCCAGTGCATAAAAATTTAACTATTATATTCCCACGGTTCATGTATAAGAATATCAGATTTAATTTATGGTTAAAACAGAAATGGAAAGATTATTGTACCTTTAATATAGCATATTTTCAGAAAATCGAAACCTTCTGGGAAGCCTCTAAGGCGTATCTAAGGGGGGAAATTAAGGCCTATATGTGCAAAAAAAAATACAAAGATAAAAAGAGAGAAATCCAACTTGCTAAACAAATCAAGAATAGTTATCAAAAATACGTTAGGAATTCATCGCGTCCACTATGGGAAAAATATTCTAGTGCCAGACAGGAACGGGATGTTTTTCTTAAGCAAAAATCCCTGGAGGAAGAGAGAAAATTAAACCTACGATACAAAGGACACTTTGGTTATTCAGCTAAATTTCTTGCTAAACTAGTTAAGGGTAGAAAAAAAAAAACTATATATTAGCAATTAAAGATCAAGATATTAGATACACCGGAGTATCGGATATCAACCAAACGCTATTTGCGTTTTATCAAAAACTTTACACGCAAAGTACCAATCATGCACAGAATCAAGAAAAATTTTGGTCTCAAATACAAATCCCTAGAGTCTCACAAGATCTTGTGATGGCGTTGAACGCTCCCATTTCAGCAAATGAGATAGCGGAAGCAATTGATAAGACCAAATTGAATAAAGCCGCCGGACCGGATTGTTTGCCTGCAGAGTATTATAAAATACTGGCTGATGAAATCCAACCTACTTTAGAAAAATTGTTTAATAGCTATTATAGGAATGGAAATATACCTTCAAAATACTTTGCGGCTGCAAACATTTCTTTGATTCTTAAAAAAGGGAAGGATGCAGAGGATCCAGGTTCATATAGACCAATTTCCGTTCTCAATACGGACTATAAAATACTATCCTCGATCTTGGCATCTAGATTAATGTTATGTCTTGATGAAGTGATACATCCAGATCAGTCAGGGTTTATGGCCTCAAGAAATGTCTCCAAAAATACAAGGAAAGTGATAAATTTATTAGATTATATATGGAATATTCGCCAAAATCCAGGTAGATATTATGAACATGATTGTGCAATCTTAACCCTTGATGCTGTTAAAGCTTTTGATTCTATAGAATGGGATTATCTATTTACGGCCCTTGAAAAGTTTGGTTTTAAAAATGATTTTGTCCGGTTCATTCGTAATATCTATAAGTGTCCTATATCTTATCTCTTAATTAATAATAATCTTACTTCAGGGATAAGACTGAAAAAAGGTACTAGGCAAGGGTGCCCTTTGTCCCCCCTGCTATTTAACCTAGCATTAGAACCTCTGGCAATCAAGTTACGGGATACTCTAGAAGGTATTTCTATCGGTCAGAATGTCTTTAAAACATTATTATATGCAGACGACATATTGATCTTTCTTTATAATACATCCAAAGCTATTCCAAGTGTGACAGATTGCTTGAATTTTTTCAGTTCTTTTTCGGGCTATAAAGTAAATAATAATAAAAGTGAATTGATGTGGCTTTATAAAACAAATAATACAGCTGACAATTTGGAATTTAAAGAGGTAGACTCTCTTAGATATTTAGGAATATATCTTCATAGGAATCCTGAAAGATGGTATGATCTTAATTTTCTCCCACTATTTCAGAAAATAAAAGCCGACTTGAAACTGTGGTCCACGCTTCCATTATCATTGACAGCGAGAGTGAATCTCATAAAGACAATAATCTTTCCCCGGCTTCTTTTTCTTTTACAGAATTTGCCATTGCTTCTTTATAAAACTGATATACAGAAATTAAATTCTAGCTTTTCACAATTTATTTGGCATAACAGGAAAATACCACGTATTGCATTAGGAAAACTGATGCAACCTCGTGAAGCAGCTGGTTTAGCCTTGCCTAATATAATGTTTTATAATTTTGCAGCTTTAGGTAAAATAGCGCTGGATTGGTTTATGGAAACAAGTTGGTTCTCTACACTAGAATTGGAGAGTAGTATAGTCTCCCCTTTTTCTCTTAAGGCGTTATTGCATATTCAACCTAAAGTAATACCCCATAAGGTCAAGAGTTTAATATCAGTTAATAATATAGTCCTTGCCTGGCAAAAAATTTGTTCCATCTTGGGCCTTGACTATTCTTTTTCGGATTATTTACCTTTAATAGGCAATCCTGAATTTCCCCCCGGAAATAACCAGCAGATATTTAGAGAATGGTACAATAAAAATCTGAAGACAGTTTCACAATTCCTAACGGAAGAACGACAAATAATCTCTTTTGATACTCTGAAAGCTCGATTTGATCTATTAAGTAATAATTTTTATCCCTACCTACAAGTATATCATTTTATATCATCTAAGGGGTGGAATGGTGGTGAGATGGTCGCCTGGTCGGAATTAAAAACAATTATGGTCATTTCTCAAATCAAGTCCCCTTCGATCTCATTATTATATAGTATTATGCTCGCCAAACAAAGTGATTCCCTAATGCAAAAATTATCTGTAAAATGGATAAATATGATCCCGAATATAGAGCCTGAAATATTAAAAGATAGTTGTAAAACACTTAATAAATGTCGTATTCCAACTAGTTGGAAAGAAGGTCATATGAAATTACTTAATAATTATTATTGCACACCATGGAAAATGGCTAAAATGTATATGGGTCAAGATTTTTTCTGCCCGCGATGTGTTCTCAAGAATGCAGATATTTTACATATGTTGTGGCTTTGCCCGAGGATTCAACAATTTTGGAAGAAAGTGATTTTTTGGATTAATAGATTATATTCAACTAACATACAATTTGAAGTTGAGGAGATCTTCCTGTTAGTCCGGTCTAGGCAAAAGACAGCTCCAGCAAATAGAATTTTAAACACTATCATTCTACTGGTCAGGCACTTTATAGTGAGGAATTGGAAAGCAAAAAAGCTCCCTGGCTTCTCATGTTTCATTAAAGAAATTCAGTCACAGATTATATTTGAATCTTTCCATCTGTTGGATGCAAGTGAAAAAGAATGTAAACAATTTTTATGGGGTTGGTTACCTATAATTAAAATATACCCAGAGGACGTGCAAAAGTTAATACTATACCCATTTTTAAGTACTGATTGTTTTTCTGATCTGGTATTATTAGGAGATTTCCCAACAGATTGGGTTTCAAGTTATAGGTAGAACAATTTTCAGGCTGAAAAGTTAGAGAATGAAATAGAGGTGATAGAAAAACGATATAGTAAAGGATCCCGAGTTGAGGGAAGAGAGATGGTTTAAAATTGATATCCAGGAAGGGCAGTGTAGTCGGGAGGGCTGGGGGGGAGGGAGGGGGGGTAACATAGGAGAGAATTATATATTTTTATTATGTTTTGTTTTATTTTGTGTTATTCTGCTTCGGTTTTTTTTTTTTTTTTTTTTTTTTTTTGTTTTGTTTTGTTTTGTCTTGTTTTGTCTCGTTTTGTGTTGTTTTTTGTTGTGTTTTGTTTGTTTTGTTTTGTTGTGTTTTGTTTCGTCCTGCTTTGTCTTGTCTTGTCTTGTCTGAATGTGTTTTTTTGTTTCCTAGTCGATGATAAAAAGTGCTTCCAGAGTTAAAAGAGTTGATCGTTACATTATAATTTGTTTTTAAGATATATTGAGAATGATGTAATCTAATCATATGTTTTGTTTTACGCTGTTTATTTTGTTTACACCACGTGTGTATTTGTGGTATATTTGTTTACATCCTGTGTGGTGTAGTTCTATATTGATATGGAAGAACCTTTCTTGCTTTGTATTATACTCTGGTAGCCACAAATAAATAAATATTAAAAAAAAAAAGGTAGTCTGTGCATTTAATGTAGAGAGGGGCTGAAAATTCTGATTTTAAAATTTAACTTACATTAGCCAGTTTCATCTACAAATTAATAATTTTACCTTATCATATATAGGTATGTATATATATATATATATATATATATATATATATACATATACATATATATATATATATATATATATATATATATATATATATATATATATATATATATATATATATATATATATATAGATGATATTATTGAATGCCACTCAGCAATAGCCTGACAGGTACTATAAATCTTTAGTGTTCTTATTACTTAAGCAACAACAAAACAAACAAACAAAAAGAAGTAGTGGCCTAAAATAGGGCTATAAATCTCTAGTGTCCATAATGCTTAATTATCACTCATTGAAGGGGAAAAAAATCTATTTCTACAAAAGATATATTTCTAGTGTCCATAAAAAAGTGACCTAAAATAGTGCTGTTAAATTCTAGTATCCATAATACTTGATTATCACATATTCAAGAGAAGAAAAGAAAAAATTGTGAACTAATGGAAAAGTTAATGAGAAAAAATAGTGCTATAGATCTCTATATAGGTCCTTATTACTGCATTAGCACAAAGTGAAATAAAAAAAAATATACAGTGAAGTGTAGTGAGCTAAATTAATTAAAAAGATCTCTGGTGAAGTGCTTACTAGTGAAGTGAGCTAAAAAGATTAAACTAAAACAAATCTCTAGTGTCATTATTACTTGATTGTCAAACAGTGAGAAAAAAAAAGATTTTTAACACAAAGCTTCCAATCATTCTTTTTCTCCTCCTTCCCTCTTCACCAGCCCCATAAGGGAGTTTAGAAATTCTACAGCTTTTATTTTGTCCTGAATTATTTTCAAGCCTTCCTTATGAAGGATATTTAATTTAGCAGGAAAAAAAAAAATATGAAAGCCTTACAACCTGCTTTGTAAAATTCATTGCATCTCTATCAATATTACTTCAAGATATTTAGATTGTAGGTGTTTCAGAATAGTCTTACGTTTAATGATGGAGTTTATCCCACCCACTTTCCAAGGTCCAATATTTAAAGACATTTAATTATCACGCATTGAAGGGGAAAACAATCTATTCCTACAAAAGATATATTTCTAGTGTCCATAAAAAAGTGACCTAAAATAGTGCTGTTAAATTCTAGTATCCATAATACTTGATTATCACATATTCAAGAGAAGAAAAAAAAATGTGAACTAAGGGAAAAGTTAATGAGAAAAAATAGTGCTAAAGATCTCTGATGTCCTTGATTATCACACAGTAAGAAGAAGAAAAAACTAGTGAGCCAAAATAGTGCTATAGATCTCTATATTGGTCCATATTACTGTATTAGCACACAGTGAAAGAAAGAAATAATAAAATAGATGTAGCATGTCTGTTTCCTTATTATGGAAACACCCGAGTGAATTATAGATCATTTAAGAAGATTTATATAGCTATATATTTAATAGGGTATGAAGTAAATAACTATAACTAATTTATTACAAGAACAGAAATGTAAAGGAATTCCCTATTTTTTGTTTTTTTTGTTAAAGAAGTTAATTCTGTATTTGAAGCCATCTATCTGTTGATTAATTATACTACATAGAATGGGGTGGGGGTTAAATATTCTGTGTAGTGAAATCATCTTTTAAGAGATTTATCTTGTTTAAGATTTATTAATCTGCTTATTGAGTAGAAGATATGTTTACGTTTTTGAAAGTTTCAAAGACTAATCCTGTCTTCAATTTACAATATTTGGTATATTTTGTGGGGAATACTGTGCTCTCTACCTGCTTCCCCACCACATTTATCCTACATAGCCCAGAATTGTCCTAATTATACTTAAATGTCCACATATGATGTCACGAAAAGAGTACTCGTGGATAGGATAAAACACAACGCACACACACAAAAATAATATAACAGAAATTTTCTTTCCAGGATTTATTTTGATTATATACATAAAATGTAAAGTCTTAGGCATATTGTTAAGCCTATACATATTCAATTATCATAGATTCTTCTTTTTTCCTTTCACTATTAGTATCTTCATTTTGATCAAAACACACCTAGGATAATTAACATGATAAAGTTGAGTCACATGATCTTAGTAAAAAATCTCAGAGCTAAAAATGCCTCCATTTGGACAACTAAGAAAGGAGTTTGCTTCTTTTTCTAATGAGGTAAAACAATTTGCAAACAGGATCACTGAAGCAGAATCACAAATTTCTGATCTAGAAGATCAATTTACAAATTTGAAATCATCATATAGAGAAGATAAATTAGAAATAAAGAAATTACGAAATAAGGTAGTAGAACTAGAAGACCCCTCAAGACGTAATAATATAATAATAAAAATAATAATAGTGGGTCTACCTGAAACACCGGACTTTAATGATAATGTTTACTTTATCTATACAGTTCTTCCAAAACTCTTAGATCTCCCTAATGGGGATATTGATTCCATTAAAGACTGAGGCCTAGATTTGGAGTTCGGCGGTAAAAGGGCTGTTAACGCTCCGCGGGCTTTTTTCTGGCCGCACCATAAAATTAACTCTGGTATCGAGAGTTCAAACAAATGCTGCGTTAGGCTCCAAAAAAGGAGCGTAGAGAATTTTTACCGCAAATGCAACTCTCGATACCAGAGTTGCTTACGGACGCGGCCGGCCTCAAAAACGTGCTCGTGCACGATTCTCCCATAGGAAACAATGGGACTGTTTGAGCTGAAAAAAAACCTAACACCTGCAAAAAAGCAGCGTTCAGCTCCTAACGCAGCCCCATTGTTTCCTATGGGGAAACACTTCCTACGTCTGCACCTAACACCCTAACATGTACCCCGAGTCTAAACACCCCTACCCTTACACTTATTAACCCCTAATCTGCCGCCCCCGCTATCGCTGACCCCTGCATATTTTTTTTAACCCCTAATCTGCCGCTCCGTAAACCGCCGCAACCTACGTTCTCCCTATGTACCCCTAATCTGCTACCCCTAACACCGCCGACCCCTATATTATATTTATTAACCCCTAACCTGCCCCCCACAACGTCGCCGACACCTGCCTACACTTATTAACCCCTAATCTGCCGAGCGGACCTGAGCGCTACTATAATAAAGTTATTAACCCCTAATCCGCCTCACTAACCCTATCATAAATAGTATTAACCCCTAATCTGCCCTCCCTAACATCGCCGACACCTAACTTCAATTATTAACCCCTAATCTTCCGATCGGAGCTCACCGCTATTCTAATAAATGGATTAACCCCTAAAGCTAAGCCTAACCCTAACACTAACACCCCCCTAAGTTAAATATAATATTTATCTAACAAAATAAATTAACTCTTATTAAATAACTTATTCCTATTTAAAGCTAAATACTTACCTGTAAAATAAATCCTAATATAGCTACAATATAAATTATAATTATATTATAGCTATTTTAGGATTAATATTTATTTTACAGGCAACTTTTTAATTATTTTAACCAGGTACAATAGCTATTAAATAGTTAAGAACTATTTAATAGTTACCTAGTTAAAATAATAACAAATTTACCTGTAAAATAAATCCTAACCTAAGATATAATTAAACCTAACACTACCCTATCAATAAAATAATTAAATAAACTACCTACAATTACCTACAATTAACCTAACACTACACTATCAATAAATAAATTAAACACAATTCCTACAAATAAATACAATTAAATAAACTAGCTAAAGTACAAAAAATAAAAAAGAACTAAGTTACAAAAAATAATAAAATATTTACAAACATAAGAAAAATCTTACAACAATTTTAAACTAATTACACCTACTCTAAGCCCCCTAATAAAATAACAAAGCCCCCCAAAATAAAAAATTCCCTACCCTATTCTAAATTAAAAAAGTTACAAGCTCTTTTACCTTACCAGCCCTGAACAGGGCCCTTTGCGGGGCATGCCCCAAGAATTTCAGCTCTTTTGCCTGTAAAAAAAAACATACAATACCCCCCCCCAACATTACAACCCACCACCCACATACCCCTAATCTAACCCAAACCCCCCTTAAATAAACCTAAAACTAAGCCCCTGAAGATCTTCCTACCTTGTCTTCACCATCCAGGTATCACCGATCCGTCCTGGCTCCAAGATCTTCATCCAACCCAAGCGGGGGTTGGCGATCCATAATCCGGTCCAGAAGAGGCTCCAAAGTCTTCCTCCTATCCGGCAAGAAGAGGACATCCGGACCGGCAAACATCTTCTCCAAGCGGCATCTTCGATCTTCTTCCATCCGGAGCGAAGCGGCAGGATCCTGAAGACATCCAGCGCGGAACATCCATCCGGACCGACGACTGAACGACGAATGACTGTTCCTTTAAGGGACGTCATCCAAGATGGCGTCCCTCGAATTCCGATTGGCTGATAGGATTCTATCAGCCAATCGGAATTAAGGTAGGAATTTTCTGATTGGCTGATGGAATCAGCCAATCAGAATCAAGTTCAATCCGATTGGCTGATCCAATCAGCCAATCAGATTGAGCTCGCATTCTATTGGCTGTTCCGATCAGCCAATAGAATGCGAGCTCAATCTGATTGGCTGATTGGATCGGCCAATCGGATTGAACTAGATTCTGATTGGCTGATTCCATCAGCCAATCAGAAAATTCCTACCTTAATTCCGATTGGCTGATAGAATCCTATCAGCCAATCGGAATTCGAGGGACGCCATCTTGGATGACGTCCCTTAAAGGAACAGTCATTCGTCGTTCAGTCATCGGTCCGGATGGATGTTCCGCGCTGGATGTCTTCAGGATCCTGCCGCTTCGCTCCGGATGGAAGAAGATCGAAGATGCCGCTTGGAGAAGATGTTTGCCGGTCCGGATGTCCTCTTCTTGCCGGATAGGAGGAAGACTTTGGAGCCTCTTCTGGACCGGATTATGGATCGCCAACCCCCGCTTGGGTTGGATGAAGATCTTGGAGCCAGGACGGATCGGTGATACCTGGATGGTGAAGACAAGGTAGGAAGATCTTCAGGGGCTTAGTTTTAGGTTTATTTAAGGGGGGTTTGGGTTAGATTAGGGGTATGTGGGTGGTGGGTTGTAATGTTGGGGGGGGGTATTGTATGTTTTTTTTTACAGGCAAAAGAGCTGAAATTCTTGGGGCATGCCCCGCAAAGGGCCCTGTTCAGGGCTGGTAAGGTAAAAGAGCTTGTAACTTTTTTAATTTAGAATAGGGTAGGGATTTTTTTATTTTGGGGGGCTTTGTTATTTTATTAGGGGGCTTAGAGTAGGTGTAATTAGTTTAAAATTGTTGTAAGATTTTTCTTATGTTTGTAAATATTTTTTTATTTTTTGTAACTTAGTTCTTTTTTATTTTTTGTACTTTAGATAGTTTATTTAATTGTATTTATTTGTAGCAATTGTATTTAATTTATTTATTGATAGTGTAGTGTTAGGTTAATTGTAGGTAATTGTAGGTAGTTTATTTAATTATTTTATTGATAGGGTAGTGTTAGGTTTAATTATATCTTAGGTTAGGATTTATTTTACAGGTAAATTTGTTATTATTTTAACTAGGTAACTATTAAATAGTTCTTAACTATTTAATAGTTATTGTACCTGGTTAAAATAATTACAAAGTTGCCTGTAAAATAAATATTAATCCTAAAATAGCTATAATATAATTATAATTTATATTGTAGCTATATTAGGATTTATTTTACAGGTAAGTATTTAGCTTTAAATAGGAATAATTTATTTAATAAGAGTTAATTTATTTCGTTAGATGTAAATTATATTTAACTTAGGGGGGTGTTAGTGTTAGGGTTAGACTTAGCTTTAGGGGTTAATACATTTATTAGAATAGCGGTGAGGTCCGCTCGGCAGATTAGGGGTTAATAATTGAAGGTAGCTGTCGGCGATGTTAGGGAGGGCAGATTAGGGGTTAATACTATTTATGATAGGGTTAGTGAGGCGGATTAGGGGTTAATACATTTATTATAGTAGCGCTCAGGTCCGCTCGGCAGATTAGGGGTTAATAAGTGTAGGCAGGTGTCGGCGACGTTGAGGGGGGCAGATTAGGGGTTAATAAATATAATATAGGGGTCGGCGGTGTTAGGGGTAGCAGATTAGGGGTACATAGGGATAACGTAGGTGGCGGCGCTTTGCGGTCGGAAGATTAGGGGTTAATTATTTTAAGTAGCTGGCGGCGACGTTGTGGGGGGCAGGTTAGGGGTTAATAAATGTAATACAGGGGTCGGCGGGGTTAGGGGCAGCAGATTAGGGGTACATAAGTATAACGTAGGTGGCGGTCGGCAGATTAGGGGTTAAAAATTTTAATCGAGTGGCGGCGATGTGGGGGGAGCTCGGTTTAGGGGTACATAGGTAGTTTATGGGTGTTAGTGTACTTTAGGGTACAGTAGTTAAGAGCTTTATGAACCGGCGTTAGCCAGAAAGCTCTTAACTCCTGCTATTTTCAGGCGGCTGGAATCTTGTCGTTAGAGCTCTAACGCTCACTTCAGAAACGACTCTAAATACCAGCGTTAGAAAGATCCCATTGAAAAGATAGGCTACGCAAATGGCGTAGGGGGATCTGCGGTATGGAAAAGTCGCGGCTGAAAAGTGAGCGTTAGACCGTTTAATCACTGACTCCAAATACCAGCGGGCGGCCAAAACCAGCGTTAGGAGCCTCTAACGCTGGTTTTGACGGCTACCGCCGGACTCCAAATCTAGGCCTGAGAGAGCTCACATAACAGGCATGTTAAAAGGATGGTAATCTTATTCCAAGACCAATAATAGCAGAACAGACATCTTATAATTTTGCAAGAACATTCACTATACTTATATTTAAAAAACAGAAAAACCTAAAACATCTGGAATCATAACGCCCATTTTCTCTTTTAACCCCTTAATGACCAAGGACGTACGCCACACGTCCTCTAAAAAAATACACTTAATGACCGAGGACGTGTGGCGTACGTCCTTGGTCTGGAAAGCAGCTGGAAGCGATCCTGCTCGCTTCCAGCTGCTTTCCGGTTATTGCAGTGATGCCTCGATATGGCGGCATCCTGCAATAACCCCCCTTGGCCATCCGATGCAGAGAGAGCCACTCTGTGGCCCTCTCTGCACCGGACATCGATGGCCGGTAGCGTTGGTGGGTGGGAGCCGACTTGGGAGGCGGGTGGGCGGCCATCGGTGAGATCTGGAAGGTGGAGGGGGGCGGGATCGGGGGCGGATCCTTCGGGGGCGCGCACGGGCGCGCGCGCGTGCACGGGGGGTGGCGGGCGGGCGCGTGCACGGGGCGGGAGCGGGTGGGAACCGCTACACTACAGAAAATTTTTTAGAAGTATATTGTCAAATAAAATTAAATACTTGTTTTACCAAAGCATCTAAGGGATCTGGAGGGGTGGGGGGTTGGTATTGGGGGGGGGGAAGCTACACTACAGAAAAGGGACATTTTTTAATAAAAAAAAATGCATAATATTCACTAAAATGGGTACTGGCAGACAGCTGCCAGTACCCAAGATGGCGCACATTAAGTCAGAGGGGGAGGGTTAGAGAGCTGTTTGGTGGGGGATCAGTGAGGTTGGGGGCTAAGGGGGATCCTACACAGAAGCATATGTAAATATGCAAAAAAAAATGCACAAAAAAGCCAAAATTTTCCTTTTATTTTAGTACTGGCAGAGTTTCTGCCAGTACTTAAGATGGCGGGGACATTTGTGGGGTAGGGGAGGGAAGAGAGATGTTTGGGAGGGATCAGGGGGTCTGATGATTCAGGTGGGAGGCTGATCTTTACACTAAAGCTAAAATTAACCCTGCAAGCTCCCTACAAGCTACCTAATTAACCCCTTCACTGCTAGCCATAATTTAACGTTTTTTTTAATTTGATCACATTTGGCGGTGAAATGGTGGCATGAAATATACCAAAATGGGCCTAGATCAATACTTGGGGTTGTCTACAACACTACACTAAAGCTAAAATTAACCCTAGAAGCTCCCTACATGCTCCCTAATTAACCCCTTCACTGCTGGGCATAATACACGTGTGGTGCGCAGTGGCATTTAGCAGCCTTCTAATTACCAAAAAGCAATGCCAAAGCCATATATGTCTAATATTTCTGAACAAAGGGGATCCCAGAGAAGAATTTACAACCATTTATGCCATAATTGCACAAGCAGTTTGTAAATAATTTCAGTGAGAAACTGAAAGTTTGTGAAATAAATTGTGAAAAAGTGAACGATTTTTTGTATTTGATCGCATTTGGCGGTGAAATGGTGGCATGAAATATACCAAAATGGGCCTAGATCAATACTTTGGGTTGTCTTCTAAAAAAAAATATATACATGTCAATGGATATTCAGGGATTCCTGAAAGATATCAGTGTCCCAATGTAACTAGCGCTAATTTTGAAAAAAAAATGGTTTGAAAATAGCAAAGTGCTACTTGTATTTATGGCCCTATAAGTTACAAAAAAAGCAAAGAACATGTTAACATTTGGTATTTCTAAACTCAGGACAAAATTTAGAAACTATTTAGCATGGGTGTTTTTTGGTGGTTGTAGATATGTAACAGATTTTGGGGTTCAAAGTTAGAAAAAGTGTTTTTTTTTCCATTTTTCCTCATATTTTATAATTTTTTTTATAGTAAATGATAAGATATGATGAAAATAATGGTATTTTTAGAAAGTCCATTTAATGGCGAGAAAAACGGTATATAATATGTGTGGGTACAGTAAATGAGGAAGAGGAAAATTTCAGCTAAACACAAACACCGCAGAAATGTAAAAATAGCCTTGGTCCCAAACGGACAGAAAATGGAAAAGTGCTCTGGTCACTAAGGGGTTAAACACAGACTACAAAATTCTTGCTAGTATTTTAGCTGTAAAGTTAAAAAAAATATATTAAGATGTTTTACATTCTGATCAAAAGTCAAAGAAAGTCCAGCACACATATACCAACTGCACGCTGCCAGGGATCCTGCAACCCCAAGATATAGACAGAACCAGAGAAGACAGCAGCATAAATTATCACCAAGTTTATTTGGCAACACAAAAGCCCACAACGTTTCGGGGTTTTACCCCTTAATCATGTGGATACAGAGTAACACTGAATTTCATCCTTATATACACAGGTGTAATTAGGAAACAATTAACAGTCAGCTGTTATTTTTAACCTATTCACATTCATATCACCATCTAGTGGTCAATCCCTAAAATTACTTCTTTATTTCTAAATTCTTTAACAATAGATACAAAAAGAACAAAGTGCATATTAACTCTGAAAATTACAAATATAAAATACAGAAAGCAGCCTATCATAAAAAATAGTTATCATCATCAAATAATCTCATAGAAAAATTGACCAATCAAGGTCTCTATTCATGCCCTTGGGTTGTAAAGTTCCTAAAGTAAAGATCCAAAAGGCCTCTCTCCTTTTCAACAGAATCTCCCTATTACCACCCCTCCTGGGTCTGTGTAGCTACTCAATGATTGAAACTTAAGCTGCGAAATATGATGTTTAGCTTTGATAAAATGATATGCAACTGGGGCATCTAAATCGTCGGCAGACTCACAGGGGTAATACTAAAAATAGTGGATCCTCTTCATCCGGATCATCAGACGTGCGGACAGGGGACTCAGACAACGATGTCGCCGTGGCGGCATCAGGCACAACCGGAGACGAAAAAGGGAAAACGGTAGTACGCCTCATACGACAAACCAGGTCGAAGGTAAAGGGCTATCATCATTAATTGTTAATGCCTCGCCTGTGATGCTTGATCGGGATGAACTGTTGGTGCTTGAAAAAGGACTTTCTTTTGTCCCTGATAAAGACTGTGATTATTTTGTATTATACCAAGATCTTTACCGTTTATTCCGCACATTGAAATTAAAAGTGTTTTTTGCAAGTAGTGACATGAGTACTCAGAGTGGTATATTAGATATGTTAAATATTAAAACACTGGGGCTTAAGAATAAAAGCACTTTCAGCCCAGGGAATCAGAATCCTAGTATTGAAACTTTTTCTAAACTTGTTCTCCATGATATTGAAGCATTATATGATTCTAACAGGCACCATAGTATGAGGCATAATAATAATAATCTCTCTAAATCAGATTATGCAGCTATTGAATCATTGAGAAATAGGAAAGACATTATTTTGAGGCAAGCTGATAAGGGAGGAGCCACTGTTATACTTGATAGACAGTATTATATTAATGAGATTCTTGTACAGCTAGCTGATGAGGAGGTATATGGCAGGTTAGACAGAGACCCTGTATTTCAAATTAGAAAGGAAATATCATATGTGGTTAAAAAGGGTGAGAAGAATGGTCTTATTGATATGAAAACCTTGGAGTACCTTTGTGTTGATAATTATATTACACCTATTTTTTATACTTTGCCAAAGATACACAAGGATGAAAGAAGCCCCCATGGGAGACCAATTGTGGCTAGTACTAACTCTATCTTCTCTAATATTGCAATATTTCTTGATAAAATTTTAAGACCTTTTGTCATAGCCTCTCAATCCTATATCAGGGATAATGATGATTTTCTGATTAAATTGGAAAATATGCAATTAAAGGATGATAAGTATATTCTCTATTCCCTGGATGTTGTTAGTTTCTATACCTCCATAACTCACACTAGTGTTATGGGGGCGATAACAAATGTCTTGAAATTAAGTGGTAAATACTCTGACTCACAATGTGATTTCCTTATGGAATTATAGGAAATTGTTTTGAGATGTAATTATTTCCTATTCCAAGATCATTTTTTTGTCCAGAAACAGGGTACTGTGATGGGTTCCAATGTCGCCCCCAACTATGCCAACATATACATGAATATGTATGAAGAACATTTTGTTTTTGAGAATATTTTGTTTCAACAATATGGCGCCACCCGGTGGCGTTATATTGATGACATTTTTGGCGTGTGGTTGGGCGAAATTGGAACCCTAGACAGTTATGTTAATGATCTTAATAGCTTCTCTAGACATATTCAATTTACATTAACTTGGAGTGAGGAACGTATTGAATTTCTTGATACCTCTATCTATAGGGAACAGAATTCTTTAAAAGCGGATATTTATAGAAAACCGATTGATCGCAATGATCTTTTGCGCTATGAGAGCGCTCATCTGCATGCGCTTTTGAATTATCTCCCCTATAGTCAGTTTCTGAGGGTCAAGGAAATTGTATCTGATCCGGCTTTATCAAACCAGAGACTCATTGAGATGGGCCATTTGTTTAGTGAACGGGGCTATCCTGATGATGTGATTAAATGCAATTTGGCTAAAGTTGAAGGGAGGTCCAGACAAGATTTAATCCATAACAAAAAGATTAATAAGGATAAGGGGCCTGGTGAGAGAATAACTTTTGTCACAGAATTCAATAGACAAAGTAAGAAAGTGTTGAATATTTTGAGGAAACATTGGCACATTTTGCATGAATGTAACCCTGACATTAAGGCCTTTAAGGATATTTTTATGCTTGCATTTAGACGTGCTCCCTCTCTTAGGGATAAACTGATGAGGAATGATGTTGGTACAGCTAAAGCTGGTGGCACTAGATATATTACTGGTGCAAATAAAGGTTGTTACCCGTGTATGGGGTGCTTTAGCTGTAGTAACATGATCAAGTGTGCTGTGTTTTTTCACCCCATACAGGAAGAAAGTTTGATATTAAGGGCTATTGCAATTGTAATAGCGAGTATGTTATCTACAATATTAAATGCCCATGTGGGTGAGACGACACGTAAGGCACGTGAAAGAATAAATGAACACAAATCTAGTATCAGGAGGGGGAATTTAGATGCCCCAGTTGCATATCATTTTATCAAAGCTAAACATCATATTTCGCAGTTTAGGTTTCAAATCATTGAGCAGGTACACAGACCCAGGAGGGGTGGTAATAGGGAGATTCTGTTGAAAAGGAGAGAGGCCTTTTGGATCTTTATGTTAGGAACTTTACAACCCAAGGGCATGAATAGAGACCTTGATTGGTTAATTTTTCTATGAGATTATTTGATGATGATGACTATTTTTTATGATAGGCTCCTTTCTGTATTTTATATTTGTAATTTTCAGAGTTAATATGCACTTTGTTCTTTTTGTATCGATTGTTAAATAATTTAGAAATAAAGATGTAATTTTAGGGATTGACCACTAGATGGTGATATGAATGTGAATAGGTTAAAAATAACAGCTGACTGTTAATTGTTTCCTAATTACACCTGTGTATATAAGGATGAAAATCAGTGTTACTCTGTATCCACATGATTAAGGGGTAAAACCCCGAAACGTTGTGGGCTTTTGTGTTGCCAAATAAACTTGGTGATAATTTATGCTGCTGCCTTCTCTGGTTTTGTCTATACATTCTGATCAAACAGGGTTCATGTCAAGGAGGAATTCCTCCAAAAATATTCGTAAAACACTTCTAGTACGGCAATATTTCTGGACCAGACGTACAGATAAAGAACTTGCATCTCCGCTCGACACAGCTTTAATTGCAATAGATGCAGAAAAAAGCATTTGACTTTGTAAATTGGGACCATTTATTTTCATCTCTATCAATATTACTTCAAGATATTTAGATTTTATGTGTTTCAGAATAGTCTTACGTTTAATGATGGAGTTTATCCCACCCACTTTCCAAGATCCAATATTTAAAGACATTTATCTTTAATTTCATATTCATCTTAAAAGCTGTGTGAAAAAAAGGAAGAGAAATAATAATAAAGGTGAGATAACTAGAATGGTGTCCATAATGCTTAATTATCACGCATTGAAGGGGAAAAAAATATATTCCTACAAAAGATATATTTTTAGTGTCCATAAAAAAGTGACCTAAAATAGTGCTGTTAAATTCTAGTATCCATAATACTTGATTATCACATATTCATGAGAAGAAAAAAAAATTGTGAACTAAGGGAAAAGTTAATGAGCAAAAATAGTGCTAAAGATCTCTGATGTCCTTGATTATCACACAGTAAGAAAAAAAGTAGTGAACCAAAATAGTGCTATAGATCTCTATATAGGTACTTATTACTGCATTAGCACACAGTGAAATAAATAAATATACAGTAAAGTGTAGTGAGCTAAATTAATTAAAAAGATCTCTGGTGAAGTGCTTACTAGTGAAGTGAGCTAAAAAGATTAAAGTAAAACAATAAATAAAATAAAAAAAAACAAAAAAAACAAAACAATAAATCTCTAGTATCATTCGGCTAGATTACGAGTTTTGTGTTATAAGGGGTGCGGTGCTAACTTGCACGTTATTGTCACCGCACACTTACCTACAGCACTGTTATTACAGGTTTTTATAAACCCGGCGTTAAAAGACAAGAAGTGAGCGTAGCGCAAAATTGTGCTCCATACCGTACTCCAATACCAGCGCTGCTTAAGTCAGCAGTGAGCTGGTTGTACGTGCTCGTGCACGATTTCCCCATAGACATCAATGGGGAGAGCTGGCTTAAAAAAAGCCTAACACTTGCAATAAAGCAGCGTAAAGCTCTGTAACGCAGACCCATTGATTCCTAGGGGGAAACAAAATTTATGTTTACACCTAACACCCTAACATGAACTCAGAGTCTAAACACCCCTAATCTGCCGCCCACGACATCGCCGCCACCTACTACATTATACTTATTAACCCCTAATCTGCCGCCCCCAACATCGCCAACACCTACATTATATTTATTAACCCCTAATCTCCCACCCCCAATGTCCCCGCAACCTACCTACACTTATTAAGCCCTAATCTGCCGTCCCCAACGACGCTGCCACTATAATAAACATATTAACCCCTAAACCGCCGCACTCCTGCATCGCAAACACTAGTTAAATATTATTAACCCCTAATCTGCTGTCCCTAACATCGCCGCCACTATACTAAAGTTATTAACCCCTAAACCTAAGTTTAACCCTAACCCCCCTAACTTAAATATAATTAAAATAAATCTAAAGAAAACCTACTATTAATAACTAAATAATTCCTATTTAAACTTAAATACTTACCTGTAAAATAAACCCTAAACTAGCTACAATATAACTAATAGTTACATTGTATCTATCTTAGGGTTTATTTTTATTTTACAGGCAAGTTTGTATTTATTTTAACTAGGTAGAATAGTTACTAAATAGTTATTAACTATTTACTAACTACCTAGCTAAAATAAATACAAATTTACCTGTAAAATAAAACCTAACCTGTCACACTAACACCTAACCTTACACTATAATTAAATTAATTACCTAAATTAAATACAATTAACTAAATTAAATACAAATACCTAAATTACAAAAACAAAAAACACTAAATTGCACAAAATAAAAAACAAATTACAAGATATTTAAACTAATTGCACCTAATCTAATAGCCCTATCAAAATAAAAAACATAATTTATGCTTACCTGATAAATTTATTTCTCTTGTGGTGTATCCAGTCCACGGATCATCCATTACTTATGGGATATTAACTCCTCCCCAACAGGAAGTGCAAGAGGATTCACCCAGCAGAGCTGCTATATAGCTCCTCCCCTAACTGCCATTACCAGTCATTCGACCGAAAACATGCAGAGAAAGGAAAACCATAGGGTACAGTGGTGACTGTAGTTTAATGGAAAAATTACCTGCCTTAAAGTGACAGGGCGGGCCGTGGACTGGATACACCACAAGAGAAATAAATTTATCAGGTAAGCATAAATTATGTTTTCTCTTGTTAAGTGTATCCAGTCCACGGATCATCCATTACTTATGGGATACCAATACCAAAGCTAAAGTACACGGATGACGGGAGGGACAGGCAGGCTCTTTATACGGAAGGAACCACTGCCTGAAGAACCTTTCTCCCAAAAACAGCCTCCGAAGAAGCAAAAGTGTCAAATTTGTAAAATTTGGAAAAAGTATGAAGAGAAGACCAAGTTGCAGCCTTGCAAATCTGTTCAACAGAAGCCTCATTCTTAAAGGCCCAAGTGGAAGCCACAGCTCTAGTAGAATGTGCTGTAATTCTTTCAGGAGGCTGCTGTCCAGCAGTCTCATAGGCTAACCGTATTATGCTACGAAGCCAAAAGGAGAGAGAGGTAGCCGAAGCTTTTTGACCTCTCCTCTGACCAGAATAAACGACAAACAGGGAAGACGTTTGTCGAAAATCCTTAGTTGCCTGTAGATAAAATTTCAGGGCACGGACTACATCTAGATTGTGTAGCAGACGTTCCTTTTTCGAAGAAGGATTAGGACACAAAGATGTAACCACAATCTCTTGATTGATATTCCTGTTAGTGACCACCTTAGGTAGGAACCCAGGTTTAGTACGCAGAACTACCTTGTCTGAATGAAAAATCAGATAAGGAGAATCACAATGTAAGGCAGATAACTCAGAGACTCTTCGAGCCGAGGAAATCGCCATTAAAAACAGAACTTTCCAAGATAACAACTTGATATCAATGGAATGAAGGGGTTCAAACGGAACCCCCTGTAAAACATTAAGAACTAAGTTCAAACTCCATGGTGGAGCAACAGTTTTAAACACAGGCTTGATCCTAGCTAAAGCCTGACAAAAAGCTTGAACGTCCGCAACTTCTGACAGACGTTTGTGTAAAAGAATGGACAGAGCTGAAATCTGTCCCTTTAAGGAACTAGCGGATAAACCCTTTTCTAAACCTTCTTGTAGAAAAGACAATATCCTCGGAATCCTAACCTTACTCCATGAGTAACTCTTGGATTCGCACCAATATAAGTATTTGCGCCATATCTTATGGTAAATCTTTCTGGTAACAGGCTTCCTAGCCTGTATTAAGGTATCAATAACTGACTCAGAAAAACCACGTTTTGATAAAATCAAGCGTTCAATTTCCAAGCAGTCAGCTTCAGAGAAATTAGATTTTGATGTTTGAAGGGACCCTGGATCAGAAGGTCCTGTTTCAGAGGTAGCGACCAAGGTGGACAGGATGACATGTCCACTAGATCTGCATACCAAGTCCTGCGTGGCCATGCAGGCGTTATTAGAATCACTGATGCTCTCTCCTGTTTGATTCTGGCAATCAATCGAGGAAGCATCGGGAAGGGTGGAAACACATAAGCCATCCCGAAGGTCCAAGGTGCTGTCAAAGCATCTATCAGAACCGCTCCCGGATAACTGGATCTGGACCCGTAACGAGGAAGCTTGGCGTTCTGTCGAGACGCCATGAGATCTATCTCTGGTTTGCCCCAACGTCGAAGTATTTGGGCAAAGACCTCCGGATGAAGTTCCCACTCCCCCGGATGAAAAGTCTGACGACTTAAGAAATCCGCCTCCCAGTTCTCCACTCCCGGGATGTGGATTGCTGACAGGTGGCAAGAGTGAGACTCTGCCCAGCGAATTATCTTTGATACTTCCATCATTGCTAGGGAGCTTCTTGTCCCTCCCTGATGGTTCATGTAAGATACAGTCGTGATGTTTTCCGACTGAAACCTGATGAACCCCCGAGTTGTTAACTGGGGCCAAGCCAGAAGGGCATTGAGAACTGCTCTCAATTCCAGAATGTTTATTGGTAGGAGACTCTCCTCCTGATTCCATTGTCCCTGAGCCTTCAGAGAATTCCAGACAGCGCCCCAACCTAGTAGGCTGGCGTCTGTTGTTACAATTGTCCAGTCCGGCCTGCTGAATGGCATCCCCCTGGACAGATGTGGCCGAGAAAGCCACCATAGAAGAGAATTTCTGGTCTCTTGATCCAGATTCAGAGTAGGGGACAAGTCTGAGTAATCCCCATTCCACTGACTTAGCATGCACAATTGCAGTGGTCTGAGATGTAGACGTGCAAAGGGTACTATGTCCATTGCTGCTACCATTAAGCCGATCACCTCCATGCATTGAGCTACTGACGGGTGTTGAATGGAATGAAGGACACGGCATGCATTTTGAAGCTTTGTTAACCTGTCTTCTGTCAGGTAAATCTTCATTTCTACAGAATCTATAAGAGTCCCCAAGAAGGGAACTCTTGTGAGTGGAAAGAGAGAACTCTTCTTTTCGTTCACCTCCCATCCATGCGACCTTAGAAATGCCAGTACTAACTCTGTATGAGACTTGGCAGTTTGAAAGCTTGAAGCTTGTATCAGAATGTCGTCTAGGTACGGAGCTACCGCAATTCCTCGCGGTCTTAGTACCGCCAGAAGAGCACACAGAACCTTTGTGAAGATTCTCGGAGCCGTAGCCAATCCGAATGGAAGAGCTACAAACTGGTAATGCCTGTCTAGAAAGGCAAACCTTAGATACCGGTAATGATCTTTGTGAATCGGTATGTGAAGGTAAGCATCCTTTAAATCCACTGTGGTCATGTACTGACCCTTTTGGATCATGGGTAAAATTGTCCGAATAGTTTCCATTTTGAACGATGGAACTCTTAGGAATTTGTTTAGGATCTTTAAATCCAAGATTGGCCTGAAAGTTCCCTCTTTTTTGGGAACCACAAACAGATTTGAGTAAAACCCTTGTCCTTGTTCCGACCGCGGAACCGGATGGATCACTCCCATTAATAAAAGATATTGTACGCAGCGTAGAAACACCTCTTTCTTTATTTGGTTTGTTGACAACCTTGACAGATGAAATCTCCCTCTTGGGGGAGAGAATTTGAAGTCTAGAAGGTATCCCTGAGATATGATCTCTAACGCCCAGGGATCCTGGACATCTCTTGCCCAAGCCTGGGCGA
The DNA here is from genome assembly GCF_027579735.1 of Bombina bombina. Classification (NCBI taxonomy): domain Eukaryota; kingdom Metazoa; phylum Chordata; class Amphibia; order Anura; family Bombinatoridae; genus Bombina; species Bombina bombina. Next base: position 650,695,513 of record NC_069502.1, on the reverse strand, counting down.
AGAGAGAAAGTCTGCCCCCCACTAGATCCGTTCCCGGATCGGGGGCCCTCGATTCATGCTGTCTTAGGGGCAGCAGCAGGTTTCCTGGCCTGCTTGCCCTTGTTCCAGGACTGGTTAGGTCTCCAGCCTTGTCTGTAGCGAGCAACAGCTCCTTCCTGTTTTGGTGCAGAGGAAGTTAATTCTGCTCCTGCTTTGAAATTACGAAAGGAACGAAAATTAGACTGTCTAGCCTTAGGTTTGGCTCTGTCTTGAGGCAGGGCATGGCCTTTACCTCCTGTAATGTCAGCGATAATTTCTTTCAACCCGGGCCCGAATAAGGTCTGCCCTTTGAAAGGTATATTAAGCAATTTAGATTTAGAAGTAACGTCAGCTGACCAGGATTTTAGCCACAGTGCTCTGCGTGCCTGAATGGCGAATCCGGAATTCTTAGCCGTAAGTTTAGTTAAATGTACTACGGCATCTGAAATAAATGAGTTAGCTAACTTAAGGGCTTTAAGCTTGTGTGTAATTTCATCTAATGGAGCTGATTCAAGTGTCTCTTCCAGAGACTCAAACCAAAATGCTGCTGCAGCCGTGACAGGCGCAATGCATGCAAGAGGTTGCAATATAAAACCTTGTTGAACAAACATTTTCTTAAGGTAACCCTCTAACTTTTTATCCATTGGATCTGAAAAGGCACAGCTATCCTCCACCGGGATAGTGGTACGCTTAGCTAAAGTAGAAACTGCTCCCTCCACCTTAGGGACCGTTTGCCATAAGTCCCGTGTGGTGGCGTCTATTGGAAACATCTTTCTAAATATCGGAGGGGGTGAGAACGGCACACCGGGTCTATCCCACTCCTTAGTAACAATTTCAGTAAGTCTCTTAGGTATTAGAAAAACGTCAGTACTCGCCGGTACCGCAAAATATTTATCCAACCTACACATTTTCTCTGGTATTGCAACTGTGTTACAATCATTCAGAGCCGCTAACACCTCCCCTAGTAATACACGGAGGTTTTCCAGCTTAGATTTAAAATTTGAAATATCTGAATCCAGTTTGTTTGGATCAGAACCGTCACCCGCAGAATGAAGCTCTCCGTCCTCATGTTCTGCAAATTGTGACGCAGTGTCTGACATGGCCCTAATATTATCAGCGCACTCTGTTCTCACCCCAGAGTGATCACGCTTACCTCTTAGTTCTGGTAATTTAGCCAAAACTTCAGTCATAACAGTAGCCATATCCTGTAATGTGATTTGAAATGGCCGCCCAGATGTACTCGGCGCTACAATATCACGCACCTCCCGAGCGGGAGATGCAGGTACTGACACGTGAGGCGAGTTAGTCGGCATAACTCTCCCCTCGTTGTTTGGTGAAATATGTTCAATTTGTACAGATTGACTTTTATTTAAAGTAGCATCAATACAGTTAGTACATAAATTTCTATTGGGCTCCACTTTGGCTTTAGCACATATAGCACAGATATCTTCCTCTGAATCAGACATGTTTAACACACTAGCAAATAAACTAGCAAATTGGAAATACTTTTCAAGTAATTTACTATAATATGAAAACGTACTGTGCCTATAAGAAGCACAGAAAAAGTTATGACAGTTGAAAATTAATAAACTGAAAAGTTATAGCATCAAATCTTTGTAAAAAACACAATTTTAGCAAAGGATTGCTCCCATTAGCAAAGGATAACTAACCCTGATAGCAGAAAAAAAAAAAAAAAAAAATACAGAAATAAACGTTTTTTTTTTTTTTTATCACAGTCAACTACAATCTCACAGCTCTGCTGTGAGTGATTACCTCCCTCAAAACAAGTTTTGAAGACCCCTGAGTTCTGTAGAGATGAACCGGATCATGCAGGGAAGACAATAAACTTCTGACTGAATTTTTTGATGCGTAGCAAAAGCACCAAAAAAGGTCCCTCCCCCTCACACATAACAGTGAGAGAGATCAGTAAACTGTCATAAATTAAATAAAACGACTGCCAAGTGGAAAAAAATAGTGCCCAAAACATTTTTTCACCCAGTAACTCAGAAAATTAAACGATTTTACATGCCAGCAAAAAACGTTTAACATTAATAAATTGAGTGTTATTAAAAAGCCTGTTGCTAGTCCCTGCAAATTAGGCTAAAGTTTTATGCATACAGTATAATTCCAGTGAAGTGCCATTCCCCAGAATACTGAAGTGTAAAATATACATACATGACAGCCTGATACCAGTTGCTGCTACTGCATTTAAGGCTGAGTTTACATTATATCGGTATGGCAGAATTTTCTCATCAATTCCATTGTCAGAAAATAATAAGCTGCTACATACCTCTTTGCAGATTAATCTGGCCGCTGTCCCCTGATCTGAAGTTTACCTCTCCTCAGATGGCCGAGAAACAGCAATATGATCTTAACTACTCCGGCTAAAATCATAGAAAAACTCAGGTAGATTCTTCTTCAAATTCTACCAGAGAAGGAATAACACACTCCGGTGCTATTATAAAATAACAAACTTTTGATTGAAGGTATGAAACTAAGTATAATCACCACAGTCCTCTCACACATCCTATCTATTCGTTGGGTGCAAGAGAATGACTGGTAATGGCAGTTAGGGGAGGAGCTATATAGCAGCTCTGCTGGGTGAATCCTCTTGCACTTCCTGTTGGGGAGGAGTTAATATCCCATAAGTAATGGATGATCCGTGGACTGGATACACTTAACAAGAGAAAAAGCCTCCCCAAATAAAAAAAACCCTAGCCTAAACTAAACTACCAATAGCCCTTAAAAGGGCCTTTTGCGGGGCATTGCCCCAAAGAAATCAGCTCTTTTACCTTTAAAAAAAAAATACAAACAACCCCCCAAACAGTAAAACCCACCACCCCCACAACCAACCCCCCCAAAAAAAACCTAATTAAAAAAACCTAAGCTCCCCATTGCCCTGAAAAGGACATTTGGATGGGCATTGCCCTTAAAAGGGCATTTAGCTCTATTGCTGCCCAAACCCTAATCTAAAACTAAAATCCACCCAATAAATCCTTAAAAAAACCTAACACTAACCCCTGAAGATCCACTTATAGTGAAGCCGGGAGAAGTCCTCAACGAAACGGCAAAAAGTCCTCAACGAAGCCGGGAGAAGTCTTCATCCAAGCCGGGAGAAGTGGTCCTCCAGACGGGCAGAAGTCTTCATCCAGACGGCATCTTCTATATTCATCCATGCGGAGCGGGTCCATCTTCAAGACATCCGGCGCAGAGCATCCTCTTCTTACGACGACTACCCGACTAATGAAGGTTCCTTTAAGTGACGTCATCCAAGATGGCGTCCTTTAGATTCTGATTGGCTGATAGAATTCTATCAGCCAATCGGAGTTAAGGTTGAAAAAAATCCTATTGGCTGATTCAATCAGCCAATAGGATTGAACTTCAATCCTATTGGCTGATCCAATCAGCCAATAGGATTGCATCAGCCAATAGGATTTTTTCAACCTTAATGCCGATTCGCTGATAGAATTCTATCAGCCAATCCGAATCTAAGGGACGCCATCTTGGATGATGTCACTTAAAGAAACCTTCATTCGTCGGGTAGTCGTCGGAAGAAGAGGATGCTCCCCGCCAGATGTCTTGAAGATGGACCCGCTCCACACCGGATGGATGAAGATAGAAGATGCCATCTGGATGAAGACTTCTGCCCGTCTGGAGGACCACCTCTCCCGGCTTGGATGAAGACTTCTCCCGGCTTCGTTGAGGACTTCTCGCCGCTTCGTTGAGGACTTCTCCCGGCTTCGTTGAGGACTTCTCCCGGCTTCGTTGAGGATGGATGTCGGCTCTTCAAAACTGTAAGTGGATCTTCAGGGGTTAGTGCTAGGTTTTTTTAAGGGTTTATTTGGTGGGTTTTAGTTTTACATTAGGGTTTGGGCAGCAATAGAGCTAAATGCCATTTTAAGGGCAATGCCCATCCAAATGCCCTTTTCAGGGCAATGGGGAGCTTAGGTTTTTTTAGTGAGGGTTTTTTTGTGGGGGGTTGGTTGTGTGGGTGGTGGGTTTTACTGTTGGGGGGTTGTTTGTATTTTTTTTACAGGTAAAAGAGCTTTTTTTATTTTGATAGGGCTATTACATTAGGTGTAATTAGTTTAAATATCTTGTAATTTGTTTTTTATTTTGTGTAATTTAGTGTTTGCTTTTTGTAATTTAGGTATTTGTATTTAATTTAGTTAATTGTATTTAATTTAGGTAATATATTTAATTATAGTGTAAGGTTAGGTGTTAGTGTCAGACAGGTTAGGTGTTATTTTACAGGTAAATTTGTATTTATTTTAGCTAGGTAGTTAGTAAATAGTTAATAACTATTTAGTAACTATTCTACTTAGTGAAAATAAATACAAACTTGCCTGTAAAATAAAAATTAACCCTAAGCTAGATACAATGTAACTATTTAGTTATATTGTAGCTAGTTTAGGGTTTATTTTACAGGTAAGTATTTAGTTTTAAATAGGAATTATTTAATTATTAATAGTAGGTTTTCTTTAGATTTATTTTAATTATATTTAAGTTAGGGGGTTAGGGTTAGACTTAGGTTTAGGGGTTAATAACTTTAGTATAGTGGCGGCGATGTCGGGGGCTGCAGATTAGGGGTTAATAAATGTAGATAGGTGGCGGGGATGTTAAGGACAGCAGATTAGAGGTTAATAATATTGAACTAGTGTTTGCGATGCGGGAGTGCGGCAGTTTAGGGGTTAATATGTTTATTCTAGTGGCGGCGATGTCGGGAGCGGCAGATTAGGGGTTAATAATTTTATTTTAGTGTTTGCTATGCGGGAGGGCCTCAGTTTAGGGGTTAATAGGTAGTTTATGGGTGTTAGTGTACTTTTTAGCACTTTAGTTATGAGTTTTATTCTACAGCTTTGTAGTGTAAAACTCATAACTACTGACTTTAGAATGCGTTACGAATCTTGCAGGATAGGCTGTACTGCTCACTTTTTGGCCTAAAAAAAAGGCTTGTAATACCGGCGCAATGGAAGTCCCATTGAAAAAAGACTTTACGCAATTTGCGTAAGTTAATTTGCGGTACGGCCAAAAAAGTGTGCGGGACAGCTTTACCTACAAGACTCGTGATAGCAGCGGTAGTAAAAAAGCAGCGTTATGAGCCTTAACACTGCTTTTTTACTCATACCGCAAAACTCGTAATCTAACCGATTATTACTTGATTGACAAACAGAGAGAAAAAAAAGTTTTTTAACACAAAGCTTCCAATCATTCTTTTTCTCCTCCTTCCCTCTTCACCAGCCCCCATAAGGGAGTTTAGAAATTCTAGAGCTTCCATTTTGTCCTGAATTATTTTCAAGCCTTCCTTATGAAGGATATTTAATATAGCAGGAAACAAAATATGAAAGCCTTATAACCTGCTTTGTTAAATTTATTGCATCTGGGGATCATTTCCTTCATAAGTTTGACCGTTTCCGTTTCAGCAGATAAATCTTGATATAGTGCAAATGTATACTTGCTTTTTTACTATATGAACTCTTGACAGCAGATTTAGATATAAAATTCTAATATTTTATCATAACTGGTCTTGGTGGAGAGACCTTTTCATAAGAAGCTCTCATAGGACCTAATCTATGAGCCCTTTCCACTGTAAAGGCCCAAGCCCTTTATTTATATTTAGCAATACTGGTATATTGTTTTCTGCAAAATCTATCAGATCCTGCCCTTTTAACTTATCCGGCAAGTCTTTTACTGTATACTCACATTATTTCGCCTTAATCTATATTCTTCCCCTTTCTGAAGCAAGTATTCATTTGTTTGGATAGTTCAGAGGCCCTGAATTCTAAAACAACCTGTGAATCCTCTAATTCTGCCACTTCTGTTGAAGCAGATTAATCTCTTGTGTAAGATTCTGAATATCTTCCTGTATTTCTTGTTTCACACTATCAATCTTGGGGAAAATCATATTTGACAATTGTGTAGCAAGGAGTGAGATATATTCTCCATTTCTTTATCTGTTGTTACTTAGGGGATCTCAATCGATTTATCTAGAGATATCTTCCCATTTCCTTTTTCAGTAGGTTTAAAGGGACAGTCTACACCTTAGCCATCTTAAAGTCTTACTTTAGATTAAGCTGCAAACATACTCCTGCACCCTTTTCTATATCATGCAGCAGTAACACTAAAGTTATTTTAAAATGAATATTGTTTCTAGTCACTTTGAAATGGTTGCCAAGCTCTTCCCACTGATGACATCACAATCTGAGCTCCATTAAAGGCTTCACTAGTTACAAAAGACTCACTAGTTAGATTTACCGGACTGTCAATGTGTCACGTTCTGCTGTTCCTTTAAATTACTGAAATCCAACTTCCTGTTTAAGTCTATAAAGGGAACTCCTCTTCCTTGCTTCCCTGCTTGATTATTATAGTGTATAGGGATAGTTAGCTAGTGAAGCTTGTGTTTCCCTCTATCCTGGATTATAACTATTCCAAAAAACTTTACTTCATCACATCATCTGAACACATCAAATCAACCTAAACCATCTAACTTCATATGGGACATTAACTTTTTTCTCCTAACATCCAAATTCAGTTTTAAACAAAAATCCACCTGCTGCTCTGAGCGTGTTCCGTGTGCCTGTCAGAAATTCACACAGCATCGTGACGTCACACGCTAAACGCAGCGCGGTTCCTTCTCCTCTCCTCCATCGAGTGTCGGAACATCTGAGAGCCTGTATCACGCTTAAATCGCGGACAGGGTAAACCAAGCTGGATCAACTCTCCCTGATCCCCCTCAGTGGAACCTTACTAATTCAACAGAACCGGAGGTGACTAACACAGATCCTGTCTGTCAATCACTGCAGTGGAATCAACCGCAAGTATTACTATTTGATAACAATTGTATCAACAGCCAAGTATTTATACAAACTGTGTTCATATTCATCTAATCCGATACTGTTGCTACTTACACTTTGAATTTCCACAGATTCTGAATGAGAGTTTTCTTTACATTACTACCGAAGTAGTTAAAGCTGATACACTAAAAACGTTACACAACTTTACTCATTGTGATTTTGTGTCTCAATCTAAAGTTTACACAATCCAACCAATATTTGCTATTTGGGTTTAACTTCCTCACAAAGTTATATGTGAATGAAGTAGTAACAAATAGCTACAAACTATCATTATACATTTTAACATCACTTATCATAACATTGGTTGGTGAAACGTTACAGAATAATCAAGCCTATAAAAAACTGATACCAATGAACATGGACCCAGTAGCCATGAGTAATGAAATAACCACAATTAATCAAAAGATGGACTTACTGGCACAAGGTCTAAGAGAAGTACAAAGCGAAAACTCCACTTTAAAAAGACCACTAAATGAGTTAATAACTCAGAAAGCAAATGAAAGGCCTGAGCCTCAGGTCAACCCTCCTACTCCCTTTTCGGGTGACAGAGCCAAGTTTCGTGAGTTTAGAAACTCTTGTTTGTTACTATTTGCAATGAAACCCAGGACCTACTGTAATGACAAAATAAAGGTCTGCACCACCATTTCGTATTTAAGTGGAGAACCTAGGGCTTGGGCTAACAGATTTTTTGAATCTGATGACCCAATATTAAGTTCCTTAGAAAATTTCTTCCATGCTATGGCAGTTCTCTACGAAGATATAAACAAACAGCAAACCGCAGAAACTCATCTGCGTTCCCTCAGACAGGGCAAAAGAGCCGTCGAGGACTACATAGCTGAATTTCAGCTATGGAGTACTGATTCACAATGGAACTCCATCTCTCTTAAAAATCAGTTCCGTTTAGGACTCTCTGAATATGTAAAAGATGAGCTGTCAAGGGTTGAGCTTCCTGAGACTTTAGAGGGACTTATCAAGTTGAGTATCTCTAGATATAGAGAACGAAGACATGAAAAATTCCAATCTGACTCTAACCCTAGGAAACATTACTCAACAACTCATGAAAAACCCGCTACAACAGTAGTACCTATGGAAATCGGAAACCATAAGAGGTCCACTATCGATAGAAGAAAAATTAAGAAGAAAACAGGCAAATCTATGCATGTACTGTGGAAACAGAGAACATGATGTTGCTACTTGCCCTCTACTAAACAGACCTAGAAAGGGTAAGATAAAATCATTACTTATCTCTGAAACTCATGAATCACGTACTCATCTAACTCTAACTCTATCATTACAGTGGGACCAGTTGCAGATCCAGGAACAAGCCACAATTGATTCCGGAGCTTATGGCAACTTTATTGATCAATCAATTGTTACAAAAAATAAAATACCCTGTGTGAAGAAAGCAATCCCTGTATTTGTGAGAGTTATTGATGGGTCTCAATATCTCAAAGGACCCATCACACACCATACTGTTCCAATACTCACTTTAACCAACACAGGTCACAAAGAATTCATCACTTATGATATAATACCTAGTTCTTTACACCCAATCATACTCGATTTCCCTTGGTTACAGAAACATAACCCAGTTATTAACTGGCATAATTGTACACTCACCTTTGATTCCACATTCTGTTCACAAACATGTTTTCCATATGTTTCAATTAATCATTTAGATCCGTTATTACCAAAACAATACAGTGATTTTTCTGATGTTTTTAATCTTAAAAGTGCAGAAAACCTTCCACCTCATCGATCCTTCGATTGCCCTATTGATCTCAAGGAAGACGATATACTGCCAACTAACCGCGTTCTGCTGTTCCTTTAAATTACTGAAATCCAACTTCCTGTTTAAGTCTATAAAGGGAACTCCTCTTCCTTGCTTCCCTGCTTGATTATTATAGTGTATAGGGATAGTTAGCTAGTGAAGCTTGTGTTTCCCTCTATCCTGGATTATAACTATTCCAAAAAACTTTACTTCATCACATCATCTGAACACATCAAATCAACCTAAACCATCTAACTTCATATGGGACATTAACTTTTTTCTCCTAGCATCCAAATTCAGTTTTAAACAAAAATCCACCTGCTGCTCTGAGCGTGTTCCGTGTGCCTGTCAGAAATTCACACAGCATCGTGACGTCACACGCTAACCGCAGCGCGGTTCCTTCTCCTCTCCTCCATCGAGTGTCGGAACATCTGAGAGCCTGTCTCACGCTTACATCGCGGACAGGGTAAACCAAGCTGGATCAACTCTCCCTGATCCCCCTCAGTGGAACCTTACTAATTCAACAGAACCGGAGGTGACCAACACAGATCCTGTCTGTCAATCACTGCAGTGGAATCAACCGCAAGTATTACTATTTGATAACAATTGTATCAACAGCCAAGTATTTATACAAACTGTGTTCATATTCATCTAATCCGATACTGTTGCTACTTACACTTCAGATTCTGAATGAGAGTTTTCTTTACATTACTACCGAAGTAGTTAAAGCTGATACACTAAAAACGTTACACAACTTTACTCATTGTGATTTTGTGTCTCAATCTAAAGTTTACACAATCCACCCAATATTTGCTATTTGGGTTTAACTTCCTCACAAAGTTATATGTGAATGAAGTAGTAACAAATAGCTACAAACTATCATTATATATTTTAACATCACTTATCATAACATTGGTTGGTGAAACGTTACACAATGCTTTTCAGCATAGAGCATAGCTGCAGCCCAGATCATGATGTCATCAGTGGGCAGAGCTTGGCAGCCCTTTCAAAGTAAGACAACTTCAGAGCTCTGGTTAACTGTTTCATGAAACAAAAAAGTTGCATAAAACACATCAAAAATGCATTACAAAGTACACTTACACTCATAATAACACTATCTAATAAAAAATATTAAAAAAAAACCACACACACAAAATTTATAAGGGCCCAAAGATAAAAGATCTCAGGTGTTAAGAAAAAAAGGCAGGGAAAGAACTTTAACATAGAGATATATACAAATACATGTCTAAATATGTATATATATTTTTATATATAAGGGCTCCATTTATGAAGCAGCAAATGCTGCTTCGGAGACCGTTTAAAAGCAGCAGTCATAAGACCACTGCTCCTTAACCTGTCCACCACCTTTTAGGTGGTGGATTGAAATCATACCGATCCAATACGATCAGGGTGATTGACAGCCCCTGCTAGCGGCCAATTGTCTGCCAGTGAGCAGGGGGCGGCATTGCACAAGCATTTCACGCTATAGCGAATCATCTCCACTCGACATTTAATAAATTTACCCATATACAGTGGGTATTGAAAAGAATCACCCCCAGACACAGTTTTTGTTTATCCAGTTGTAATTACTCAGTGCAACTTATAACATCCACGTTAAAGATATAACACCAACATGTCAGGCAAAAATAAAGACAATTCAAAAACAGAATCACTGAGTTGCAAAAAGGATCACCCCCTCCTAAAATTACAGGTGTAGCTAACCACCTTCTCAAGGGCACACACAGAGCCATTTGACCTTCGATTGTGATCAGCTGTGGGCAAATTGATTAACATTGATTGATTATGTATTTCTATGTGCATATATGTATTTACAGACATGTTTACAAATATAAACACATAAATACACACAGTCAAGGCCAAAAATATTGGCACCCCTTCATTTCTGTCAGATAATGCACCACTTCGCCCAGAAAATTGTTGCAATTACAAATGTTTAGGCATTCTCATGTGTATTTCTTGTATTTGTATTGGTATGACACAAAAAAGTAGAGAAAAAAAAGCCAAATCTGACACATTCCACGCAAAACTCCAAAAATGGACTGGACAAAATTATTGGCACCTTCTCAAAATTGTAAGAAATAATTGCATTCCAAGTTTGTGATGCTCCTGTAATTTGTAATTAAACTCAAGTGCTGACAATATAGAAATCACACCATAAACCAGTTAAAATGGTGAAAAATGTACTTAAGCTTTCTGTTGTGTGTCTCTGTGTGCCACACTGAGCATGGAGAAGAGAAAAAGCAGCAAAGATTGTCTGAGGATTTGAGAACAAAAATTGTGGAAAAGCATGGACAATCTCAAAGTTACAAGTCCATCTCCAGAGATCTTAATGTTCCTGTGTCCACTGTGTGCAACATTGTCAAGAAGTTTACAGCCCATGGCACTGCAGCTAATCTCCCTGGATGTGGACGAAAGAGAAAAAATAATCAAAGATTGCAACGAAGGATTGTACGAATGGTGGATAAAGAACCTCGATCAACTTCCAGACAATTTCAAGCTGACCTTCAGGCACAGGGTACAAATGTGTCAGCTTGCACTATACATCACCATCTGAATGAAAAGGGACTCTATGGTAGGAGATCCAGGAGGACCCCAGTGCTGACAGAAAAACATAAAAAAGCCAGATTAGAGTTTGCCAAAACTTACCTGAGGAAGCCAAAATCCTTTTGGGAGAATGTGCTGTGGACAGACGAAACAAAATTACAGCTTTTTGGTAAAGCCCATCATTCTAGTGTTTTCAGAAAAGAAATGAGGCTTTTAAAGAAAAGAATACAGTCACTACAATCAAACATGGTGGAGGTTTACTTATGTTTTGGGGTTGCTTTGCTGCTTCAGGGACTGCATGTCTTGACTCAGGGCCGGATTGGGCCGCCGGGATACCGGGAAAAATCCCGGTGGGTCTGCAGCCGGTGGGCTGGGAGGGGCAGCTGCAGTGTGTGGAGAGTGTTTTTTCAGGCTGATTCTAAGTACCGCGCATCAGAAGTACTGCAGGGGTTGCAGCTGCTAAATCTGACTGGGAAGTGTGTTTACAGCTCAGGCGGCAGCAAACACAACGCTCAGCCCTCTATGTCAAACTGCAAAGATTTGACTGATTTTTTGGATCAGCCCCCATCTGTGTCAAACTGATAACAATCATGCCGGTCAAGTGGAGAGGTCAGAAGGGGTGGCAACCATAATGTCACTGACAGTTAAGCTCTGAAAAGTTAGGCTTTGGTACCACCTCCCTCGACCCTCTCCCCCTCTGGAGACTCTCTGCAAGTTTGAAGCCAGTCCTGTGTGGCACGCTGGAGAAGAAGGCATGGGTGGCTGTCCCTCAAGCAAATTTATTTTGAGGACACTCTTAATGTAAGCATATTTTGACAAAATAAAATATATAATGTGATTTGCATTTTGTCAAAATATCCTTACACTAAATAAAATGTGCAAAATAAATTTTATATATATATATATATATATATATATATATATATATATATATATATATAGTGTCCACATGATTCCTAGAGACAAACAGTTGCAGGGTTTTATATACTGTGACAGAAACAAATTAAGTACTGAATGAAATGTATAGTAGACAACTTTTGTTTGCACTGCTGCAACACCATTCTGCTTCAGATGAGGATACAACCTGTGGAGTGGAGCATACTCATGTATGCCTGCTTTTCATTTGCTCACCAGCTGTATCCTCATCTGAAGTGGCAGAAGAGCACAAGTTTACCTATGTATTAAGTAAAAGTGAAGTATTGTTAGAAATAAAATGATCTAACAAAAAAGAGCTTTTTATAGTTTTAAATAGAATGCCCCTTTAAGTTATATTTACAGTACATTTGACTATAAACTTTAGCCATTTAGAGTATATAACTGAGGTTTTAGGGTCTGTAGGAAGCATCTCTAAGCACTAGAGTACAGGAGTAGCATAAGGTTCTATGGCCTTGCTCCTCTATGGCTGCATTAAAGTCAAAATAATTCATGATTGAGACTTCACTGGTGATAAATTGGAAATTAAAGAGGCAGTAAAATAAAAATTAAATGTACATGATTAAAACAAAGGGGCCTATCTATCAAGCTCCGACTGGAGCTTGATGCCCTGTGTTTCTGGCGAGTCTTCAGACTCGCCAGAAACAGCAGTTATGAAGCAGCGGTCACAAAGACCGCTGCTCCATAACCTGTCCGCCAGCTCTGAGCAGGCGGACAGACTTCACCACAATTCAACCCGATGGGGTACGATCAGGTTGATTGACACCCCCAGCTGGTGGCCGATTGGCCGCGAGTCTGCAGGGGGCGGCGTTGCACCAGCAGCTCTTGTGAGCTGCTGGTGCAATGCTGAATACGGAGAGCGTATTGCTCTCCGCATTCAGCGAGGTCTTGCGGACCTGATCTGCAGTGTTGGATCTGGTGCACTTTCATTCATCAAAGTTTAGAAAGCAGTCGTTTTGTTTAAAAACTTACCGTTCTTCTTTTCACAGCCAGAGCAGCTTCCCCCACCCAGAGATCCTCTCTTCACTCATCAGCAATGACTAATCCGGCTTCCTGAAAGCTCGCTAGAAACACGGGGCTCGCCAGAAACGTTCAGAGCTTGATAAATAGACCCCATAGTGTGTAATTAACTGTAAATATTTCACATTCCAATGTTCTGCACATAGCAGAATATGTTCTATTTATTTATAAATAGATATTCCTATATATATCTGTATATATCTATACCTATATATAATAATGTGTATATATATATATATATATATAGATAGATAGATAGATAGATAGATAGATAGATAGATAGATAGATAGATAGACAGATATATAGATAGATATTGTACAAAAAAAATCAGATATATGTAGAAATATGTATTTATGAATAAATAGAACATATATTGTGTTATGTGAAGAACACTGGAATGTGAAATATTCATATTTTCATGTCGGGTTAGTGCACATGACAATATGCGATTGGTTTTGTGCAAGAGTGGGGTGTTAGTTTTTTTTCTCCATTGACTTCTATGGGGAAATATGTGAATGCGCACGCAATATTCTAAGTTCAGCTTGTTGGGTTAGCATGTGAGCAAAAACAGTTTACTTTCAACTCATAATACGAGCGCAACCTGACGCAAGCAAAAAGCTTACTTTTAGCGCAATTAATGCTCGAGTGGGAGCGTTAATTAGCGCTCCACTTGTAATCTGGCCCTTAGAGGGGAAAGGTAAGGTAACTCTCTAGTGCAAGGCCCCGTCCTTCCACTCCTCTCTAATTATATTTACAATCATATATTACAATGGTCCTTTCAGAACTAAATAGGGAGCCACAGATGAGAAAGAGAAAAAAAAAACACAACAGGGATTTTAATCCCTTATATAAAAATCATTTTCCCTCTCTCTCTCCATTAAAAAAGGAGAGTAAAGAAGAAAAAAATGTATTTCTGCAAAAGGTGTTGTTTCTGATACAGGGGTCTCTTAGAGGGGTCAGATATTTATTTAAAAAAAAAAAAAAAAGAAGCCCTAGAAAAAGAGATCCGTAACCAGGGAAAAATCCAGTGGCGGCCTGCAACTTTTGAAGTAATTTTACAAGCAGATTGCCTAAACTCTGTGAAAACCGGCAGAGCTATGTTCCTTCATTGTAGAAGAGCAGCAGGAGGTTTCAGAGCTAGAAGCAGCCTATGGAGGTAAGAGGTTATTGCATGTCTATCATCCAATAACTAGGTGAGCTGCAGTAGTGTGTAGAGGCTGCATCAATACACTGAATACTTTGCATAAGGCTTTTTTTATTATTGCAAGCAGCTTTCCTCTGTGCCTCTGGTACCGGCCGATCACTAAGGATTTAAATGCAGGGCTACTTCGCCCTACTCCTAACCAAACTGAGCGCTTCAAGCTAATTATTGCTGCAGCTCCCTTTGGTCCTCCTCATTGCGCCTTTATCCATTCCTGCTCCCCTCCGTCCTGTTACCATCATGATCCTGCCTGTCCTGATCCTCCTCATGTCCAATCTTGCTAGTAGTGTGACATCTCCACCCCGCCCCCATGCTGTCAGGTAGCCAAAGGGAGTTTCCAAGGCCGTCTGAGCCAAGACATCCTTAAGGAAACAATGGTGTGATATCAGAAATGCCTTATAGGGGCAGAGTGCATATGTGTAAACTGCTCTAAAACAGAGCACATTTCAAAAAACGCCCTTAAATCTAATAAATGTATTATAAATATTTTCTTTTTTTCTGTTATTATAAGCTTTATTTTTAATAATTCTTTTAAACTAATCCCAATCCTGTCACTGCCTCCTGATTAAAAAAATAGTAACCTATTAGTCCCACTAATATAATTTTATGTTAAAAGATTTTTTTTTCTGCCCCCAAAAATTTATGAGGAGCCTCCACTGAAAAAAATCTATTTGCTACAGAAAAAAAAAATCCCCCTGAAGTAGTCGGGTTTTTTACACTTAAAATTTCCTCTTAACAGAAGTTTGTGTCTAGGTTATAGCCATATATATCTACTAGTCTAATAATATTCTGTCCTAGCACATATTTATTTACACATTTGTGTATAGTTCAGAAGGGGAAAAAAATAGTCTCTGTAAAATCTGATGATATTTTATTTTTTCTCCCCTGTTCTTTTTTCCCTTTCGATACAGTTCTCTTGCACGTTTTTTTTTTCTTCTTCTCCCTTTTGTTGTATCTAAAAAGCAATTATCAGTATTCCTGACAAAGGTTATACGTGTATGTGATTAGTTTTCATCCCAGATCATGAAGAGGGAAAAATAAGTAAATGCCTGAGAAAACGGTTGAACTTAAAGAAATACCCTTTAATGTAACAGTCACAGAAGAATATTGATTACTTATCATGTTGTGTTAATAGACAGAGAATATCAACTCTCTACAACCGGACAGGTGAAGAAGGGAGATAGTGTAAGAAAGCTTGTAAAGTACATATCTTTTTATATCCTCTGACAAATCTTGAGATTTTTACCAGGTATACCACATATTCCTCAATAACGTTCTCTGTTTCATCACCTCATTACTGTACCACTGGTGTTGGTGAAACCGGTTGAAAGCACCACTTCTCAGCTCCCATACTTTTGTCTCATATTGTCTCAGGAAGAGGAGCTTCCCAGTAGCAGGAGCAGAACCCAATGGAAAAGAAACAGGAAAAGTCCAAAAGCAAAGTAACAGGCAAGGATAAGGAAGTACTCGTATTCAGGAATGTCCAAGGTCAGGACAGGCAGCAAAGGAGCAACGTCAGAAGGGCAAACCAGGGGTCAAAAGCCATGAAGTCCAAAACCATGGAAGAGGAAACAGGAACAAGGATATAAGATGCTTAGAATCTGTGAATCAGTCAGAATAACTCATCAATGAGTGAGAGGACTGTCTGTGCTTTAAACTCTGCAAGGGCCAGGAACGCCCCTGTTGCTTAGGTAACCCAGGTGTAACAGTTACCTGACCTCCTAATAGAGGTACAGAGCATGAAGATGTAATCGAAATACACTCCCTCAGTCTGTCATCAGCTGAGGATGCGCTGTGCATGGCACAAGTGCGCGCACCCACAAAAACAACCGTGGACGCCATGACAGTCGCAGGGAAGTGCCGCAACCAAACCTGCTGAGCCCTCCGTCTGCGCTCAGGTAAGGGGGCACCCCTGTTACAATGACACGTATTTACCTCTCAACTTTCTACCCCATAACATTTTTCAGTGCTCAGGCCTCCACGGGTATATAGAACATAGGGATATGCACAAATTTTCAAGCTTAAGATCTCTTTTGCCCCGTGTGTTAGTATTTACTTTCACTTCCCAGTTGCCGGTCCGGTGTTTCTTCTGTATTTTTAATAAAACAGCTTCTTTAATAAATGTCTTTCATACTTTAATGAGAGACTAATCTTGTTATAATCACTTTCAAACAATATTGTTAAGATGGGTCCTACCAGGATTAACATCCGCTCTCCAGTGTAGCCGTAAAAGGCCATTGGTGTGAGGTACTTAGTTTGTGACACCTCTCAGCAAGCTAGTTTGTGACACCTCTCAGCAAGCTCTACTGCCTTTCAGTTCTCTTTAGCCGGGCCGTGTGTACTGGCCTTGACTGGCTTTCGCCGGGTTAGCATTGTGTTCTCAGGAGTGGAAAAAAGTTGCACTCTTCCTGTGTCGCCTTCCACTGGAAGTCACTAATTTGGCACCATTTTTGGTGAAAACTACACTCTACCTAACGCACATTATGTATGATTAATACAGCGCAATTTAAAACGCTTATAAACTGAGAGCCACAGGCTGAAAAAAATTGTTATAACAACATGGACCAGGGCCCCAGCAAAATAAATAATGTTTGTGTGCACTAACACACATTTTCTTAGATCCCACATAGGATAGCCTGTGATTGGCTGTAATGCCTGGTGGAGGCGTTGCTGCTTCAGGAAAATACAAGCCTGTCAGAGGCGTGGCTTGAAGTAAAGGTTTTAAGGGTAATTACTTTGATATGCGCACAGCAGGCCTCAGACTATAAAATAATAACCATTTGGTAATTCTGTTACTTATAAACAATATGGGTATATTAATATGTTTTTATTCAAGTGCATTTCCGCTGCATACATATTTCAGGAACAATAAAATCCCCTCTATAAAATCAGTTTCTGCCAAGAAAAAAAAAATGCAACCAGCACACACACAACAAACATTTCAATTTAAAAACATATGCAGAGAAACAGATAACCTGAGACAATGTGCCTGAACTACATAGTATAGACAGTAACTGAGTATGTCTATAGCTAGGTTTACCATAATTTTTAAAGGTGAAACTGGGACCACCTGGTGCAGTGCCAGTGGGGGTGTAGTCAGGGGCGTGGTCAAGGGGAGTGGCGATTACCAGTCCTTTTAAAACTAGTAGCTTTTATTGTGTAATGTTTTGTGGATACTCTACCCTTCCTCAGTCAAACAACAAGTGAATCACACAGTTTAAATAGACCATAACACCACCCCCTAGTGAAAAATGCACCATTACGTTGTCATGGCAACCCATACACAACAAATAAATCATTCATCTAAATCTCAGATTCTAAATAATGCCAAACATCAAGCATAATTATCAATTTCATAAAATAGTGACAAGCATATACATCACACAATTTAATATATGCAGGGTAATATGTGTTTTATGTGTCTAATTAAGGAACAGAACCGAATACTGATAAGGCATAAATACAACACTGAATGTAATAATACCTGCTAAAGCTGTTTAACCCTTTCATGACATAGGCAATTGTTCAAGTTCTGAACGTAAACGAAACCTTGAATTTCAGCTATATGTCTTTTCAACCATAATTTACCCCTTTCACATTAAGTGCACCCACACTAATTATATATTGTTTTTTAGAGGACAGATAGGGCTTTCTTTTGGCATAAAAGATTTATTTCTCAACTATAATTTTATATAAAAAAAATCAAAGTAAGTGTGAGAAATTAAGAAATTTGAAGCTTTCCAAATGATTTTATTGTGAATATCATCATCCTGATATATGTTACTGCAATAAAACACCCATACTTGTGTTAAGCGATGTCCCATGAGTATAACGATACCCCCCATGTACAGGTTTTCTGAGTTTTCTGGAATTTACAAGGCCCAACATACGGCCTACCCATTTACATAGAAATCTGGCACATTCATTTTCTGGGCTTAAGTTGCCTTTCATACATTATAGCAGCCCAGGAATGAAAATGACCCCATCATGGCATACCATTTACAAAAGTAGACACCCTAGGGTATTCCAAAAGGGCCATGTCACGTCTTTTTGTGAAGCCCCTTAGTCACAACACCTGGCCAAATGTAGTGGTCATTTTTGTTGTATGCGTTTTTTACACAAACACTGCACTTTGGCTGTTTCTGTCATCAAGCTTTTATGTTTTACTGCTATAAAACACACATATTTGTGTTTGTCAATGTCCTACGAGTACAACAGTACCCCCCATGTACAGGTTTCACGGGGTTTACAGGAGTTACTGGGCCAAATATGGGGTCTGCCCATTTCAGTCTTTAAGCATGGAAATTTGGCACCTTAATTTTCTGTGCCTATGTCCTCTTTGAGACATTATAGCAGCCCAGGAATGAAAATTACCCCATCATGGCATACCATTTTCAAAAGAAGACACCCTAGGGTATTCCAAAAGGGCCATTTCACATCTTTTTGTGAAGCCCCTTAGTCACAACACCTGGCCAAATGTAATGGTGATTTTTTTTGCATGCGTTTTTTGCACAAACACTGCACTTTGGCTGTCTCTGTCATCAACCTTTTATGTTTTGCTGCTATAAAACACACATATTAGTGTTTGTCAAGGTCCTACGAGTAAAACAGTACCCCCCATGTACAGGTTTTATGGGGTTTACAGAAGTTACAGGGCCAAATATGGGGTCTGCCCATTTCAGTTTTTATGCATGGAAATTTGGCACCTTAATTTTCTGTGCCTATGTCCTCTTTAAGACGTTATAGCAGCCCAGGAATGAAAATTACCCCATCATGGCATACCATTTTCAAAAGAAGACACCCTAGGGTATTTCAAAAGGCCCATGTCACATATTTTTGTGAAGCCCCTTAGTCACAACACCTGGCCAAATGTAATGGTGATTTTTTTTGCATGCGTTTTTTGCACAAACACTGCACTTTGGCTGTCTCTGTCATCAACCTTTTATGTTTTGCTGCTATAAAACACACATATTAGTGTTTGTCAAGGTCCTACGAGTAAAACAGTACCCCCCATGTACAGGTTTTATGGGGTTTACAGAAGTTACAGGGCCAAATATGGGGTCTGCCCATTTCAGTTTTTATGCATGGAAATTTGGCACCTTAATTTTCTGTGCCTATGTCCTCTTTAAGACGTTATAGCAGCCCAGGAATGAAAATTACCCCATCATGGCATACCATTTTCAAAAGAAGACACCCTAGGGTATTTCAAAAGGCCCATGTCACATATTTTTGTGAAGCCCCTTAGTCACAACACCTGGCCAAATGTAATGGTGATTTTTTTTGCATGCGTTTTTTGCACAAACACTGCACTTTGGCTGTCTCTGTCATCAACCTTTTATGTTTTGCTGCTATAAAACACACATATTAGTGTTTGTCAAGGTCCTACGAGTAAAACAGTACCCCCCATGTACAGGTTTTATGGGGTTTACAGAAGTTACAGGGCCAAATATGGGGTCTGCTCATTTCAGTTTTTATGCATGGAAATTTGGCACCTTAATTTTCTGTGCCTATGTCCTCTTTGAGACATTATAGCAGCCCAGGAATGAAAATTACCCCATCATGGCATACCATTTTCAAAAGAAGACACCCTAGGGTATTCCAAAAGGGCCATTTCACATCTTTTTGTGAAGCCCCTTAGTCACAACACCTGGCCAAATGTAATGGTGATTTTTTTTGCATGCGTTTTTTGCACAAACACTGCACTTTGGCTGTCTCTGTCATCAACCTTTTATGTTTTGCTGCTATAAAACACACATATTAGTGTTTGTCAAGGTCCTACGAGTAAAACAGTACCCCCCATGTACAGGTTTTATGGGGTTTACAGAAGTTACAGGGCCAAATATGGGGTCTGCCCATTTCAGTTTTTATGCATGGAAATTTGGCACCTTAATTTTCTGTGCCTATGTCCTCTTTAAGACGTTATAGCAGCCCAGGAATGAAAATTACCCCATCATGGCATACCATTTTCAAAAGAAGACACCCTAGGGTATTTCAAAAGGCCCATGTCACATATTTTTGTGAAGCCCCTTAGTCACAACACCTGGCCAAATGTAATGGTGATTTTTTTTGCATGCGTTTTTTGCACAAACACTGCACTTTGGCTGTCTCTGTCATCAACCTTTTATGTTTTGCTGCTATAAAACACACATATTAGTGTTTGTCAAGGTCCTACGAGTAAAACAGTACCCCCCATGTACAGGTTTTATGGGGTTTACAGAAGTTACAGGGCCAAATATGGGATCTGCCCATTTACATAGAAAATTGGCACATTCATTTTATGGGCCTTTGTCCTCTTTGAGACATTATAGCAGCCCAGGAATGAAAATTACCCCATCGTGGCATACCATTTATAAAAGTAGACAACCCAGGGTATTGAAAAAGGACTATGTTTAGTCTTTGTTTGTAGCCACTTAGTCACAACATCTGGCCAAAGGTAATGTTCATATTTCAGTTTTAGTTTATCACAAAAACACTGCCTTTTTGCTGTTTATATCATCCTTTTATGTTTTACTGCTATAATACACCCATCTTTGTGTTCAGCGATGTCCCATGAGTACAACAATACCCCCTATGTACAGGTTTTATGTGGTTTTAGGAAGTTACAGCGCCCAATATAGGGTCTGCCAATTTGCATGGAAATTGGGCACATTGATTTTATGGACCTTTGTTGCCTTTGAGACAGTATGGCAGCGCAGGAATGAAAATTACCCCACCATGGCATACCATTTGCAAAAGTAGACAACCCAGGGTATTAAAAAAGGACTATGTTTAGTCTTTTTTTGTAGCCACTTAGTCACAAAACCTGGTCAAATTTAGTGGTCATATTTTTTTATTTGCTTTTTTCACACAGACTTTGCATGTTTTCTATTTAGATCAACATCATTATATTTTTTACTGCTATAATACACCCATATCTGTGTTCAGTGATCTCCCATGAGTGCAACAATACCCCCTATGCACAGGTTTTATGTGGTTTTAGGAAGTTACAGGGCCCAATATAGGGTCTGCATAGAAATTTGGCACATTGATTTTCTGGCCCTATGTTGCCTTTGAGACAGTATGGCAGCCCAGGAATGAAAATTACCCCCCTCATGACATACCATTTGCAAAAGTAGATAACTCAGGATATTCTAAAAGGAGTATTTTAGTTGTTTTGTATAACTTATAATGGCCTTAGAGTGGATGGGCTTAACATATAAAGGGACAGGACAAGGTCAGGGGATTTATGAAGTTAGGAATACAGAATAATAAAATAAAATAAATTAGGAACACATACAGATTGCTTTCAAATTAAAAGTTTAACTCTGTGTGATATATTCGAAAGCAATCAGTGATACAGAGGCCAGGTTGAGAGGGGCAGTCAGGGCAATGGTAACTAGAATCCCTCCTCCCTCCTTTTTTATAGCAGACTCTGCATCTTTTCTGGGGTGTTAATTTGCAGGCAGTGGGGGGGATCCTAGTGGGAAAATGCCTGCCACAGAGTCGCTCAACATTTTCAGATTGAACAGTGGGAGGATTAGGGGTCTGGTTAAACAAAATATCAGATGTTACATTTAACACAAATTCCAAAAAAGTATAAGTTTTCCCTGTGCCTGTTTTTTTGTACAGCACATATGCATTATATACTGTGATCTGCATAATATAAAAGGCTACTTTTTTGTACCAAGTTCTAGTTTTTCTTTGAATTAGATATGGCTGCAGGCACCGGTCAGCTAAATCTACCCCCCCCATGTTTTTGTTGTACTCCACAATGCACTTTGGCTTTCGGATCTGTGCAGATCTTCCCTTCACAGACACTGGCACTGTAGCTTCATCGTGCATTGTGGAGAGCATGTACACATCTTTTTTATCAGTGTACCGAAGGGCCAGTAGCTCATTGTGGTGTAAAGCTGACGTTGTGCCCCTACTTTTTTTCCCATATGTCGGCTTCTGGGGGAAACCTTTGCGATTTTTTCTTGTTGTGCCACAGGCCACGGTTTCAAAATAAAACAAAAATTTTAATAGCTCTGTGCTGGTGTAAAAATTATCGAGCCACAAATGGTACCCTTTATTTAGCAGGGGTAGTAGGAGATCCCACACAATTTTCCCACTTGTGCCAACTGAATCTGGGCAGCCAGGTGGATCCAAGTGGCTATCCTTTCCCTGGTAGATGCGAAATGCCCAGGTATACCCAGTACTGCATTCACAGAGCTTATAAAATTTTACCCCATAGCGGGACCTCTTGGATAGTATATATTGCTTGAAAAGCAATCTCCCCTTAAATTTCATGAGGGACTCATCAATGCAAATGTCCTGCTCAGGTATGTAAACTTCTTTAAATTTTTGGGACAGGTGGCTTATCAGGGGCCTTAGTTTATATAACCTGTCATGCAGGGGGTCATTTTTGGGGGGGCACTTGGTATTATCATTAAAATGGAGAAACCGCAGCAATTGTTCATATCTGTCCCTCTTCATAACCCCTGGAAAAAGAGGGGTAGCCAGGATGGGGTTCTGGCTCCAGTATGAACGAATGCTGGGTTTCTTCACAATCCCCATTATTGTCAGGGCCCAAAACTTTTTAATCTCTGGTATGTCAGTGGGATGCCAGGTATTTTTTCTGACATACAGAGATTGGGGATTTTTGGACAGATACTGGCTGGCATATAAATTTGTTTGAGCAACTATATGCTCAAACATAGCATCTGTCAGAATCAGTGACATATAGTTTATTGGCTCACATACTGGAACATCACTTGTTATGCCAGGAGTCTCAGTAAATTCTGGCATTTCTGGGGCAGTGAAATTTGGGGGTATCCAATTTTGGTCATTTGTGCGACGCCTCCTTTTAGGTGGCGGGCAGGGAGCACCAGCATCAGATGTATCACTCAGGGGCTCTATATCTGATGCCGTAAGGGTTGCGCTGTCAGACAGAGCAGAGAGGGTTTCACTCCCTGAATCTGCGGCAAGAATGGCATAAGCCTCTTCTGCTGAATAGCGTGCCATAAGGGATTTTTTTCAGTACAAATTACCACTTCACCACCACCAATTACCACTTCACCTTCCCCAAAATCCCACTAAACCACCCCAATTACCACCTCCCAATTACCACCCACCTATTCCCACCCACCCTATTCCCTATTTTTTTTTTTTTTAAATTATGATTTTTTCTTTATATATATTTTTTTTTTTTATAAACTAAAAAAAAAAAGGAACTGGGAAGGGTAGTGATTGGGAACAGCAGGGAAGGGGTTAATAATAACTAAAGATCCCCACAAATAAACTTTTGGGCACTGATCAAAGCCCTGACAGGCTGATCACTGTGATATTAGGCTGATCACAGTAGCAGCTCAGTGATCAGCAGCAAAAACAATATATATATATATATATTTGTAACCCCCACAAATAAACCCCCAACGCTTTTGATCAACACTGATCAAAGCCCTAACTGGATAACCAAGTTATATTAGGCTGATCACAGTAGCAGCTCTGTGATCAGCAGCAAAAAAATATATATATTTTGTTTGTAACTATATTTTTTTCTCCCTCTCCGCTTTCTACAGCACACACCAACACTAAACTGTCTTCCTCTCTCTCTCAGATCGCACTGAGAGCAGAGAGGAAGCGGATACACTTGTAACAGCCAATGATTCCACTCATTGGCTGCTACAGTGTTACAGGGGACAATCGATACACCCCCTCCATGCTGATTGGATCCTGGGGGAGTGCCAGAGGTGCTAGGCACATCCCCCAACCGGATCCACAACAAACAAAATAACGGAGGGGGCACAGGAGCTGAAAACCGTTATGCCGTTCTATTCCGTCATAACGGCTCTAAAGCCCAGTGTAATTATGACGGAATGGAACAGCATAACGGCGTTAAAAGGTTAAGAGGCTACGCTATACCATAACGCAGGAAGTTTACAGCCAAAATGCCATCCTGCCTGAAGTAAAGCAAGATCCATGCCAAAAATCCTACCTGTCTGCCCTTCCTGGTCATACCCATATGATTCCCCTAAACGTGTATCACCGGTGATGTCACCAGGGGTCGGGGGGTGTTAAATTCTTAGAAAAATAAACCAAGTAGTACTCCAAAATTAAAAAAACCCTATGCTGCTCACTCAGCCTGTATTACTAAATGTAAACTTTGAAGGACACGAACGTTAAGCTAAGCAGGGCTGTATGTAACAAAGTACCAGCATCCAACTATGCTGGAGAGTCACAGTCTAGTCATTTTGAATAATGTGTCCGGGTTTCAGGCGGTCTGAATACCAGACACATGATTTGAAACCCGGAGGTGGCAACCCTACTGGGACAGAATGAACAACTGGGTGGGACACTGGGACAGCGCCTCCAAACAGGGACAATCCCAGTAAAAGTGGGACTTCGGGTAAGCCTATCTATAGCTGCTAAATACTCACACAGGCCTAGTTTCCATTGAGGTGGTAAAATGTTAAACCTGGTGATAAAAAAAAAAACTATCTCCATTAAAGTCTATGGAGATTTTTTTATATTACCACCAGTTTCCAAACGTTACCACCTCAATGGAAACTAGGCCACTGTCGTGAGTCTACTATTCCTATTTAATTAGTATTTAAGATTCTGTGTTATCATAGTATAAGAACCGTTGACATATTAAATACTATTGTCTAGTTTTATCTACTTTCTCCATTTGGAAACCGATTTTATAGATGGAATTTTATTGTTCCTGCAATATATATGCAGTATATACATGCTTTAGATCATATCATCACATATTAATAACCCATTTTGTTGTTTACAAGGAGAATCATTACCGAGCTCTTATTATAGTGCGCATTTCACAGTATTTAGCAACGCCTCTAATAGGCGTGTATTTTTCAGAAGCAGCTAATCACAAACTATCCCATGTGGGATCTACGAAAGCGCCGCTAACACTCTAATGGCAACATTGTTTCCCCTGATATCGTTTTGTAGCACTAAAGCTCGTACAGAAAACAAATTAACAACCCCGTTAAACTCTTTTTTTTTTTACTCCTTCCCTTGTGGCGCACAGCTTGACGTCATCTCCAGTCACATGACGCGCAAACGCCGGAAGCTTCTGACAGGGCCTGAATCTCAAAGCAGCAACAAGCGACTTGAGAGGAGCAAATCGGGAGAGGGTAGCTGGTGAGTGTGTGAAACATTAGGGTTGTAAAAAAACAAAACATGCCCGCTACATATGAGCGGTTATGTTAATGTCGTGCTCCTGTATCTCAGTGTGTGCATTAATATTACTTAGACACCTGAGGCATAGTGAAAGTGCAACTCCTATCTGTACAGCTGTTTTAATGCGACCGTCGCCCAGACGCGCAGCACAAAGGCTGGTGTTATATTTGTAGGAGAATGTCAGTTACTCTTCTATGTCGTCGTTTTATTTTTAACGTTTGTGTGTCATTGTCACTCATATGAGTTTATTTGTATCAGTGTTTCAGTATGGAGCTGTGTGTTATACTTTACATACCTAAGCTGGTGTTGTTGTAAATATGCTGTACCATACACTTTCATCCACCAGATATGTATTACTCAACTCTCTCATATGTAATACATTGTATAACAGGGGCTTGAGATTTGTTTACTACCAATAGAGGCTAAACGGATTGTAATAATTTTTCTATTTTTACCACTTGGGCGTTATTCCTGAGTGCTTATTTACATGTACGCAGAAAAACTGTTTTTTTCCAGCCCCAATACAGCTTTCACATGACGTCTATTTTATTTTGTATTTTTTTTATTTTCAGCATTATATAAATCATCTCCAGGGCTGGACTGGAAATAAAAGCAGCCCTATAAAATTTGAAGACCAGCCCTATTTTAGGTAGAGTCAGTAGAATGCGCACACCCCATTTTCCCCCAATATTTTTTTTAAGTATTTTATTAATTTGTATTAAAAAAAAAAATGCCAGATTTATGTTATATAGGAACCCTACAACCCAATTGCATATATTAGTCACATCTTTAAATTGTAGCTTTCCAGCCCCAGCTGCTGCGGCCCACCAGGAAATCTCCTGGTAGACCAATCCGGCCTTGATCATATCACTGAAATTAAATTGTTGTATACAAACCCTACATCCATTGAATATTCCAATACTAATTATATATAAGTATTAATTTCACGTTTGTTTATTTACCCCATACAAATAAAAAAAAATGGTCTTCCATAGAAATATCTGTCAAAGAATTGACATTACAAATAGATGACATTTTAGTTTTCAAAGAATGTGTTTAAAATTGTATTAGTAAAAATAATTTTAACAATTGTAATTTTGAGATCAAATCTATTTTTAATCATGATTTAAAGGGGCTTGTAATTACGTTTTGTTGCTGTAGAATAACATAAAAGCCAAGTATAAACATTTTCTAAAACAAATTTTACTGCTATTGTTTATAAATAGAAAACTCACTGCTTCATCCCTTCCTCCTCACAGTTCTTTGTTCAGATATATTCCACTCCAAGCAATCTTCTGCTCATTAAAAGTATTGAAACCTATGGTGGTTGATTCTGTGTACATTGGTATGCAGAGAAACAATGGGTCTTCTTTTCAGCTCAATACGTTTATTTTATAACATGTATGACAAATATCTCATTTTGTTTATTTTGTAAATGAAATAGCTGGATTTGCTATGTGAAAGCACAACCAATCAAAATAGGCTAAGCTTGTATCTTAGAACTCAGATGCTTCCCTTTCTTATCTCTGTCTGTAAACCATATTGAGCGAGAGCAATTGAAAATTAACATTTTAGAACTTTCTCCCCTACTCTTCATTGGGAGTGTAATTTTCTATGCTGCCTGTGTATACATTGATTATCTATAGCCAATACTTAAGTATTGAAATTCAGTATAGTTATGGATATAACAGACAAAATCAGGTATTTCAAATGACAAATAAAAGTAAAGGCGCTAAATGGATCATTAGGAACACATTAATGGCAAGACATTTTTACAGTACAATGTCCCTCTTTAAGGGACAGTCAAGTCCAAAAAAAACTTTCATGATTTAAAGGGACACTGAACCCAAATGTTTTCTTTTGTGACTCAGAGCATAACATTTTAAGCAAGTTTCTAATTTACTCCTATTATAAAATTTTCTTTATTCTCTTGGTATCTTTATTTGAAATTCAAGAATATAAGTTTAGATTCCGGCCCATTTTTGGTGAACAACCTGGGTTGTCCTTGCTGATTGGTGGATACATTCATCCATCAATAAAAAAGTGCTGTCCAGAGTCCTAAATAAAAGCTTAGATGCCTTCTTTTTCAAATAACAATAGTAAGAGAACGAAGAAAAATTGATAATAGGAGTAAATTAGAAAGTTGCTTAAAATTGCATGCTCTGAATCACGAAAGAAAAAATTTGGGTTCTTTAAATAGAGAATTTGGGTCCTTTAAATAGAGAATGTAATTTTAAACAACTTTCCAATTTTACTTTTATCACAAATTTTGCTTTGTTCTCTTGGTATTCTTAGTTAAAAGCTAAACCTAGTAGGTTCATATGCTAATTTCTTAGACCTTGAGGGCATTAGTTCATGTGTTTCATATAGATAACATTGAGCTCATGCACGTGAAGTTACCCTGGAGATAGCACTGATTGGCTGAAATAAGGGGGCAGTTTGCAGAGGCATATATACAAGGTAATCACAGAGGTAAAAAGTGTATTTCTATAACATTGTTAGTTATGTAAAACTGGGGAATGGGTAATAAAGGGATTATCTTTCTTTTTAAACAACAACAATTCTAGTGTTGATTGTCCCTTTTAAGGCTATCACTTATCCAGTGTTTGTTACCATTGTTGAAATTGTAATGTACAGTAGCACTAATAAGTATTTCTGTTTTCACTTCTCTGCAGGATGGCTGGTTGTGGTGAAGTTAGCCACTCTGCAAACATGCTACCCACAAATAAGAAGCTGGGTGAGCCTTGTTCTAATGGATCCCCATCCCTTACAGTCCCTGAATGTTCTATATGCCTCCAAACCTGCGTGCACCCAGTTAGTCTTCCCTGTAAACACATCTTCTGTTTCTTATGTGTGAAGGGAGCCTCATGGCTTGGGAGGCGTTGTGCACTCTGCAGACAAGAAATTCCTGAGGACTTTCTGGAAAAACCTACATTGTTATCTCCTGAGGAACTGAAATCTGCTAGCAGAGGAAATGGGGAGTATGCTTGGTACTATGAGGGCAGAAATGGGTGGTGGCAGTATGATGAAAGGACAAGCAGGGAGCTAGAAGATGCCTTTGCAAAAGGGAAAAAGAGCACAGAGATGCTGATTGCTGGTTTCCTATATGTAGCAGACTTGGAGAACATGGTACAGTACAGGCGCAATGAACATGGAAGGCGTAGAAAAATCAAAAGGGATATTCTAGACATACCAAAGAAAGGTGTTGCAGGCCTAAGGCTAGATTGTGATGCAGCTTCTGCAAACCCAACAAGAGAAAGTTCAGCTGATGGTGCCGATAACATGGTTGCAAATGGGGCTGCATCAGGTCTCCCCTCTGCTGTGTTACCAGCTAGGCCACATACATCCCTGGGTGCTCAGCCTACAAACCTAGTTGTTTTACCTTCAGATGGGGGTACTCCACTGGACAACACCTTTTCTCAACTGCAAATTGGAGATAATATAACAGGAAGAAATAACATAGGGGAAGGTGAAGAGGAACTTCCCCAATCTGGAGTCATAGTCATAGCTCCTGAAACTGAAGTGGATGAACCTGAATCAGATGACAGCATTGACAATGGGACTGTTCCTTTGCATCAAAATTCATTTCTGGTGCAGCAGAGACATTCATTAGCAAGTTCTAGCCAGGCAGCTCCAGATCATGTAGGCGCAGCAGCTGGTGGAGCACAGAGCACTATTGTGAGAGCCAGAAGACCAGATGGACAGTGCACAGTGACAGAAGTTTAAGTGTTTAGCAAGGAAAGAGAATAAAGCGCTTTGCTAGTTAAAGTAACATGTTCCTTGTATTTTACTTTTTGCTTTAGATCTAAATAGCTAATTGTTGAGAAACATGTCCCAATTCATGAAGTATAACCTCCCTTGAGGCTGGAATATCTGTTTATAATTAATACTTATAAACAGATGTGGTATGACCATGTAGAACTAAAGTGGCCTGAGACATGTTAGAGTATATTTTTTGTGATGTTATACCACATGGTGTCTGCTGCATCGTTTAATTGAATTGGCTATAAAATTATTTCAGGTTAAACACTACTTTGATAAACTGACTTGCATGATGCATTCATATTGCGCCATTTCAAAGCCTTACCAAAGTGCATTTTGTTGACAGATTAAAAAAAAATGTTTTCTTGTATAACCTAGTTGACTCTAGGTTGTCCCCTTACTGCTTTGTATTGGTTAGATAAGAACTACATGTCAAAATCTCTCTGCTGATTGCCGACGGGGATAATAAAGCACTACTTTCCATAAGCACTGAGGTAGTTTTCCTCTAGGAATAAGCAAACAGGAGTGCTTTTGAGAGAACTCCATCAACTTTGTATTTTAAAGGGACATGAAACCCATTTTTTTTTCTTTGATAATTCAGACAGAGCATGCAATTTTAAATAACTTTCCAATTTATTTATATCTAACTTGTTTTGTTCTCTTTGTATCCTTTGTTGAAAAGTATAAGTAATCTACGAAACTGCTGATTAGTGCTTGCACATATATGCCTCTTGTCATTGGCTTTCAGCTAGCTCCCAGTAGTGCATTACTGCTCCTTCAACAAAGGATACCAAGAGAATTAAAAAAATTAGAGAATATAAGTAAATTGTAAAGTTGTTCATAATTTTTGATGATCTATCTGAATTATGAAACAAAAATTTGGGGTTTCATGTCCCTTTAAATAAAACAAACAATACCATTCACAAAGTAGCTGGCTTAGAGTCCAATATGGACTATTTTAAAATATTTTTTAAAAAATAATTTTAAAATTAAAATGCTTTAAAGAAAGAAAATGATGTATCAAAATGAATGCATCAATTCCATGTCTCATATTACCCTGTGTCTACAACTATTATTCAGGATAGTACAGGCTGGATGGTAAGGTCTTCCCTACCATTCTGCCTACTTGCACTAATTATTAAGTTGCACATTTTCTTGAAAAATAACTTACTAACTTATTTTCCCAATGAATTTCAAGAAGCTATATAGTAAGGCAAAGGAGAGAGAAGTCTTCCAGGATTGTTTTTAAAGGGTAATGCATTTCAGGCCACTTCAACTTTAATGCAGTTATCTCCTCATATCACTATCTTCAAATCATTTTCATGTCTGCTGAATTGTAACCACTTATTTTAATAAGCGTTATTTGCATTTAACTGAGCTAAGTAAGGAATGGTTGGGCACAACCTGGCTTTCATGATACATTGAACGCAACGGACAGCCACATTCAATTTAATTGAACATCTCTCAAGTTTTAGAAAGAAACTAACTTATTACTATCACTGTGTAGCTTAGCATGATGTATCTTGAATTGATGTTACTGTGTGATTGTTGAATTTACTTTTCTGTGCTAAAGGGCTGGTATGTAAATATAATGTTCCCTGCCCTTTAACACCGAAGACGCTCAAGTGTATTAAAGTTTTTATTTTGCATGAGTTTGAGTGCAAGAAGAGAGTGGAAAATTAAATTAAAAATGTCAAGGAGTTGAGTAAATGTGTAATTTAATGATATAGTGGTAAGTTTGAACTAACAATGTGGTTTAATAGGCAAATGGCAAACATTTTAGGTGACCCAGCAGCATTTGTATAAAGAACTAATATTGTTTTTATGTTGAACATTTTTACACCTCCTAGCTTTGCTGTCTGAATCTATAATCTTTCCTCCTCGAGTTGTCTTGTTTTTGTTACAAGATTTGTAATTTAATAAAGACCACATTTTACCAACAAGCAAATGTGATTCAACTAATTCAGCTACAAAAAAACTGTATTTTCAGATTTATTAAGTTTAAAAAGAATCAGGACACTGGGTATTATTGGTGGCCTATCGGACAGCACTCCCAAGCCTTCAATCAGAGCACCAGTGACGTTGAAGGTAGCAGGATGGGACAGGATTATTCAACCCTCTCGATATAAGCTTCTAAGTAGATGATTAAGACCCCTCATTTGAAAGAGAATCGCCTGCTCTTTTAAATGATGGTGGTCTTGAACGGCACCAAGCACCCAAAAAAAAAAAGTTTAAAACGTGTTTCACTAGGGAGTGTATCTTTTAAGAACACATAAAAAAAATGTAAATTTTTATAGACCCCAATTAAGGTTTTTATTTTATAGTGTATAAGTTCCTTTATTTAAAAAAAACAAAATGTAAATTTTATCTGAATATGCTAGGTAATCACTGCAGTGACAATGAACACCTATCAGAAAAAAAATTACCTTTAATTCTACTCTGGCACAAAGGGGCCTTGTACGTTCCACAAAAACTTGTATGGGCCCCCTTCAAATTTGCTAACAATTTAGTAAGGTGAAGTCAGCAGGGTACATTTTAAAATTCTGAGAATGAGAAATTGCTCAGTGCTAAATTTAATGAAAAGGGGGCAAAATAACTAATGCAAATATATTGCAGTTGTTTCATTATGCATAACAAAGTATTTTATAGAATGTGTTTACTGCCCCTTTTTTAAATTTTAACCTCTTAAGGACATATGACGGAATTTTTCCGTCATAAAACAATTGAGCAAACTGAAAGCTGTGTCCTTAAAGGGTTAAGCAGCAAAAAAAGTTTATAACAGCTTTGCACAGGGGTGTAAAAAAGCAGTAAAATGATTAAATAGTTCTCACGCCTTTCTAAAATACTTGGAGGGACTTCACACTATTGACAAGATCTCTTAGATACACTTACCAAACCGTAGATATTTAGATCATTACGCTCTAAGTGTCTCAGCTGTAAACTGATTTTACCAAAAGTCTGGACCTGAAACTTGTCTGGGAGAAAAAAAAAGAAGAAATAACCAACAATATAAGCAATTTTTATATCTTGGCTTTTATCCTTGTAACACCAGTGAATGAAACCCTCACCAAAGAGACGTGGACAGAACTACCCACTCCCCTGGTTACCTATAAGAAGTAATGCTCAAGCACCACCCTTTCCTCTTTCTAGAGATGTGCAGCCAAAAATTGACTACTGAAAAAGGGGTACGGAGCCTGGTAAGTATTACACAGGGATATTGGCCAAGATATAGACATTTCTTATATTGTTGTTAATGTCTAGTTAACTTGGTCATCTCTGGTAATTACCAGTGAATGAATAGCAAAGCGGTAAAAATGATTTGAAAAGATGGATGGAAAACAAAATTTTACGACCAAAACCTAGAAAAAGCAGAGTGGTACATCTCCGTTTATAAAGAGAGATAATGCACAATGAGATTTAGAATGTTATTAAACCAATCTCCTCAGGTATAGCATCTGTCTAAAAAGGTCAAGATACTGCAACTGTACTCTTTGGCTAGTCTCCCAAGACTATCCAAAGCTTGCTCCCCTTCAACTTAGAAGTTCAGGAAAAAAACAGCCAGATCTGGGAAATATTTGTATGAAGTTTTCTACAAGGATCTTAAAAATTCACAAAATAATTCTTTTCACATAAACATTGTGTTCTTCATAGAAACGGGAAAGGAACATACCATATCAAACACTAGACGGGTCTACTGTGACTCTGGACAAAAAGGATGAAAGAAAACTATATTCTTACCTAATGATAAATTAATTTATTTCATTGTGTGAAGAGTCCACGAGCCTTGATATTATAGGATTAAGCTCCACTGCACCAGGAGGCAGGCAAAAATTAAAGTGAAAGAATATTTAAAAAGCGCTAATCAAATTCAGATAAAATCTGACAAGAAAAGCTAAACAGTACAAAGTAGGGCTAAAAACTATATTTCACAAGGTGTTCAATATAACCCACTAAACGTTTAATGTGTAGTGTCATCTATTGAACAATTTATTCTAAAGAACAAGTATCTTTAGTAAGAGTATATAAAAAAATAAAATCACTTTTCATACATAAAGTACATACAATAAATACATCCAATCACAAATAAAAACTTTTTTTGAGATTGGGGTAGTATCCAAGGTAACTCTGGTGTCTTTCTTGCCATATTAAGTATCTGTGATTCCCGGGCAATTCCCTATGGGTAATTAGCACAAAAAATGGTAGACTAATTTATTAATATATGTATACTACCAGTATATATAAAAAAATATTTCATTATTAAAGAGTCTACACCAGAATTTTTATTGTTTTAAAAGATAGATAATCCCTTTATTACCCATTCCCCAGTTTTGCATAACCAACAGTTATACAGGTAGCCCTCAGTTTACGCTGGGGTTAGGTTCCAGAAGAAATGGTTGTAAATTGAAACCCAGTTTATAATGTAAGTCAATGGGAAGTGAGGGGGAGAGGTTCCAGGCTCCACTCAAAATTGTCATAAATAACACCTAATACATTATTTTTAAAGCTTTGAAATGAAGACTTTAAATGCTAAACAGCTTTATAAACCTAATAAAATAATCACACATCACAGAATATATAATTAAACTAAGTTAAATGAACAAAAACATTTGCTAAACAGCTTTATAAACCTAATAAAATAATCACACAACACAGACTTCACTTGCATTTTTCTGCAAACAGTTCTTTCTATGCATTCCAATCTGGACTAATTTATAGACAGGAAGATCTTGTTCCTTTGAAATCAGCTCGATAGCTCAGGTCTGGTTAAACTGATTAATTTCAGCTTGCTTGGCTTTGCTGCAACACAAGCGGACAGCTCCACCTACTGGCTATTTTAATAAATGCACTGCTTCTCAATACTTTTCAATAGCAGTCACATGACTGGAAAAAAAGGTTGTTATTCTGAAAGTGTGTAAATTGAACCGTTGTAAAACGAGGGCCACCTGTATTTATACACTTTTTATCTCTGTGATTATCTTGTATCTAAGCCTCTGCAAACGGGCCCCCTTATCTCAGTTCTTTTGACAGACTTGCAGTTTAGCCAATCAGTGCTGGCTCCCAGATAACTTCACGTGCGTGAGCACAGTGATATCTATATGAAACACATGAACTAACACCCTCTAGTGGTGAAAAACTGTTAAATGCATTCTGAAAAGAGGTGGCCTTCAAGGTCTAAGAAATTAGCATATGAACCTCCTAGGTTAAGCTTTTAACTAAGAATACTAAGAGAACAAAGCAAAATTGGTGATAAAAGTAAATTGTAAAATTGTTTAAAATGACATGCCCTATCTGAATCATGAAAGTTTATTTTGGACTAGACTATCCCTTTAAATTTAAAGTTGTATGTATAGGGGGAACTTCCGGGTGGCAGCCATGACAGGTCCCAAGACTGCTTGCTGCTCCAGAACTCAGTCAATCTACAGAAAATCTCATGTCCCATCCAAGGTTTTCCTATGTCATACTTTGAGCAGTAAAGAAAATGTTCTCTAACGAAGCTATTCATCTCGAGATTGATGTAGATTTCAGTCATTCAGAAACTATTTGGGGCTTCGGCCTTCACATAACTCCCCGGCTGAGGTCACCAGCGGGCCTCAGTCGTTAAGCGGCAGTGCTATTTTGTAAGTCACTGCAGAACTTTATAACACACAAGCCAAATATCCCCGAAACGGACATATCTATTATGGAAGCTATTCACTTACTGAGTGAAATATGCAGCTTGCTCTCTGCCTACCAAAAGGATTTCTCAGATGCCTTTGGAGAAGCATTCTGAACTACCCTAGATGATCCTTCTATGTGCACTTTTGTGTCTGTCCCTGAGAGCAATCACAACAATAACAGCGAAGCCAGGGCATCTGAAGGAACACTGATAAATCCCCAGACGGTCCCGAGTGAGGGGTCAGGAGCTTCCCCAGCAAGAAAGAAAGCACCAGATGCGGCTAGCAACACAAGCTATGGAGGGCTCCTCTCAGTACTTACCTCTCACTATGCTGTTGCAGAAGAGGTCTCTGTTGCTGATATCATGGCAGCGGTGCAGCTGCATGTCAGTGCAAAGATTCAACTACAACTCACCTCGCTTCTATCTGATACCATGACAAAGCCGAATTCCTTAGCGCAATGTAGAAGAAAAGATCTTGCAACAAACATGCATTTCCAGCGGATTCTGGTAAGACGCCAGTAACACCTTGCACAGCTCCCTGTTGAACTGGGTTCTCCAAAACAGCGAAGGTCGATGGAAGCAAGGCCTAGAAGACCGATACAAGTATGGCCAATGCCTAATAGCGATGTGTTTCCCTGTCACCGCATCCCTCTCATGCTTGCCCTCTGGTACACACCGAGATCGGCATGGCTGCTCACACTATGACGGGTAAAGTTTTCCAGCATCTAGGTATAGGCTGAGGGATTAGCTGTTTTTCATGATGGGCCTATATCAGTATATGCTCAAACCTTAACTTAACCTTAATCTAACCTTAAGATCAAACCGTATCTTAATCGGTCGCTACAAAATGCTGTTTGCACTGCTCTCCATGGTGGGGATCCTTTATACTGCTAAAGCTAATATTATTATGGGGATAATTGGCAATATTTAGCAACATAGATCATTTTACAAACCACAACACAAATACAGTGGCACCAACACGGCAAGCTTTTTTATATTTAAATTAGCTGACACGATACGTATTCATGTCTTGGTAATTGTTTGGCAGAAAAGTGGTGCTGTGCAGTATGTAATTGTCAGGCACAACTAAGAAAGAAAAAATGTGTGCAGCTTAGTTATTTGGACCACAACTGCTGGGAATGAAAAAGACAATAAAAATTGTATGGTTGTTTGCAACAGAGTGATAAGGTAAAACAAAGATTAGGAATTAGGCAGCTATGTAAAACCTTATTCCTTATTGCAAAGTTTTAATATACAGGCAGTAATTGAGCATATTCCCTATGGCTGCCACATGTGTCTGGGTAGTCACTGTGAGAAAGTAAATGCAGCAGGGATATGCTCAGATAAACCTGAGATTTTACCATTAATGAAGGAAAAAATAAATAAGCAAGGAAAAAATGGTACTATGATCATAGAAAAAAATAAGCAATTGCTATTGTGTACAGAGTTATGGTAAAACAGCAGGATATGAGGAATGAAAATAAAAGTCACAGAAAAATAACAGCAGCAACTGAGATACTAATCTTAGAGTTTAGCAGCAAAGTAAAATACAGAGACTGGCTTACCCCTAACAGGACTGTTATAATGATAGTTGCAAACACCGGGTTGTAATGGCGACTTGCCAGAGGGAGCAGGGAAGCTCAGTAGCAGCTGGCTGATGACGTCACAGCATGAGGAAGTGGAGCTCAGTGAAAAGTGAATCCCAAGGCCGGTGAGCTGCAGGGGAAACTGAGTTAGAGTAAAGGTATGAATGAGGCTTTTGAAATAGCTGAATCTTCTTGAGGGAGAAGCAGGCAGGAAGGAGAGGAATCCAACAAACAGAAGTAGTAAGATAAATCTTACAGAGAGCAGGCTCAGGTTAAGGTTTAAGACAAACTTCAATACTAAGCAATGTGAAAATGCTGGGAGGGGCCTTAAATAGGTTGATGTTAATGAGAGCAGGATGCTTTAAAGGGACAGTGCAGAGAAATAAGTATGCCATTATCCTGACAGAATCCCCCCTCCAAGGAGCCACTCCAGAGGCTCAAGGCCCAGGACGATCCGGATGTCTTTGGTGGAAATGAGATATCAAACGAGGAGCAGATATGTTGGTAGCTGGTTCCCAGGAATCATCATCTGTAGAGAAACCCTTCCAACGAACAAGATATTCAATACGTCCCCTACGGAAACGGGAATCCAGGATTGAGTGAACTTCATACTCCATTTCAGGGTCGAGAGAAATAGGTGGAAGAGACGTTTGTAAAGAGAAATCCCTGAGATCCTTATAGGGTTTGAGAAGGGATACATGGAATGTGGGATGAACTCTTAAATTATCGGGTAATTTAAGCCGGACAGCATTGGCATTAATGACAAGTTCAACAGGGTATGGACCAATGAACAACGGAGAAAGTTTTTTCGAAGGGGTTTTCAAACTTAGGTGTTTGGTGGATAGCCAGACTAGATCACCTTTTGTGTAGACAGGAGGCGGAGTTCTGCGGCGATCATAATACTGTTTCTGGAGTTGTTTTGCTGCTATGATGTTGGACTCGATGGTTTTAAAGTTGGAAGAGATGGAATCAGACAAATCTGATATACTAGATACTGGAACGGTAGAAGATGGTAGGATGTGAAACTTGGGGTGAAAACCGTAGTTTGCGAAGAAGGGAGTTTGACCAGTAGTGGAATGAATAGTGTTGTTGTAACAAAATTCAGCGTAATGCAGGAAGTCACTCCAAAGATGTTGTTG
Organism: Bombina bombina; assembly: GCF_027579735.1. Classification (NCBI taxonomy): domain Eukaryota; kingdom Metazoa; phylum Chordata; class Amphibia; order Anura; family Bombinatoridae; genus Bombina; species Bombina bombina. Next base: position 650,657,844 of record NC_069502.1, on the reverse strand, counting down.
AGAGGAACAGAAGAGTCTTAAAAATTGTTCCAACCACTGGTTACAACGTTCAGTTTGACCATTACATTGCGGGTGGTAAGCAGTAGTCAACTTTCTCTCAACAGATAAAGTTTTACAGAAATGGTACCATAGTCTGCTAGAAAATTGACTGCCACGATCACTGAGGATTGAAGTGGGAAGTCCATGATACTTAACAATATGTTTGAGAAGCAAATGTACTGTCTCCAAAGCGGTAGGAAGTTTGGAGAAGGGGATGAAATGGCACATCTTCGTGAAGAGATCTACAACGACAAGGATGGTGGTATTCTTTGAAGAGACTGGCAAATCTACAATAAAGTCTAAAGCAATCTCAGACCATGGATTCTTTGGAGTAGGCAAAGGCAAAAGCAACCCATAGGGAGAGTGTTTATCCCTTTTTGAAATGGTACAATTAAGACAAGAGTTTATATAGTCCTTAACTTGAGTTGCCATATGAGGCCACCAGTAATCTCTTTTTACTAGATCCAGAGTTTTATGGATACCTGGATGACCAGCTAGAGGTGAATCATGTACAGATTGAAGGAGAATGAGTCTGAGGGAAGGTGGAACATATATCTTTGAATCATGAGAATAAAGTCCTTGAGTATTAAGTTGAAGAAGGTGTAATGGCTTTGTAGAGTCGGCCAACTGTTCCTTTTTAAGGTTAGATGAGACTTCAAGAGTAAAAGAAATGAAGTTTTCTTTTGGTATGATGGATTGGTCAGTCGTTTGATGTGGAAGATTTGTGGGTAACCGGGATAGTGCGTCTGCTTTTTGGTTCTTTCCAGCAGGATGGTATGTGATGAGGAAATTAAAACGAGAGAAAAAGAGATTCCAGCGAACCTGTCTTGCTGACAAGGTTCTAGTGGCCTTCAAGTACTGCAGGTTCCTATGATCTGTATAGATGAGTGTAGGAATGGAAGTACCTTCAAGGAGGTGTCGCCAGTGTTCCAGGGAGAGTTTTATGGCTAAGAGTTCTTTGTCACCAATAGGATAGTTTTGTTCCGCACTATTCAAAGTCTTGGAGTAAAAAGCCACAGGATGTAAAGGTTTTGACAAGTTTTCTCTTTGGGAGAGAACAGCGCCAATAGCAGAATTTGAGGCGTCCACCTCAAGAACAAATTGTAGATTAGGGTCAGGAAAACGGAGTATTGGTGCTGAAGTGAACTTTTGTTTGAACAAATCAAAAGCGGATTGTGCTTCTTTAGTCCACGTGAAATGTGAATTATTTTTTGTTAGAACAGTTAAAGGAAGAGCAAGTTTGGAGAAATTTTTAATAAATTTGCGGTAGAAATTTGCAAAACCCATGAAGGACTGAACTTGACGTTTAGTTGTTGGTATGGGCCAATTTAAAACTGCATCAACCTTTTTTTGTTCCATATGGATACCTGAAGGAGAAATTTCATATCCCAGAAAGGATATGGTCTGTGAATTGAACAGGCATTTCTCAGCCTTAGCATACAAGTGGTTACCTCTGAGCCTTGATAAAACTTGTCTAACATGGGAAATGTGTTCCTGATAGGTCTTGGAATAAATTAAAATATCATCCAGATATATGACAATAAAGACATCTAATATGTCCCTAAAAATGTCATTAATTAAGTGCTGGAAAGTTGCGGGCGCGTTGCAGAGCCCAAAAGGCATCACGACGTATTCGAACAATCCGTATCTTGTTCGAAACGCCGTGAGCCACTCATCTCCAGATCTAATTCGGATGAGATTATAGGCTCCTCTTAAGTCCAATTTTGTGAAAAATTTTGCTCCCTCCAACCTTTCAATTAACTCCGGGATGAGGGGTAAAGGATATCTGTTTTTTACTGTAATTTTATTTAGTTGTCTGTAGTCTACGATTGGCCTTAATGAGCCATCCTTATTTTTAACAAAAAAAATCCCAGCACTAGCTGGAGAGGTGGAGGGACGGATGAAACCTTTCTTTAGATTTTCATCTAAGTAAGATTTAAGGTGTATTAACTCTGGGTTTGAGAGTGGGTAAATATGACCCGTGGGGATCTCAGAGCCAGGTATGATCTCAATAGGACAATCATACTTCCTGTGAGGAGGAAGATTGTCGCTCTGGGTTTTGCTGAATACATCTGCATAATCCTTATAAACCTCAGGAATTTGAATTGTCTCATTGGATTCAGTGGTTTGCAAAATAGTAGCTGGGAAACAAGTAGTAGAGCAGAATGTAGAATTAAATGTGACTGTTGAGGTAGACCAATTTACTTCAGGATTATGAATTCGGAGCCAGTTTATACCGAGAACTATGGGTGAAATAGGGGATGATATTACATCAAATGACAAATACTCCCTATGGTGGTCTTGGGTAACAACAAGTAAGGGTATTGTTTGATATTTAACTGGACCTGATGTGATTGGATTACCATCTATTCCACGTAATAACACAGGAGACCTTTTTTGCACAAGTGGAATTTTATTGAATTTAGTGAATACAGTATCTATGTAAGATGCTGTAGCTCCTGAGTCAATAATCGCGGGAGCGTTAATTCGATGTGACTCCCACTGTAAAAGAAGAGATAAATTTAGGTAAGGGAGAGCATGATCCTGAGTGGTACAACAAAAAGGTTCTTTATACATCTTACCCTTGTTTTGTTTCAGGAGGGAAGGACAGTCCCTGACAGTGTGTTTGTCTGAAGCACAGTATAAGCAGAGGTTATTAACCCTTCGTCGGATCTTCTCCTCAGGGGTTAATGGTCCCTTTATAAAACCTATATCCATAGGTTCAGCAGTTGATTTGCTGGGGCTGGGTGTATTTTGTTTCTTTGCAGGATATTCATGAAATGATCTCTCCTGCTGTCTCTCTCTCAGTCTTCTGTCTATAGTTATGCTAAGTGACATTAAAGCCTCAAGAGTATGTGGTAGTTCAGATCTAGACAACTCATCCTTAATTCCTTCTGAAAGGCCTAATCTAAACTGATTTCTCAGTGAAAGATCATTCCATTGAGTGTCTTTCGCCCATTTTTTAAATTCGGCAATGTAATCTTCAACTACTCTTTTCTTTTGTTTCAAGCCTCGCATTGCAGTTTCAGCAGTAAGCTGTTTATATGGATCCTCATATAGCTGACCCATAGCAGAAAAAAAACTTTCCAACGAATTAAGTATATCATCGTTATTCTCGAAGTAAGTGTTGGCCCATGTGCGGGGCTCACCTCTCAAATAGGATATGACTGTGAGTACCCTTGCTCTATCAGTGGGATAGGTATGAGTTTTAAGGGAGAACATAAGCAAACAAGCATTCTTGAAATCTCTATACTCAGATCTCTCACCACTAAATTTTTCTGGTGTACTAACCTGTGGTTCTAATATAGGTACTCTCTTATCAACCACATCCCTGATATAAGCTTTTAAAGTATCATTTTCTGTTTTCAGAGAATTAACAGCTTCAGTTAATAAATCAACCCTCTGTGTGATATTTTGCACATGTGCGTTCATTCCAGCTGGGTCCATAGTTTTGGGCTTAGTATTATGTCAGGCACAACTAAGAAAGAAAAAATGTGTGCAGCTTAGTTATTTGGACCACAACTGCTGGGAATGAAAAAGACAATAAAAATTGTATGGTTGTTTGCAACAGAGTGATAAGGTAAAACAAAGATTAGGAATTAGGCAGCTATGTAAAACCTTATTCCTTATTGCAAAGTTTTAATATACAGGCAGTAATTGAGCATATTCCCTATGGCTGCCACATGTGTCTGGGTAGTCACTGTGAGAAAGTAAATGCAGCAGGGATATGCTCAGATAAACCTGAGATTTTACCATTAATGAAGGAAAAAATAAATAAGCAAGGAAAAAATGGTACTATGATCATAGAAAAAAATAAGCAATTGCTATTGTGTACAGAGTTATGGTAAAACAGCAGGATATGAGGAATGAAAATAAAAGTCACAGAAAAATAACAGCAGCAACTGAGATACTAATCTTAGAGTTTAGCAGCAAAGTAAAATACAGAGACTGGCTTACCCCTAACAGGACTGTTATAATGATAGTTGCAAACACCGGGTTGTAATGGCGACTTGCCAGAGGGAGCAGGGAAGCTCAGTAGCAGCTGGCTGATGACGTCACAGCATGAGGAAGTGGAGCTCAGTGAAAAGTGAATCCCAAGGCCGGTGAGCTGCAGGGGAAACTGAGTTAGAGTAAAGGTATGAATGAGGCTTTTGAAATAGCTGAATCTTCTTGAGGGAGAAGCAGGCAGGAAGGAGAGGAATCCAACAAACAGAAGTAGTAAGATAAATCTTACAGAGAGCAGGCTCAGGTTAAGGTTTAAGACAAACTTCAATACTAAGCAATGTGAAAATGCTGGGAGGGGCCTTAAATAGGTTGATGTTAATGAGAGCAGGATGCTTTAAAGGGACAGTGCAGAGAAATAAGTATGCCATTATCCTGACAGTAATATAATTTGCAACATATTGCCGCCACACTAGTGAACCTCACAAGTACAACTATATGGGATAAGAAGTATTGTTGGATTATTATCATATTAATTTCTTATAAAATCTTATTCCAATATAGCAGTAATCCTGTTATAATAATCACAGCTATTCATAATATAGTGGGTAGTAGAGTATCACTGATACCTATTACAGATTATAATTAAATACACTGCCAACACTAGCCATCAACAAGGCAACATCATATATGATCACTGAAATTATCAATATGAGAATGGAAGGATAGATTCCAATAAGAGATATTAGGTCATTCATTGTGAATGACAATTACGTGATCATATAATTAATTAAAGGAAAAAAAATTTTTCATTCTAATGCAGAAATTATATTTTTGATTGTATAAAGGACATAGATCCAGAATAACTACTTATTTAAACTATAATCTGCATCAGATTACTTTTGGTAAACCCACACCATTTGTATACCATCCTAAACTACCTTTAACATATCAAAGGCTGACTTTATATTGAGGATGGAGGCTATAGTTCTTTAGTTTTTTTTTAATATTTGAGTCCTTTAAATTTTAACAATAAAAGTTATTTTTTAATTTCCCAATTTCTCACATCTAAGTCCAGGCATAGAGTGCTAGATGTGCAGTCTTCAGTGGGGATCTTTTCCTCTTGTTGCAAATTATAGATAATTTTACACCTAAAAAAAAAATAACACAAAATCTGAGGTTAATTTGAGACCCATGAGTGGTCTCCTTGGTATCAGTGTAGCTTCTTTTGTTTTTATTCTACATATCATGAGGTCCAAAAGTGGCCTCTGGAGTGGGTGAGAAGGTTTATACCTTTAATGGCATGTCTTTCTATGCTGTTTAATTGAAACTATTTATTAATGTTCCTTATCGATGACAGCTTGTTCAACACGTGAAATATGATTGTATTGTTTTTTCTTTCTCTCAGCAATACCTTGTTTGTATGCCAAATCATAAAACCTCAATAAAAAAAAAGTTGTATGTATATTGAATTAAAGACTTAGATTAGAAGACCATTTCATTTTTTTTGATGAACTGCTTAAAAATAAAGTAATAACAGATATACCTCATACATTTAAAAACAAGGTGGGAAAAAATAAATTGTTTTTAAGCAACTTGTTACAAAATTAAAACTTAGCACATTCTCTCTACGTATACGATACAATTGTATTTATATTGTATCTAATGTAATAGCCTGGTATCAGAAAGGATTTTTTTTGTGGACTCTAGATGGCAGTAATGCATAATACATCCTAAACATACATTTGTCTAATAAATTACTCATGTGAATTGTCTCAGAAGCTATACCAATATATAAAATACACCTATAATTAGTGTGGGAATAAAATACACCTCAAAATCTACTTTCACATATTTTAAAACTAGCAAATCCTAGAATAAAAAGAATACTTTTATAATCATTCTGTTAAAAAAAAAACTACCTAAATCAAATTTTATTTTTCTAAATCAATTTGTTATTGAGGTTATAATCAATATTACATATAATGTTCATCCAATGACAATAAGAATAAAACAGTGTAATATATATCATTCATTTACCCAGAAATATAGGAAAGGAATAGAAATATAACAACTCTGGGCATGGGTTCTGAGCATCTCAAAAGAAGTATGAATACAATAACAATGAAATATACAATTATATCTGGTTTCATACTGGCTGTATTGTAGCTAAGGGAATTTACAACATGCATTCAATAGATGCAAGTAACACTGTGAGATAAGCGCGACAAGTAAGTCAGTGATGTATAATGGAACCTCATTTTTATAGTATTTAGATAGAGAGTATGGTTCCCACCTTGTCATAAAGAACGTCATAGAGTTATTTATTCTAGTAAAGTTGGGACAAGTGTGGGTTAGGATCCGTTTGGCCACTTTTGGACCAATTTAGCGAGAAGGGGGGAAAGGAAGTTCAGCGGGCAAGAGCTGCTCTAATTGAAGTGGGGGGGAGGGAATGGGGAGCGGAGCCATATAGGATACCAGCGTAGTAAAGTAAGGGGGGTGAGTGAGGGTTATGCTGTATATTTATAAATGTGGGCTTCAGAGGAGCTACCTACTGTTTCTATGACTAATGGGGGACACACATCTAGCTCAAGGCATATTGTTTAACCAAATGAAGTGCATCTCTTATAGGTGTCATGCCTAGGAAGCCCCAGATATGACGGTATGTTAACATCCTTTAAATATTACGTATAGTGCTTCATTTGATGTGTGGTGACTAAGGCCTTTCACTGTCAACTCCATCCAGCGTTGAGCTACCTAAATTAAGCTATAATACTCTGAGGTCCCGGCCGCTGACCTAGTAGTATATTATTATAAACGTTAGGTATGAAAATTAAGATCGCATTAACAGCAGAGCCGAAGGAAATCTTGAATATAGATAGTGTCATACACTGCTATCACTGAGGTATATCACTCTCCTGAGTGCATATCGGGGTTCAATTCCTGGTCTCTAATAAGAAAAGGACTGTTTAATCCTATGAGAAGCTCAGAGCTTTGTATATCTTACAGGTTAATATTTAGTTCCATTCAGATCTCTCATATTCCATTGCCCTAATAGGTATAATTACTCTTGTCACAAACACATATTAGCACCAGAAGATAGAACTACTCATAGACATACAGCTTCTTGAGATCATAGTGTAGACACTAGCGAGTATGTGCATGCACAAATACACATTCATACTAACAAATAGACAAATATATCCACACGTACACATACGCATATTTACGAACACCTATATACAAATCTGCACTTGATTGCATCCTATATAAAATTATGGAAGCTTAGTTCCTGAAAGAAGAGTGATAAGGTTTATATGAATATATTAACACAGCTTACTGGAGAGATCATCATTCTATGAACTTGATATTTTTGGGCTGAATAATATGGGCACTCCTAGGGCTAGTTATGTAAATGAACCCAATATTACTGCACTAAATTGAAAATTCCAGGGGAACGATCATTGAACCGCATATAAATTAGCCCAAATAATCAGACCCATCCGACCGCCAAGGTGTATGTATTATAGTGGTCAGACAAGCAGCTAACTGGGCTCGGGCTAAATTGGGCCAGTAGTTCATATATCAGTGTTGGAGAGTGAATCTCGGGGAAAAAACATCAAGCCACCTATCTAAATGGCATGGGCATGGGCTAAGGCAGTATGCACAATTAACCAGAGGTGCCTAGTCCCTCCACATTAGCACAGATCTGAATCGGATTGTGCCTGAAACACGTGGATAGAAAAACTGCACTTTATAGATCTCACTGAAGTAGGAATGGTACTATACAATAAAACATATCTATTCAGTAGCTTGTGAGTATCATGGTTATTATATATGAGATACCTAAACAACATACCTTGAGGGGGAGAAGGAAAGGCAATAGAGGGAGAAACATAACTTAGACAGTGCTATAAAATTAAACTTAACTATATATAAATGTGTAATAGAGAGCAACCTGTCCTGACAGGGGTATTGTTGGAATAATTGCTTCTGTGTGCACCCAGGCTACTGCTGATATCAAATTAAGAACTTGTATTGTCCTGTGGTAGAATGTTCAGAAAGTGTTCTTTAACCAATGCCCTTTCTATATAATTGATCTAGTCTGGTCTGGGCATAGGGAGAGGATCTGCGCCGTGACGACTGATTTAGTGGGCTGATGAAAAGGATACCAGACAGACATGAGAGCTGTACAAAGAGTTCAAAGCAACTAGGAGAAGGGTAAGTGAGGTAGAGTGATCACCATGTAGGTAGGTTTGAGCGCCTGGAGTGAGAGTTAGATTGTGTCTGATATCTTCCGTGCATAGGCTTCTGTTGCTCTGACCGCTGTAGCACGCAATATCTCAAGGGTGACTTGTTCCGTTCAGCTCCTGACGCAGCCGTCTCACATGTTTGGGCCCCAGTTTATATAGGTGGACTTCTAGAGGAACCTGAGCAGATGAAGGCTGTCGGTTGTAAGCTGCGTTCAGAGATCAAACCGAGCCGCTGTGTCTGCAACACCACAGGATATGTTGCGTTCCGTTGCTCCAACTCTGTGGGGGACTGGGGAGAGTTGTGAGGTACTGTCCTGTAGAAATATTTCCGGCTGCTCTGTTATCCATGGACCTAAGTCCTCCCTGCCTGTCGCAAACCAGACCCCCGGTTCTTGGGAAAAATCTGTATAGTATTGTGAAGGGTGCGGTTCCGACCAGACAGTCTCCCCCTTGGCTTGTCTCTTCAGGGTTCTATTTTGAGATGGGACCGCCACGGCTCTCAGTTCAGCAACCAGAGCTAGCTGGTGATAGTCCATGGAGCACCCTAAGGCGTGTAACGCCGAAAGAATTTGTTGTTCCATGACAATACGGAAGAGGGATGTGCAGGGGGTATTTCTTCGCCAGTCAAGACCACTCGTGAGTAGCGTTAAGTAGGATGATGGAAGTTTAGTCGTGGAATCAGCTAGCTAGTAGGCCTCAAAGCTGATTGTATGACAAGAAGGTGTTATCATAGTTAGAGGCTTCATAATCCATGTCTTAGGACGTGATAGGAACCTAGTGTGTAGGTATATTTGTTCTTATGGTGCCATGAAACAGTCATTTAAAGATCAAGTTTCAGGAGCTCTGAGATGGTACGTCTTGTAGCTTTGGCAGTTGGCTCCGCCCCCCCAAATCAAAATTTAAGCTAAATGGAGACAGACTATTCAATTAGAAGATACATTTTGCCTCTAATCGTAGGAAGGAGTGCTTTATGTTTTATTACCTCCTCTCCAATTCTTATTTAGTTTGTCAATAGCAGTATATTTAAAATATTTTAGGTTACCCTTATGACATGTTTTAAAATGTTTGGGGACTGGGAGGTCTAGATTTCTGTCTACGTCCATATTCTCTATAGAGATGATATGATATAGTTCCCACACTATATTCTTTCTGACATCCCCTTTCCGAGAAGAGTTGAGACAAGACATAACTAAACTTATTTAGATAAATGATAACTCACCAGAGATGACAGGGGCTACTTTATTCACAAACAAGCTCACTTAAAAAAGCAAGCAGGACTAGCTCTAGTCCAAGTCCACTGCAAACTAAGAGCCCTTGAAATCGTTCCTTCCCCACTCCTCATGTCATAGCCCAAATCTCTGACCTCAAAAATCATATCTGTCAACTTGAACTACGTAGGACCCAAATATCACCTTTTCAAATTGAAACAATTATTCTATTATAAAAGTAACAAGGCTGAGACCTTACTAGCCAATAAGCTGTGCCACCGTTCCAGTATTGGCCGAATACACCAGCTCCAACATGCAGGCAAAATCCTTAGGTTTCCCTCACAAATTGGCAAACACTTTGCAGCACATTATTCAAAATTGTTTAAAGTGAAGGTCAATTTTCAGCAATGAGTGCCCGGTTTTTAAAAATACTTTTAAAAACAGGGGCACTTTCATTGATGAAAATTTACATTGCACCGGATTTGTAGAAAAACTTACCTTTTACTTCTGCAAACCCGGATCGGCGATCCCAGCCTCAGTTCCTCTGTACTGACGTCAGAAATGACAAAACCGGCTTCTTCCAATCATGGCTTGCACCCCAGAGCGTCCATCTCGCGATGCCCGGCTGTGATTGGAGGAAGCCGGTTTTGTCATTGCTGTGGTTGAACAGCAGGAAGAAGAAGGCAGGGGATCATCGATCCGGCTTTGCAGAAGCAAAAGGTATGTATTTCTACAAATCCGGTGCAATGTAAATTTTCATCAATGAAAGTGCCCCTGTTTTTAAAAACCGGGCACTCATTGCTGAAAATTGACCTTCACTTTAACATTGAACTATCCGAAAACCTAGCTCCTCCACATATAATCTACTCATTCTTAAATTCCCTTAACCTCCCAACACTCTCGACAGAGCAGCGGGACTCCCTGTCCTCCCCCTTCACCCTTAAAGGGACACTGAACCCAAATTTTTTCTTGTGTGATTCAGATAGAGCATGAAATTTTAAGCAACTTTCTAATTTATTCCAATTATCAAATTTTCTTCATTCTCTTGGTATCTTTATTTGAAATGCAAGAATGTAAGTTTAGATGCCGGACCATTTTTGGTGAACAACCTGGGTTGTCCATGCTGATTGGTGGATAAATTCATCCACCAATAAAAAAAGTGCTGTCCAGAGTTTTCAACCTAAAAAAAGCTTAGATGCCTTCTTTTTCAAATAAAGATAGCAAGAGAACAAAGAAAAATTGATAATAGGAGTAAAATAGAAAGTTGCTTAAAATTGCATACTCTATCTGAATCACAAAAGAAAAAAATTGGGTTCAGTGTCCCTTTAATAAGGTTAAACATGTTATAAAGAATTCAAAGCCATTTAAAGCCCTGGGGCCCAATGGTTACTCAGCCCATTTTTACAAAACCTACATCCGCTAACTGTCGTCTCTTCTTCTAAAACTAAATAACTTAGCTAGTGAGGACGGCAGTTTCCATAGGGAGTTCCTGGAAGCTACAATCGTCACAATCACAAAAACAAACAAAGACCCTTCAATATGTTCCAACTATAGGCCTATCTCCCTTATCAACATAGATATAAAAATCTATTCCAAGTTATTGGCAAACCGCATTTCTAAGCATCTACTCCACCTCATCAACCTGGATCAGGTGGGCTTTGTCCCACATCGAAATGGCCCTGCGAACACCAGATGCCTCCTCAATATCCTATGTGAATCCACAAGGTTAAATAAACCCTTCTCAGTTGTCTCTTTAGATGCTGAGAAGGCTTTTGATAGGGTCAGATGGGATTACCTATGGAAAGTTCTCAAAGCCTTTACTTTCCCACCAGACCTTACTAGCAATAAAAGCCCTTTACTCCACACCCACAGCGAAGGTTATGGGATTAGGTTTCCATTCCCCTCCTTTCCCGGTGTCTAACGGTACTAGGCAGGGATGCCCCTTTACTTTTCGCCCGAGCCATTGGCAGAACAGATTCGGGTAGACAAAAGGTTGGAGGGAGTTACAATACATGGCACGGCGCACAAGAATGCGCTATTCGCCAATGACATTTACAATATTCTCGGCACAACCAGCAAAAACTATACTCAGGCTTATGGAAATCCTGGAGTCTTTTGCAAATATCTCCTTCTATAAGCTCAACATATCTAAAACCGAGGTTTACAAACATAAATTTACTTGGGCAGATGAAAGGGTCACACACCTAGGAGTCAAACTGTCTAACATCCCTCAGATGCTAAATGATAACTTTCTCCCTTTGCTGGCAGAACTTTGATCTCTAACGCATAAATAGAACTATAAATCCATTTCTTGGTTAGGCTGCATAACAGCCTTGAAAATGTCTTTTCTACCTAAAATCACTTATCTGTTTCGCTGCCTCCCTTTTAGAATCCCTAAACACCTACTATTGGAATTTCAAAGTGAATTCACTAAGTACATCTGGCAGGGCAAAACACCTAGAATCGCACATAAAGCCTTACAACGCCCCAAGCACTTGGGGGGATTATCCTCCCTGTCCATCATCAAATACTACAAGGGTGTGATGCTCACACACATCTCACAGTGGAGGGTATTGAATTCCCCTAGCAAATGGAAGGACATTGAACAAGCCTCCCTTCCTTTCTACATTCACAACCAGGATCTGATTTGGACCCCTCCACATTGTCGTAAGACCCTTGAAATTAAGAACCCCATAATTGTGGAATGCCTCTCTTCTTGGGTTAAACTTAGGCACGACCACCTATTAGCACCTCATCCATCGCCTATCACCTCTATTGCAGGATTACTCACTGGCCTCCTGGAAACCCACCCTAACAAGTGGACACAGTTAGGAATTTGACAGGTCTCTGACCTGTGGTCCCCCACCTCACAAGATCAATTCCTCACACTCTATCAACTAGTAAACTCCTCCAACATACCACCCTATCTACATTTTGAATTCTTTAGAATTAAAAGCTTAACTAGTTGGGGCTTTAAACCTATAGCATTTGGCACCAGGGAAACAGATTACTTAAACCTCTGTCCACACACTACAACTTAATAGACAAAACATCTCCTCTAGAGCCAACACTCCACCTACATCCCAGGGAAACCCAGCTAAACACCTCAATTTCTTCACTAACATGGTAACATACTCTTACACTTGCCAAAAAAGCATTACACTGCATCACGCTATATGAGACATACTACAAGCTCACCCCACATTGGTATTAAGTCCCCACACGTCTAGCCAAAATTTTTCATGATACCTTTTTCTTGTGCTGGCGCAACTGTGGTCAGACAGGATACTTACTACATATCTGGTTGGGGTGCCCCAAGATTAGACCCCTACGGAACACAAGCTTTCTCATTCTCTCTAAGATGGGAGTCCGCCTACCAAAAACACCTGCCCTAGCCCTCCTACACATAGGCACGCATACCCTACCTAAACACCACAGCTATCTCTGTATATACTAATTCTCAGCTGTTAAATCCAACATTGCCAAAGCCTGGAAAAAAGAAATACCCCCAAAGTGGTCCACAATCCTAAGTACAATGTCCTACATATACTCTATGGAAAATGACATTTTCCATTCTCTAAATAGATCTGACCTATTTGAACTAGTCTGGGCCGACTGGAAGGATACATTTAATATCATTTGGCTACCTAACGCAACCATAACCGACTAGACATACACAACATACCACTTATGACTTATCCACACGCACTCTCAATCCAATCACACACTGACATCTATTTCATAATCCATAAGCAAACTTTCTCCCCTCCCCTGTCTTACCTTGCCCGCCCCCCCCCTATTCAGACCACAACAGATGTACCTGTGCCACCTCATTATATCTGTACTCAATGATATTCATTTTCATGTATGTTTATCTTCTCAAAAAATGTATACATTTGTCTTATTATTGTACTAGGACCTACGAGTCCTCACCTAAAAAAAAGGCTTGTCTGTCACATTAGTTTGAAAACAATACAGGTGAGATAACCCTATACCTTAAACTATGATAGGACCACAGGATAAAGGTTACATTTAAAGAGATATGGAAACAGCCTGTCAAGTTGTTATAATAAGAAAAGCAGCAACTTATACTTAATAGAAATCATTGCACTATATAGTATTGAACAAAGGGACAGGAAAGTAAGGGGTTACTGTAGCACTCACTCTCACTTTAAAGTGAGAGTGAGTGCTACAGTAACCCCTTACTTTCCTGTCCCTTTGTTCCTTATATAGATTTGAGGGGTAGCACCGGAATTTTATAATTCCTATCTCATCTATCATTACAGTGTAGTGCCAGTTTGTCTTTCTTTTTGTTCCTAGTACTATATAGTATTGAACATTTTAAATGGATTTTACCTTTCAATTCCATCTCCCTTTTCAAACAACAAAACAAAATAAAAACTTAAAGGACCAGTCAACACACTAGATTTGCATAATCAACAAATGCAAGATAACAAGACAATGCAATAGCATTTAGTCTGAACTTCAAATGAGTAGTAGATTTTTTTCTGACAATTTTAAAAGTTATGTTTATTTCCACTCCCCCTGTACCATGTGACAGCCATCAGCCAATCACAAATGCATACATGTACCATGTGACAGCCATAAGTCAATCACAAATGCATACACGTTTATTCTGTGAATTCTTGCACATGCTCAGTAGGAGATGGTGATTTAAAAAGTTTACATATAAAAAGACTGCATATTTTGTTAATGAAAGTACATTGGAAAGTTGTTGAAAATTGCATGCTCTATCTGAATAATGAAAGTTTAATTTTAACTTGAGTGTCCCTTTAATTTGTACAATGTCCAAAATTTCCTATCACAGCCCACAGCTGGGATCTCCACAGGAAGGGTTATCTAGTTTAATATAAAAATACTTCTAGAGTAATATGAGCTGATTTACTATAAAGAAAATACTAGGTAAATAGGGTAGTTAAATTTATCCATACCCAGAAGAGGCAGAGGGGCCGATTTAGTAAGCTGCTGATGCAGCTGATTCCGCGCAAGCCTTTAGGCTCACCGGAAACAAAAGTTAAGAAGCAGCTCCTTAACTCATCTGCCACCTCTGGTGAGCAATCATCCCGGTTGGCCATGAATGTGCAGAGGGCGACATTGCACAAGCATTTCACAAACTTAAATGCCGACAGCTACAACGGATCATGTCCGTCCGACATATAATAAATCTACCCCAGAATGTCAATTAAAGGGACCTGAAACCCAAAACATTTATTTCATGATTCAAACAAAGAATACAATTTTAAACAACTTTCCAATTTACTTCTATTATTTAATTTGCTTCCTTCTCTTGTTATCCTGTGCTGAAAGGTTTATCTAGCTAAGCTCAGGAGTGGCAAAGAACCTAGGTTCTAGCTGCTGATTGGTGACTCCATATATATATACTGATTGTCATTGGCGCACCCATATGTTCAGTTAGAAACCAGTAGTGCATTGCTGCTCCTTCAACAATTAATACCAAGAGAATGAAACACATTTTTATTGCTATATTTTAATATATTTCAATGCCTTTGGACAGACTTTATATATGAACTTCTAAATAAGCAAGCAGATAAGTGTTTATATATATCTCAAACCTCCGGTTAGGAGTAATTTATAAGGGGCCCAATTTTTGCACTTACCTAAATGTAGTATTTCTTGTAACACGTTGCGCGACCGCGCTTTTTTATAACGTAACACATTGGGTCTTCATTCCGTGCCAAAAATTTCACGCCTTTTTTACGGCTTTAAAAGTCTGCTCCTTCCTTCACTCTGTGCCCAAAAGAAATTTTAGGGCTATAAGCATCGCTGTTTTTAGTAGATTCTTCTTAAGATTTATTACAATTCTGATACAATGTTTTTATATATCTTATTTTTCTGCTTGCTGGTTTGAGCTTTACTTAGAAGTCTTGTTTCACATTCATCAAAAGCGTATCCTTTTTAAAGTTTAAAATATATTATTTATTTATTTTTTGTTTGCAAACATGTCACAGTCTGATCCTGTCCCAGAAGTTTGTTGTAAAAGAGGCTGATCTGAATTCTTCAGCTCAATTATGTGGCTCTTGTTTTGAAAAATGATTACATGCTGATAATGTTTTTATGAGTACTAATACATCCACTGTAATTCCATCTCAGTCTAATGTTAAAGGCATTCTTGCAAAAATGAAAGATTTTATTGCTGCAGCTATTGAGAAGGCTATAACTGTTATCCCGCCTTCAAATAAGCGTAACAGGACTTTACAAAGTTTTCATAAGTCTAGTGAATATTGTACTGACCAACAGCATACTAATGTATCTTCTACTGATGGGGGTTCTTCTGATTCAGAGGAACCTTCATCAGAGACAGAAATCGATAAATCTTCCTTTTTATTTAAAATTGAACATATTCGCTCTCTTTTAAAGGAAGTATTATTTACTTTGGTTATTGAGGAGCCTAAACCTCCTGATGTTAAATCTAGTAATCACTTGAATTCTGTATTTAAAACTACTGTTATTACTCCTGAAGTTTTTCCTATTCCAGACACTATAGTTAATGTGATTTCTAAAGAATTATCTAAACCTGGTACTACTTTTAACCCTTCATCAAGGTTTAAAAAATTGTATCCTTTGCCTGTTGCTAATTTGGATCTTTGGAAAACAGTCCCCCAGGTTGATGGGGCTATTTCCACGCTTGCTAAATGTACTACTATTCCTATGTAAGACAGCACTTATTTTAAAGATCCTTTAGATAGGAAGCTTGAATCTTATCTAAGAAGGGCATATTTACATACTGGCTATATTCTTAGACAAGTTATATCTATGGCTGATGTTGCTGCTGCTTCTACCTTTTGGTTGGACAGTTTAGCACAGCAGTTCTCTTCAGATCCTGAATTATCTAACCTTATCCTTTTACTTCAACATGCAAATCATTTTATTTTTGATGTTATGAAAATCAACGTCAAATCTATGTCTTTAGCTATTCTAACTAGAAGAGCTTTATGGCTTAAATCTTGGAATGCAGACATGGTGTCTAAAACAAGATTACTGTCTCTCTCTTTTCAAGGTAAAAACATTTTTGGTTTTCAATTGGATTCTGTAATTTCCACTATTACTGGGGGAAATGAAGTTTTTTTTCCCCCAAGACAAAAAATCTAAGGGAAAATTTAAAGCTACCAATCGTTTCCATTTCTTTAGTCAGAATAGAGAACAGAAAGATGCTCCCTCCCCTAAAGCCTCTGGCTCTAATTAGAGACCATCTCCAGATTTGAATAAATCCAAGCCATATAAAAAACTGAATCCGGCCCCTAAACCTGCATGAAGGTGCGGCCCCAATCCAGTTCTTCTGGTGGGGGGCAGACTAAAGCTATTTCAAAAATTTTGGACAGAATCTGTCCAAAATCAGTGGATTCAGAATATTATTTTTCAGGGGTATCGAATTGGATTCAGAATAAGACCTCCCATGGCAAGATTCTTTTTCACCCATGTTCTAAAAAAACCCAGTAAAGGCCCAAGCGTTTCTGAAATGTGTTTCAGATCTAGAACTCTTGGGGGTAATTATTTCAGTTCCTCTACAGGAATAGGGGTTGGGGTTTTATTCAAATCTTTTCATTGTCCCAAAGAAGGAACATTCTTTCAGACCAATTATGGATCTGAAAACATTAAATCAATTTGTAACAGTCCCAACTTTCAAGATGGTGACTATAAGGACTATTCTGCACTTTGTTCAGCAAGGTCACTTCATGTCCACAATATACTTACAGGATGCTTACCTTCACATTCTCTTTCCTAGACAAGCATTACCAATTTGTCGCTCTTCCATTTGGCCTAGCAACAGCTCCAAGAATTGTCTCAAAGGTTTCTCCGTGCCCTTCTATCTGTAATCAGAGAGCAGGGTATTGCGGTGTTTCCTTATTTGGATGATATCTTGGTACTAGCTCAATCTTTTCATTTAGCAGACTCTTACACGAAACAACTATTGTCATTTCTTCAAAGACATGTTTGGAGGATCAATTTATCAAAGAGTTTCTTGATTCCTCAGACAAAGGTCACTTTTTTAGGTTTCCAGATAAATTCAGTGTCCATGACTCTATCTCTAACAGAAAATAGACAAATGATATTGGTTTCAGCTTGTCTAAACCTTCAGTCCCTATCATTCCCTTCAATGGCTATCTACATGGAATTTTTAGGTCTCATGATTGCAGCATCAGACACAATTCCATTTGCTCATTTGCATATGAGACCTCTACAGCTTTGCATGTTGCACCAATGGTGCAGGGCTTACACTCGGATATCACAATTAATATTCTTAAATCCCAATACACAACTCTCTCTGACTTGGTGGTTAAACCACCACTTTATTATTCAAGAGGCATCTATTGTTCGTCCTACCTGCTCTGTGATCACCACAGATGCAAGTCTTACAGGTTGGGGAGCTGTCTGGGGGTCTCTGACAGCACAAATAGTTTGGAATCCTCGAGAGGCGAGGTTACCAATCAATATTCTGGAGCTCCGTGTTCTCTTCAGAGCTCTTGTCAGGGTGCCAGGAATCAGACTGAGACGAGAAGTGCAAAAATAATCACACCTTTATTAATAGCAAAAAATAATAAAAAGTCCACAAGTCAAATAACAAGCCAGGAGTCAAAACCAGAGCTGGTAGTCAGACGAGCCAAGTCAGGAGCCAAAGCGAATAGTCAGACGAGCCGGAATCAGGAACAAGGAAAACAGCAGAGTCAGGAACAAGTCAGGGATCAGGAACCAGGAAGGACGTCAGGCAGCCAGGTAATACACAGGAACTCTCACAAACAGGTCTGAGACAAGGCAAAGCATACTGAACAGAGGCCCTTTAAATAATAAGTGATGACATCACAATTCTGAGACTGCATCCTGGCTCACACGGATGATGCACACCAGTCTGGCCATAAAAGGAAGTGCAGGAAATGAGCAGCATCCCCCATAATGCACCATATTCAGGAAGAGAGGTGAGTAAAATGGCTGCCAGCAGCACATGGCAAACACAACAGGGAAAAAACCCTGACAGCTCCTCAGTCAAGCCTCATCAAGGGGGAATTCACAGCCCCCTAGCTATGAAAGAAGTATCTCACATACTTTCTTGGGCGGAATCCAATTCCTGTCTAATCACGGTGATTGATTCATATCCCAGGTGTAGACAATTGGGAAGCGGATTATGTCAGTCGACAATCTCTACATCTGGGGGAGTGGACTCTCCACCCAGATGTTTTCTATCAAATCGTACAGATGTGGGGCCCTCCAGAGATTGATCTGATGGCCTCTCGTCTGAACAAGAAGCTTCCCAGGTACCTCTCCAGCTCCAGGGATCCTCAGGCGGAAATGATGGATGCTCTAGCAGTTCCTTGGTTTTACCAACCTGCTTACATTTTTCCTCCTCTAGTTCTACTTCCAAGAGTGATCTCAAAGATCATAATGGATCATTTGTGTTTCTGATAGCCTCAGCATGGCTTCATAGGATTTGGTATACGGACCTTGTCCAAATGTCCAGTTACCAGCCTTGGCATCTTCCTCTAAGACCAGACCTCCTGTCTCAAGGCTCATTCTTTCATCCAGATCTCAAATCTTTAAATTTAATGGCATGGAAATTTAACATTTAGTCCTCAGTCATAGAGGTTTCTCTGACTCTGCTTAACACTATGATTCAGGCTCGCAAACCTGCTTCAAGGAAGATCTACCACAAGGTTTGGAAAACCTATATTTCATGGTGTTCTTCACATAATTATTCCTAGCATTCCTTTTGGATTCCTAGGATTCTTCAGTTTCTTCAGGATGGTTTGGATAAAGGTTTGTCTACCAATACCTTAAAAGGACAGATTTCTGCTCTTTCTGTTTTATTTCACAGAAAGATTGCTAAACTTCCTGATATTCATTGTTTTGTCCATGCATTAGTTCGTATTAAGCCTGTAGTTAAATCTATTTCTCCTCCTTGGAGTTTTAACTTGGTATTAATAATTTTGCACTCCTTTTGAATCTATGCATTCTCTGAACATTTAACTACTTTCTTGAAAAGTGTTGTATCTATTGGCCATCTCTTCTGCTAGATGAGTTTCTGAATTGTCTGTTCTCTTTTGTGAGTCCCCTTATCTGATTTTTCATCAAGATAAAGCTATTTTGCGGTCTTCTTTTAATTTTTTGCCTAAAGTTGTGAATTCTAAGTCTAACATTAATAGGGAAATTATTGTTCCTCCTTATGTACTAATCCAAAGAATTCTATTGAAAAATCTACATTATTTGGCTGTCGTAAAAGCTTTAAAATACTATCTAGATACTACTAAGGATTTCAGACAGACTTTTAGTCTAATTGTTATTTTTTCTGGTTCTAGAAACGGTCAGGAAGCTTCTGCTAATTCTTTAGCATCTTGTTTGAAACTTATGATTCACAAAGCTTATTTGGAGTCTCCTCCTTAGAGAATTATAGCTCATTCTACAAGATCAGTTGCCACATCTTGGCTTTCAAGAATGAGGCTTCAGTAGATCAAATCTGCAAAGCAGCCACTTAGTCTTCTTTGCATACCTTTACTAAATTTTACCATTTTTATGTTTTTGCTTCTTTGGAATCAGTTTTTGGTAGAAAAGTTCTTAAAGGGCCATGATACCCACATTTTTTCTTTCATGATTTAAAAAGAGAATGCATTTTTAAACATCTTTCTAATTTACTTCTATTATCTAATTTGTTTTATTCTCTTGATATTCTTTGCTGAAAAGCAAATCTAGATATGCTCAGTAGCTGCTGATTGGTTGCTGCACATAGAAGCCTCATGTGATTCACTCACCCATGTGCATTGCTTTTTCTTCAAATAAGGATATCTAAAAAATGAAGCAAAATAAACAATAGAAGTAAATTGTAATGTTGTTTAAATTTGTATGTTCTGAATCATGAAAGAAAGATTTTTGGGTTTAGTGGCCCTTTAAGACAGCTGTCTCAGTTTAATTCTAGTGCCTTTAATTTGATTTTTTTTTTTTAAATTTTAAAGAAACTTAAGCAATTTTTTTGGATTTAATTTCTCAGCGAAAATAGCTGTTTTTATTTTATCCTCCCCTTTATTGTTACTCGTGGACTTCCACATCTTGGGTATTAGATCCCATCAGTAACAAGCTCATGGAGTCTCGCCACCTATATGAAAGAAAACATAATTTATGTAAGAACTTACCTGATAAATTCATTTCTTTCATGGTGGCGAGAGTCCACACGGCCCACCCATTTTTAAGGTTATAATTTTTTTTTATAAAGCACATTATTTATATTATTCCTCTTTTTATGCTTTTACTTCTTTTACACCTCACTAACTTGGCTATTTGTTAAACTGAGGTGTGAGTGAGGTGGGAGGTATATTTAAAGGCATTTGAGGTTTGGGAAACTTTACCCCTCCTGGTAGGAATGTATATCCCATCAGTAACAAGCTCGTGGTCTCTCGCCACCATGAAATAAATTAATTTATTAGGTAAGTTCTTACATAAATTATGTGTTTTTTTCAGCAGGCCCAGCAAACTCTAAAGTTAAATTTTGTTGGTTATCCTCATATAAATTAGGGCCTTTGGGTATGCACATAAGGCCTTTCATCAGCCTCTTCTCAAATAAATGCACCTCTATTCACCACAGGTAATCACTATTACCACAGTGATCACCTGGCTATTTAACCTTTATATATAGGCTTTGTTTTAAAGAGAGGCATCTGGGCTTTAAAACAAGGGGTTTTGGGGTCTCTAGGTCTTTTTGATGGCCTATTATGTTGAAATTGTTTTTATTGAGTTTTACAAAGAAAATAAACATTACCATTTGTCAAACGTTCCAAGTTAGATTAACAAAATGCTTGTCAGTACAGTTCTCAGAGATACAATTTTTCACATAAAGAAACAACTGTCAAAGATAATCCACATTTGTATGCATACTGTTCGGGTCATTAGCACTGTTATATTTTGGTGATAAAGAAAAACATATTTTAATATCTCTCCATCCCACACTTTTGCTTTCAGTATTTTTTTTTTTTCCAAAAGAGCTTTATTGAAAAGAAAACATATTACAGAAAAACAATGTGTCAATGAATACATACAGGTAAGTTTCATGGGTAAGAAACCAGGTAATAAACATAGGAGACCGGAATGCAGGCAAAATTGTAGGTCCATAGGACAAGCCAAAGTTGTAAGTCCAGTCCCTACAAGCCAAGTTGACTTGTTATACCTGTCCAAAGGGAGCGTATTGGGGGAAGCGCTCCATTTTTATGTACGCATTTACTGTTGCAGTCTTCAACAAAGCTCTACATTTTACAAAAGTTATACATGTCAACCTGTTTTGGTTAATACAAACATAATGCCACAGCATAAAGAGAATAAACAACAGGAATGAGAACTTAATTGGTTATATAAAGAATATCTCTACTATTGAGAGACTAGGGAAATAGACAATGTTGGTTACACATAGTAAGTTTTTGAAAAGGGTACAAATTATCAGATTTTATTTATTTACCATCCTATGTTCTCACAACTGGCAAAAGCCAGCAGGGGGAGTGGAAGGAAAGAAAGAGGGGGAGAGAAAAAAAAAGGGGGGGGGGAAGGAGGAGGGTGAGGGGAGGGGGGAAGGGGAACAAAAGAGGGAAGTAGGGGAAAGGGGGGGGGGAGAGCAGATATCGGAAAGCTAGACCCATCTCACAGCCGTCCACCTTTAACTAGTAATATTTCTCCTCAACTGGGATCCCTCCACATTTGGAGCATAAGCTCATATACGTCTAGTTTGGCGATTCGGGCATAATGATATCTTTCAAGTGTAAGGAGATTCTGTGTTTTTTGCTTCCATTCAGCAAGAGTAGGGACATGGGAAGTCTTACAATGCAGTGGGATCAGGTTTTTCGCACCAATTAACATTAACAATAGGAGGGATCTCTTGACTGGATCTCGAATTTTAAAAGGAAAGTGGAAGAGCAGAGTCTTTGGGGCTCTCGGAATTTCCAAATTCAAAGTGTTACACATTACATCCCATACTGAGTACCAAAAATGATCTAACATGGGGCAGTCCCACCATATATGTACCATAGTGCCCAGTTCTCCACAGCCTCGCCAACATCTGTCCAAGGCATTTGGATATATTGTTTTAAGGCGCAACGGTGTTAGATACCAGCGGATCATATGCTTATATTGAGTCTCTTGCGTATGCGCTGAGACTGACGCGGTCTTAATGACATGGGACATCCCATGCCATTCTTCCATCGAAAAACTCCAGTCCCAACTCCTTATGCCACATTCTAGTATAATTTGGTAACGTGCCTCCCTCCGGCACAAGAAGAAGTTTATACAGCCGAGAGATCAGATGCCTGGAGACTGACTTCTGTGAGCATAGCTGTTCAAAGGGTGTAAGTTTTCTCAGTAGCTGATGCTTGTGTCTGTGGGTAGTGATTAATGACACATTTGTAGATAGGCAAACCAGAGGATAGGAAAGTCAGGGCAGTCATTGTCAATCTCGTGTCCTAATCCTACCGTTGGATGTGTAGCATTTTACGTGATTGTTTTGCGTAAGGTCTTGTGTGGAGATATTTTTTAATTGCAATGTGAGCTCGGGGTTGTCATATGCAGGCGTCAATGGTGAGTAGACTGTCGAAATATGTGATTCAGTATGTAATGTCTTATCCCACTCTGTAAGCATCTTGTCTAGTAATGGGAAATAAGCAAGGTCTATGTGTCTATTCTGTTTCTTTGACCACAGGAGGGAAGACAGATTTTTGGTGTGTAAAGCACTCTTATCTAGAGATATCCAGATTGTCTGATCATTATCTTGACACCACTCCACCACTCTCTGAAGCAGAGTAGCTCTTCGATATAATATGAGGCTTGGAAGACTCAGTCCTCCATCCTCTCTTGGTAAGTACATAGTTCTCTTATTTACTCTCGGCTTACTGCCCTGCCACACATACTCCTCAATCAGGACATGCAATGAAGGAAGGAACGCTCGGGGCAGGGGAATTGGGACAGTCTGGAGCAAATACAGCAGTCTAGGGAGGACATTCATTTTAATAACATGAATTCTTCCCAGCCAGGAGATAGGCTTGTGTCTCCATGAAGAGAGGTCTGCTGAAATCTGGGTTTTCAATTTTACAAAATTTGCTGTGAAAATGTCTGTAGTAGAAGCTGCTAAGCTAATACCAAGATAAGTTAAGTATTTATTTTTTAGTGTGAAAGAGCTATTTTTTTTGAGCAACACCACTGCAGTATGAGGTAAGGAGACATTTAGTAGCTCAGACTTTGCGTTGTTTAGGTAAAAGTAGGAAGCCTCTCCATACCTCCTAAACTCCTCTAGCAAGGCTGGGATTGTCTCCTCAATTTCAGTGATAGTGAACAAGAGGTCGTCCGCATACATCGCTATTTTGTTTTCTCTACCACCCATCTCTATCCCCTTGATGATGTGGTTGGCTCTGATGTTACTCGCCAGTGCTTCCACCAAAATGGCAAACAGCAGGGGTGAGAGCGGGCACCCCTGTCTGGTCCCATTGGTAATAGTGAAAGCATCCGATAAGACGCTGTTCACTTTAACCCGTGCGTTCGGAGAAGAGTATAGTGCAAAGACTGTTTTGATTAATCTCTCTCCAAATCCCATTTTAACCAAGGTCGAATGTAGGAAGTGCCAGCTCACCCTGTCAAACGCTTTTTCAGCATCGGTGGACAACAGGGCAAGCGGCACCCCCCCGTCTCTGAGCATGGGCCATTAGCTGCTGCACCTTAAGGGTATTGTCCCTCGCCTCCCTCCCAGGGACAAACCCTACCTGATCCAAAGAGATCAGACCCGGAAGGAACCTGTTCACTCTGTTCGCTAAAAACTTTGCCAAAATTTTGATGTCTACTTTTAGCAGCGAAATCGGCCTATAACTCTGTGGTAAGTCAGCGGGTTTCCTTGGCTTAGGAATAACTGTCACGTAAGCAGTCAACATAGAAGAGGGAAGTTGCTCTAAGTCTGCCAACCGATTAAACAGGTCCTGCATGACCGGGAGCAAGTCAGAGGAGAACATTTTGTAGTATTTAGCCCCTAACCCATCTGGGCCAGGGCTTTTCCCCTAAGGGAGGTCCTTTAGCGCAGTCTGTATTTCCTCCTGTGTTAGAGGTGTTTCCAAGAAGTCGATTGCCTCCTGAACTAGTCTCCATAGGTCAGTGATGTGTAAATACTCTCGTATTTTGTGTTCCCTCATCTTTTCCCCAGTAGGTATGTCCGCACAGGCTGCGTCAAGATTATAAAGAGTACTATAGTATGACCTAAATGTGTTAGCAATGTTGGGACTGTCTTTGTAAGCCTTCCCCTTGTTGTTTTTCAGTGTGTATATGTAAGTTTTCAGTTGGGAGCGACGCAGCGCTCTGGCAAGTAATTTACCAGATTTGTTCCCCCCCTCGTAAAATTTTTGTTGCATGAAAAGCGCAGTGTATTGGTTTTCCTCTTGTAAGAGGCGCTTAAACTCGATTCTGGCCTGGGTGAGGGCCGATTCCGCCCCCAGGTCAGATGGACTTTTCTTATGCTGTTCCTCTAACATCCTGATGTTGTCAAGGGCCAAATTCTATTTTTCCCTGCGCCGCTTCATTAATCTTGCTTGTGTTTTATTAAGTGTCCTCTAATGACACTCTTGTGTGCTTCCCAGATAGTGGTTAGCGGCAACTCATCGGTCATGTTTAAGTCAAAATATTCAGTTATTCTAGAGGAGATCTCTTCTTTAACAAGGGGGTCGCCTAGTAATGTGTCATCTAATCACCAAATAAATCATCTCGAAGGATACCGGAACATGGTCCGACCATGTAATAGCGCTAATGTTGCTACGTGTTATGTAGGCAATACCCTGCGAATCTGTGAAGAAAAAGTCAATACGAGAGTATTTCTTGTGTGGGCTGGAGTAATAAGTATAGTCAGAGTCAGTAGGATGTAGTGTTCTCCAGATGTCGTGGAGCATATGGTCTTTGATCACTGTATTGATTTGCTTTAGAACCTGATGCGGGCCGCTCGAGATGCCGTTTGAGGTGTCTAATCTAGGACTAATCTACCATCTTTGTCCTTTTCCAACTTCTGAAGTTGGAAAGGTGTTCTGTGATGTACTAGTATGCCCACCCCGTTCCGCTTACAAGGTCCAGATGAGAAAAAGGCAGTGGGGTATTTAGCATTATGCCATTTGGGCTCTTTATTTTTAGTAAAATGCGACTCTTGAATGAAAATTATGTCTCCCTGCATTTTCTGTAGGTCTCTTAAGACAATAAATCTTTTGCCCGGGTTGTTTAAACCTTTTACATTGATAGTTATAAATTTCAAAGAATAGATCTTCATCTTATACTGTGAGGGAGTCATTCCGAAAGCAGAGGGCAGGGAAGAAGTGACAAAGGAGGAAAAAGACAAAGAAAGGAACGGTGGGGAGAAAAAAAAAAGGGGGGGGAGGGGAGTGAGATGTGGTATAGGTATTAACTGTTGTACGGTATTTCTATTAGTGTAACCAGTATTAGACAATTTTACCAATTTTTCAAGAGGTCGGAAATAAGGTGTAGCAAGAAGAGAGGGGAAAAAGATGGGAAGGGGTATCAGAAGTAATGAAAAACACTGGAGTGCCAAGTAGCGTTCCAAAATAAACTCTTACTATAGAAGGCTTACTCAAGGAGGAATGTGCCAGAAGTTGGCTCAATTAAAGGGACAGTCTAGTATAAATTAAACGTTCATTATTCAGATAGGACTTTTAATTTTAATCAACTTTCCAATTTACTTTTATCATCAAATTTGCTTTTTTCTCTTGGTATTCTTAGTTTAAACTAAACATAGGTAGACTCATATGCTAATTTTTAAGCCTTTGAGGGCTGCCTCTTATCACATGCTTTTAAAATCTCTTTTCAACACAAAGAGACAGAAAGTACACGTGGGCCATATAGATAACACTGTGTTCAGACACAGAGGGTTATTTAAGATCTAGCACAAAACAATGCTAAATTTAAGACAATAGATAATAACAAGTCACAGTCATGTGATCAGGGGGCTGGAAGAAGGTTCCTAGATACAAGGTAATCACAGAGGTAAAAAGTATATTAATATAACTGTGTTGGTTATGCAAAACTGGGGAATGGGTAATAAAGGGATTATCTATCTTTTAAAACAATAACAGTTCTATGGTAGACTGTCCCTTTAAGGATTTAAAAATAAAGCTGAACTCACGCACATTTTAAAACATTGAAACCATTTGAGACAACTGAATCTGAGATTGTATAGAAAAAAGTTTGTGTACAATGTAACTTAACTCTGAGAACCGAGGGGTAACTTACAGTAAATAATTAAAGACAGATTACATCTCTAAATGCACTTTCATCAATAAAATCTGAAATATAACTGTAGAGCATACGATACAAACATTGCCCATAAGTGTTCAGTACCATACAGACCTGTCTAACGTACAGTACCATCCATCTTCACTTCCTGTTGTGATAATAAGCCACAACAGTCCAAGGACAATTAGTGCTGAAGGAAAGTCTTACCATATATAAGTCCATTATGTCTGGAGCTGGTCTTCTCTCTCCTGCGGGGCTTGGGGAGGTAAGTTGTCAGGTCCTGGGGGTGTTATACCCAGGGTGATGCAAAAGGAATCAAGATTAGGTTGAGATCTATACAAGGCAGTCTTTTCCCCCTTGGAGGCAATGATGCATGTGGGAAATCCCCATCTATAGGGAATTTTGTTATCCTGTAATGCCGTGGTGAGGAATCTCAGGTCTCGGCGCCTCTGAAGTGTTGCCGGACTAAGGTCCGAAAAGATTTGCTGGGTAATGCCAGCATGTTGCACCGGTTGTTTATTTCTACTATTCCTGAGTATCTCCTCCTTATCCTTGAAATTGAGGAGTCTGAGTATGACATCTCTCGGCGGCCCTTTGTTGGAAGGTTTAGGGCGAAGTGCCCTGTGTGCTCTCTCTATCATAACTTCAGGGGCAATAGGTGTACCTTTGATTAGCCTGAATAAGTCTTGTAGATAACCCTGTAGTGCTCCAGGATTAACTGATTCAGGGACTCCTCTTATGCGTAGGTTGTTCCGCCGACTGCGGTTGTCCAAATCTTCTATGCGGTCTAATAAACTTTGTAGCATGTTAGTGTTTTGCTGCGTTTGCGAGGTAGTTTCTTTTAATTTCTCCTGCATGGCACTCTGAGTTTGCTCCACTACGGATACTTTTTGTGTTACTTCCGTTAAATCTCTACGTAGTTCACTGAACAGATTTTTACTTTCAAAAACCACTTCTTTTATGTCCTCTTCGGAGGAAAGGGATTTCAAATCATCCTTTGTGACATATTGGGGTGTAATAAGAGGTTGTGAGGAATTTTGAGCGGTTTCACTCGTATGCATATGTTGCTGTGGTAGGGTGTCATCATCCGGCTGTGTATCAATACTTTTAAGATAATGGTTCATATTTCTAGTCTTAGAACCCTTTTCTTGTAGTCCTGTTCTCTTCTGTGCCATTATGTGGGAAAATAAGGAGAAAGCTCCCTATCTAGGCAATCAAGGCAATTCAGCAAATGGAGGTATTATGTAATGTGTAGTACCACTCTATTAACCTTGTAGAGGTCTTTCATGTTGACTGAGGTGTAGTGTTTTTTTTACCAATTTAACACAATATTCAAACAGACAGTCACTGCAATATTCTGCAGTCTTTCTCCTAAGTTTCTGATCCTCTTAGCGTAGCAGTAATGTTAGGCCACAAAGTTCTTGTTATGCTGCGTCACACACTATCAGTGGGATTATCTGTAATGGTAATAACAAGCGATCGCAGTCATTAGGGCTATTAGGAATCTGTGCTAGTACAAATTGCTACAACAGTCTCTGCTGAGAGTTTCTGGGCTATTCTGTCATGTCTCAGTGCTGGGTAGTACTCACGCCACTTTTGCCTGATCTACTGTCTGTCACAGCACTGTCAGTTGTAACGGAGCTCACGGGGCTCAGCAGGCTAAAGCCCTAACAGAGTTTGAAGTGCTTCGCCTCTGGTTGTAGGTAGCCCACTTCTTGTGCGATATTGTAAGTGCGGATGCTTGGCTCCTGAACCGCGTTTCTTACTTTAGGCAGGATGCGGCCTAGGCGGGAATCCTCTCCGAGCTCCGAGTCCCTCTCTGGTACTATGCTTACATGTATGGTGATTCCCCTCGGTTTAGAGAAAATATTGTGTGCTTTGTTCAGCTTAGTGGCAAAGGTAACATTATATGAGCCAACTTCAGCTCCGGAGCTCTAGGCTAGTGCAACCATTCTCCAGCACGGTCAAGCTCCGCCCCTCAGTATTTTTTTTTTTAATGGAGCTGCAATTATTGTTGTCGTGGGCCCCGGCTCTTAGTTTTACACATAACTTTAATTAGTTTACATTTAATCCTTTTGCCTTCTAACCAATTCATAATACATAATGAAAGGCCCCCATCTTACAACAAATCTCTTGGTGTCATTAAGAGTTTCAGCAGCTGCTCTTGCCATGTTGTAATGGTATTCTAGTTTGTTTTGTATAAAAGAGAAGTCAGGGGGTGTGGACTTCCAAAATTGAGCCACGCTGAACTAACTGTGGTGCATATTATCATAACTAATTTATGGTGGATCTTTGGGAGACCTGGGATTGGGAAGTGGAGTAGAGCTTGTTCTATTGTTAAATTTATTTGTCTATATCTCGTTCCCATCTAAGCATTGTCTGCGTCTTGACTTCCCTATGGGGGGAGTTAAAAATGGTATATAATATAGATATTGTTCCTCGTTTTTTGGAGTGGAAAGGCATAGTTTTTCCAAAGTTGTATTTGGGAGAAGTTTCGTGTGACCAAGTATTTCATGTGCCCTGGATCTTAACTGTAGGTAATGATACCAGATGTTTTTATCGTTAGTGTCTATTTCCTGGTATTGTTTGAAGAACAATATTTTATCCGCTATAACAATATCTGCTATTCTGTATAGTCCTTTATTAGCCCATTTCTGACATACTTGCAGGTCAATGGATGAATTAAGAGTCACTAATGGTGTTAATCTAGAATTATAAGGGAGAATTTAGAGTTTAATAACTTCCATAGATAGATCGTATGGTTAATTGAGATATAACTTCTAATTTGTGGGGGTTTTATGTGATTTGGAGTCCATAGTTGGCTAGCTAAATAATCGGTTTCCAAAATGTTTGACTCAATGTGGGTCCACTGCCTGTCGTGTCACCGTCTGAACCAATGTAGGGTCTGGGACATCCTTGCTGAATAATAGTATGGAATTAGATTAGGTACTCCCATCCCACCTTCCCTTTTGCTGGTACACATCACTTTTATATTGATTCTAGCTCTCTTCCCCAGCCAGATAAATTGCATTATATCCCTTTGAAGCTTGTGTAATTCTGGGTGAGGTACTGAGTTAGGGAGAGCCCTTAATAGATACAACAGTTTTGGCAATAGGGTCATTTTAGTGGAGATGACTCTACCATATAGGGAGATTTGAGTTTGGTCCATTTTGCAATTAAATCTCTAATGTGTTTAAGCATGGGGGTGTAATTAGCTTGATACAGAGTGTATATGTTAGTAGGTAGATTGATCCCTAAGTATTTGATGGGGTTTTTAGCCCATTTAAATGCAAAGTTTAGTTCCAGTAGTTTCTTGGTATGTTGGGGGAGTTTAATGCTTAATGCCTCACATTTTTCCTTGTTAACCTTATAGTCTGAAAGATTCCCAAACTGTTGCAGAATCTGGTATAAAGGAGGAAGGGACAACAATGGTTTGGACAACGACAGGATAATATCGTCCGCAAAGAGGGACAGTTTGTGTTCCAGCTTTCCATCATTGATACCTGCAATATTTTGATTATCTCTAATTTTGACTGCCAACAGCTCTATACAGAGTGCGAATAGCAGGGGAGATTGTGGGCAGCCTTGGTGAGTGCCATTTTTAATATGTATCATTTTGGACTGGTAACCTGACAGCTTGACGAATGCAGTTGGCGAAGAATAGAGAGTAATGAGTGCGTCATAAAAAGCCCCCGTAATACCTATTTTTTTAAGAACAGCAAACATGTACTTCCAATCGACCCTATCAAATGCCTTCTCTGCATCTAGGGCAAGAAACAGAGAAGGCGTTCCCCAGACGGTGGCAATGTTAATTAGATCTATCACTTTGCGTGTGTTAGCTGGAGTGTTATCAAGCTTAGTTTTAGTCCTGATTTATTAAAGATATAGGCCTGTAATTTTGACAATGTTGTTTATTTTTGCCTGGTTTTGGTATAACCGCAATTCTTGCCATTAACATCTCTCTAGGGATCTCCCTACCCTGCAATATGGAGTTAAATACTTGTACCAGTAGCGGTACTAGAATTGGTTGCATTAGTTTATAGAAAATTCCCGAGTACCCATCTGGCCCTGGTGCTTTGGAGCTCTTCAAACTTTTAATGCCTAGTCTGACTTCGTTGTGGGTGATAGGGTTATTTAGGGAGTCTCTATCTGTTTCCGTCAATGAAGGCAAGATACTATCCTCTAAAAATTTGTCTAGTTCTAATGTTGTGTCTGTGTCTGCTTTATTTAACTGGAGATTATATAGTTTATGATAATAGTCTGCGAATATGTTTGCAATGGATAATGGGTCGTTGGTCGTTTTATTGTCGGGGAGCTGTAGTTGAGCGACTGTGGTAATTTTAGTGATCTCTTTCAATTTGTTGGCCAGCATCCTGTCTGGTTTATTACCATAAATATAATATTGTGTATCTATCATTTTGATTGATCTTATTGCATCTTTATTTAATAGCTGGTCTAGTTTTTCATTTTTAGTTTTTAACTGCTATTTGGGACCATAGGAGGTCAATTTCTGACCTTATCTCCAGCAACTCTGCCTCCCTAAGTTTACGTTGTTTACTGGATTCTGAGATCAATAAACCTCGGGCAAAAGCCTTCAGTGCACCCCATTCATAAATAGGTTTGGAAGATGCATCTTTGTTGAGTGTGATAAATTCCAATATTTGTTGCTTAAGTCTATTCATGATTAAGCTGTCCTGGAGTAAATTTGGGTTTAGTGTCCTCATCTTTGTTCTATTTGGGTTATTAATACCTGACATAATTACTTCCACTATCGAGTGGTCCGAACAAGAACAGTTTAAAATTGAAGTTTTAGTAAGTAGGAGTATCATTATCTGGCTCATGAGTATATAATCAATTCTAGAGTGTGTTTTGTGCATGGGAGAATAATATATGTAGTCGCGTGTACCCTTGTTAAGTGTCCGCCAACAATCTATCAGGTTGTGATCTAAAGAAAAGTCTTTTAGGAGTTTGCTTGGTTATTTAGTTGTTTTAGGTTGCGGAATGTTTAAAGTTGACCTGTCTACTTTATCGTCCATAGTGGTATTGAAATCTCCCCCTATTATAGTTTTGTACCTTTTGCATAGTGTGATTTGTTTACTAAGTCTCGATAGAAATATAGACTGTTGCTCGTTGGGGGCATAAACATTAACTAGCAGGACTGGGGTGTTGTGTATTAAACCTTTAAGTATTAAAAATCTGCCTTCTTTATCTCTTATTACTGTTTCTTCATTAAAATTTAGTGAGGAATGGAGGAGTATTGTAACTCCACATTTCTTTTTTTAATTAATTGCGTGGTATTGTGCGGGGTATGCTCTATCCCAGTATTTAGGTGTATATGACCTGGAAAAGTGTGTTTCCATTTGAAGATCTTTGGAGGAGCATGGGCTAGTGGACTCATGGGAGGCTTTGGGCAATTTAGACCACGACTATACCTACTACTCACCAGCACACAAGACCTACACAACTCTTGATTACATTTATGTCAGCCAAATTCTAACACCGAATTTAGTGAAAGCGGGCACTCAGGTGTGTGTCTGGTCTGACCACTCACTTATTTTTCTAGAACTTAAGGGAATCATAAATTTTGCTAGACAGCGATCATGGACATATAATCCGACTTTACTGAAAAACCCTTAAATATTTAATAGAATTCAAAAGGCACTGATCGAATATTGGGAGGTAAATGTAGGTTCAGTTGATAACCCGCTGATGACATGGGCAGCTCACAAATCTGTGTTAAGGGGGTTGCTAATAAAGGAAAAGACAATGAGAAATAAACAAGTGACTACACTAGCTAGAACCCTACAAGTGGAGGTGGAACAGCTTGAGAGGGAACATCAGCGCACGTTATCAGAGAAAACATATAAAACCTTAGTTGACAAGAGAAAGGAATTAGCTAAATTACTGAACGATGCATCAATTAAGGCTGCTTTGAGGCTGAAGGCCCATTATTTTGTGTTTGCGAATAAGCCAGACAGATATCTGGCAAGTAAGTTAAGGGAAAACAACAAATTTTTCTCCATTCCTAAATTAGTAACATCAAAGGGGGAGATTACCTCGAATCCACAGGAGATATCAGACAGCTTTGCCCAATATTATGAACACTTATATGATGGGAATAAAGTGAAAGCAGGAAACATAGATGACCAAATCACAAAATATTTAGATAAGGCGAGTTTGAGATCTCTCTCGAATGAGGACTTGGAAAGTCTTAACTCAAAAATAACAAATATAGAAGTACTGGGTGTAATTAAAGATTTAAAAGTAGGCAAGGCGGCGGGCCCTGATGGGCTGACGGGCGAATATTACAAACTTTTTAAGAAAGAATTGCTTCCCCATCTGACCAACTTTTGCAATGGGATTATGGAGGGGTGGGACATACCTAGGGAAATGCTCCAGGCAAAGATCATAGTGATACCGAAGAGCGGAAAGAATGTAAAACTGTGTCAAAATTATAGGCCTATATCCCTGATTAATCATGATATAAAATGTTTTGCTAAAATTATGGCAAACAGATTAAAGCGGATTTTACCCTCCCTGATCCACCAAGACCAGGTGGGATTTGTTCAAGATAGAGAGGTGCCAGACAATGTCAGAAGAACGCTTTCTTTGTTGGACTATGTGAGTGTAAAAGGAATTCCAGCTCTACTCCTGTCGCTTGACGCAGAAAAAGCATTCGACAGGGTGGACTGGAATTTCATGTTTAGGGTATTATCGACCATGGGTTTTCGTGGAGCTTTTATGCAGGCATTAGGTAGCATTTATTCAAAACCGACGGCAGTGGTGGGGGTGGCGGGATATTTATCAAGGCAAATAGACATTCTGAACGGAACAAGGCAGGGATGTCCGTTGTCGCCATTGATATTCGCAATATGTATTGAGCCACTAGCTGCGTGTATAAGGAACTCAAGAGATATCTCGGGGGTACAGGTAGGGACTTCTGAGTATAAATCTATGTTGTTTGCGGATGATGTCCTGTTGACAATCACTAGGCCATTGAGCTCGCTGCCACAACTCTATCGAACTTTACACGAATACTCAGAGATCTCAGGCTACAAGATAAATTCCGATAAATGTGAAGCGCTTGCAGTTAATTTACCTCCCCATACTAAAAAAACAATCGAGTTGAATTTTGAATTCACCTGGGCAAAGAGCTCTATCACTTATCTAGGAATAAAGGTAGTTGTATAACTTAAATTATATCCCGGTTTATAAAGCTATCAGAGCTGACCTAAGGAAATGGAGAAAAGGTAACTTCTCATGGTATGGGAGATTGACTATTAAAATGAATGTCCTACCTAGATTAATGTACCTGTTCAGAGCTATACCGATCAGTATTCCCTTACCAGAGCTGGGGGCATTGCAAACGGATCTTTTGAAATTCTTGAGAGGAGCAGGGAGGCCAAGAATAGCATCACAATTGCTAAAATTGCACAGACAAACAGGGGGAGTGGGGGTCCCAAACTTAGTTGAATATTGTCAGGCTGCAAGGCTGGCACAGACGGTTACCTTAAGTAAACAATATAGTGGGTTGATGTGGCCACAAATAGAATCATCAGGTAGTTTGAGAGCAGCGGACATTATCTGGGATTCAGAGGTACTAACTAAACCAGAGGATTATAGGTTGCCAATAACAATAGAGGCACTCCGGTTGTGGAATAGGACTGCGAAAGGATTGCGTCTATGCGGACCAGAATCACTGGCGAGACCTGTCAGGTTCCTATTGCCAAAAAATATAAGAAAAACGGTAGACAAATGGGCAAATAAGGGGCTATACAGGGTGGCTGACTTTTTGCCGGGTTCCAAAATGCTCACGTTCAATCACATTAGAGATCAAATAGAACCGGAACAGTTGCACTGGTTTATTTATTTACAGGTTAGGTCAGCAATAGTAACATATACGTTGCACAAACAGGGCCAACACCCTACAGAACTTGAGAAAATGGTAATGACGGCTGCTAGAGGGAAAAAGCTGATATCTTGAATCTACGTCTTAATCCAGAAAGTTAAACACGATTCCAAATTAGAAGTGACTGAGAGATTGGAAAGAGACACATTAGAAACTTGGGAGACAGATGACTGGAATGAGCTGTCGTTGAACTCCTACAAGGGTTTGATAAGTGCAGACATGAGAGAAAATTGTATAAAAGTAATGTACAGATGGTACTTGACACCAGTAAGGACAACCCATTATTCCGTAACGCACAATGGAAACTGCTATAGAGGGTGTCAAGAAAGGGGCACATTTAAGCATATGTGGTGGGAGTGTCAGGAAGTCCAAACATTATGGGGTAGACTCTCAGAATTGATAGGCAAATTGTTGGAGGAGAGAGTGTCCCTTACAATGTCACAAGCGTTACTTCATGAAAAGGTGAAACCATTTAACACGACAATTAACAAATTCATCAGAATCCTTTGCACATGTCTGAGAATTTGTATAGCCCGACATTGGAAAGTCGGGGTACCCTCATGGCAAGAGGTAGTGGGGAAAATTACAGAGACGTACACTATGTCAGAATTAGCCGCTTGGTCACAGGGACAACCAGAGCAGTTTAATAAGATCTGGTTTAACTGGGTGTTGAGGTCGGAGCATCATCAGAGACAGGTAGAAATAAGGTAACAATTGAGACGATAAGATCAGGAGAAGTTTGTTTAGGTTGGATACTGGGAGTTAACACAGGAAGAATCCCGTACGGAAGGAGTAGGAGATAGGTACATACTGAGCTATAGTATGAGGGCGATTAGCTTTTAGTACAGAAATTATGGCACCTCCTGGTGTTATGGTTCTTGAAAAGGCTTAAGGACACACACTAACATAATACCAAGATATAATTTAATCTGGAAACTTTAATGTGTTTGATGTGGAATGCTAACTTTCAGAGGACACCTGTACAATTATGATACTGTGAATGATGTTGTTTATGTTTACCTATATTATAATCAATAAAAATTATTTCAAAATAAAGTGTGTTTCTGGTAGCATCACTACATGTGCTTTCAAGGATTTATATTCATTAATGGCCTATTTACATTTTATGTCAGAGTTAAGCCCTCTGGCATTGTGTGAGATTACCTTAATTGGCATGGTGGTGGCAATAAAAGTGGCATTAGAGTGGTATTACCTTCTACTCTAGAATTTCTTTCATGATATACATGTAACCTTCTGACCTGTTGGGCTGTTTTACCACATATAGAGCCGAGACCCACGTAGGACTGATGGAGGGCACTATTCTTAAGAAGGATTCCTCTGTTGTATCTTAACATACGATAAGGATTGTCAATGGAGACAAGTGGGATGCAGTACCAAGTGTACATGGAACAGTTGTACAGTTGGTGATTTTCCATTGAACTGTATGACCTTTAATTAAAAACATTTTCAACAAATAAAAAACAATAACACGAATATAGGAATGTCAGTAATTCTGACTAACTTATTTATGCGGAAAAATTATTTGGTGACATGTTTTTAGTATTTCAACTAAACATGGAAAGAACCACTCCTGGGTGGGGATGGGGAAGGAGAGGGTGGGGCAGATGGATGGTGAGGGAGGGGGGTAGGGGAGAGGGGGGGGAGGGAGATAGAGGGGATGAGGTAGGGGGATCCTGAGGATCACTACGTAATCTTATTGTAAGGGTTAAGGTTAACATTCTTGTTGTCTCTATCCCTTTAAGACCTTCCCTATAAGAAAGCACCCCCTCCAGCTCTCATTGCTGGTTTATTGAGTTACAATTACAGCTCAGATTTCAGTAGGATTGATACCTGCTGTGATTTTTCCTTTTGCTAACTGAAAAGATTCTGTTACA
This sequence comes from Bombina bombina, assembly GCF_027579735.1. NCBI lineage: Eukaryota > Metazoa > Chordata > Amphibia > Anura > Bombinatoridae > Bombina > Bombina bombina. The sequence continues at coordinate 650,621,330 of NC_069502.1, read as the reverse complement.
ATTTTGGACTTTCAAATATACTTGCTCACCGCATGTGGATACCAGTTTCTATTTCTACCTGATACAAACTAACCTGCTGTATTAACAATTTCTTGCTGCTTTCTTCAGTTAACCAGGCTCTACAGTTACAAACGGCTGTGTACACCTGCAGCAGCTACGTCATCAGCTACAGCCGACAAGCAGCTCTCACACAGAGACACTCTGAAACTCACAGCAAGCAGGGAGAAGCTTTATCAAACACTGGATTCAGGTCAGACTTACATTTGCCTAAAAATACTTTGTCTTATTATGCTATAAGTGATCTCTATCTACAATACGCAATATTCTATTGACTTTCAATACAACCTACAAGTAAAATTCTTATTCAATAATTTAAACTGCCTATAGAAACGAATACAGCTTCAGCAGTTCCTGAGCTGTCTCTAACTTTGGCAAACATTAAAACATCAGAGAAATATTAACTACTCATTCATTACGTTTCTCTCATGTAACATCCACCAATTTAAAGGGCTAGCTTAAGTATTGAGCTGAAACAAAACTTCAAGTTTTCAATATATAGCCTGCCATTACAGAATAAACCAGCCAAAAAGTATTAGGATTTTGTGTTTGTGTACACTAACATATCCTAACCATTAGAATTTACTCAGCTTTACAAAATACTAAACATGGAACCTGACCCTTTAAGTGATAGGGTGCAAATCCTCTCAGATAGATTGGAAGCCCTATCTGGTTCTTTTCATAAATTACAAGTGGAGAATCAGGCTTTAAAGGCCTGCTTAAGGGAGACTCTTGCACCTAAACCCTCCACAGTTGATTCTACGCCAGAACCCATGGTCTCCCCCCCAGAAAAGTTTTCTGGAGACCGGTCACGTTTTAGAGAATTTAGGAACTTTTGCATGCTTCTATTTGAAATGAAACCTCGCACTTATCCATCAGAAAGGTCAAGAGTGCTCACTGTAATTTCTTATTTGAGGGGGGAGCCCAGGGCCTGGGCTGACACTTTTTATGAAAGTGATGATTCAATTCTGGGATCTTTAAATGCCTTCTTCAATCAAATGTCAGCACTATATGATGACCCTTTTAAACAGGTCACAGCTGAAACAACACTCAGGTCTCTAAAACAGAGGAAGAATCCTGTGGAAACTTATATAACGTAATTCAAGATTTCTGCCAAAGATTCTGAATGGAATGAGGTTTCACTCAAAACTCAGTTTCGCTTGGGGTTATCTGAGGAAATAAAAGATGAACTTTCACGCACAGGCATTCCAGAATCCTTGGAGGATTTTTTCACCCTTACAATTAACATAGATAGACGCCTTAGGGAACGTCGCTCTGAAAAGGCTACTGGTTCAAGGAATTTACCATCTACAGCTGTCTATCAAAATAAGGATACTCCTCAACCCATGGATATAGGATTCATGAAGGGACCACTCACCCCTCAAGAGAAAACTAGGAGGAAGTTGCACAGTTTGTGCATGTACTGTGCTAGCCCCGCTCATGAAGTAAAGGACTGCCCTGTCCTCGCAAAGAATAAGAAGGGTGGGTTACCTAGTTTAACAGAATCTCTTGTAATGAAAATTGTCAAACCCTTTTATCTAACTATTCCTATTGTCTTACAGTGGGATCAAGACCGGATAACAACTGATGCAATTTTGGACACTGGGTCTAGCAGAAATTTTGTTGATCTTTCTTTTGTGAAACGCAATAAAATACCTTTAGTGTGTATGCTTACTCCGGTCTCTGTGAAGGTCATTGATGGCTCATTGCTTAAATCTGGTCCAGTTATGCATCAGACTACACCATTACAGGTAACATCTTGCACACATATCACAGAAACACTCATTTTTGATGCAATATCCTCTCCAATGTTTGATGTAATACTTGGTATTAATTGGTTACGCAACCATAAACCTAATATCAATTGGAGTGATCTTAGTCTATCTTTTCCTTATCTCACTCAAGATAACGTAACACCTTCTAATTTAGTGTTATTACAGGTTGATGACAATAAGTTGCCTATGCATTATGCTGACTTTTCGGATGTTTTTAATAAAAAAGAAGCCGAGAGTTTACCTCCCCATAGGGATTACAACTGTCCTATTGATCTACTCCCAGGAGTGTCAATCCCTTATGGACATATTTATCCCCTTTCTAAGCCAGAATTAGAACATCTTAAAAATTATATCGACAAAAATCTTAGAAAGGGTTTTATTAGACCCAGCACCTCTCCCGCAGGTGCAGGAATATTTTTTGTCACCAATAAAGATGGTACGTTAAGACCCATTATTGATTACAGGGAGTTGAATAGGCGTACCAGAAAACAGGTACCCCCTCCCACTGATCCCTGAGTTAATTGAAAGATTAAGGGGGGCCTCAATTTTCACTAAATTGGATCTTCGAGGTGCCTATAATCTTATACGAATGAGAGCTGGCGACGAATGGCTCACTGCTTTTCGGACTAGGTACGGGCTATTCGAATATACGGTGATGCCATTCGGTCTATGCAATGCCCCAGCAACATTCCAATGTCTAATCAATGATCTTTTTAGAGATATCTTGGATGTATACATTGTTGTTTATTTAGACGACATTTTAATTTATTGACAAGATATTGATTAACACAGAGCCCATGTCAGGGAGGTACTAGATTACGTAAGAATAACTTATATGCTAAATTGGAAAAATGTATATTTGAGTCTAACAACATATCCTTTTAGTCATCTCCCCAATGGGAATCAAGATGCAAGACGAAAAGGTACAGGCGATCCAGGATTGGCCAGTTCCTCAATCAAAAAAAGATGTCCAACGATTCCTGGGCTTTTCTAATTACTATAGAAAATTTATTCCAGGATTCGCAGCCATCACCAAACCCCTAACAGAATTGACTAAACTGAATCTCCCTTTTAGGTGGACAAGTCAAACTCAATCGGTTTTTGACTTCCTAAAAACCAAATTCACCACCGCTCCCATTCTGCAGTACCCTGATCTGGATAAACAGTTTACACTGGAGGTTGACGCTTCTGAATTCGCCATTGGGGCAATCCTTTCGCAAAGAAGATCCTTTAAAGAACCATTACATCCAGTTGCCTTCTTCTCTAGGATGATGCAACCTGCAGAATTAAATTACCTTGTAGGCGAGAAGGAATTACTTGCAATAAAGTGTTCCTTTGACCACTGGAGACACCTGCTGGAGGGGGCTACTCAACCAACGGTCATATATACTGACCACAAAAATCTGCAATACCTGCAATCCAATCGAACATTGTCCTCCAGACAATTACGTTGGAGTCTTTATTTTTCCTGTTTCAACTATGTCATTACGTACAGGCCAGGGACGAAGAATGGCAAGGCAGACGCCCTTTCCAGACAAGCATCTAAACCCTCAACTCCTAACATACCTTCCACTATTGTCCCAAAAGATTTTATCATTGGAATTATGGCAGATCTAACAACTTTACTCAAAGATGCAACTGCTATCGACCCATCAGTACCTCATACAGATCTCATTTGCAACTCTGATGGCTTACTATACAAGGAAGGAAAGCTGTATATTCCCCCAACACTTAGACTCTCAATTCTAAAGTCAGTGCATGAATCTCCTCTTGCTGGACACATGGGAAGAGATAAAACTTCTGATTTGTTGAAACAATCTTTTTGGTGGCCATCTCTTAATTATTATCTTAAGGGTTACCTTTCCAAGTGTATTGTTTGTGCAACATCCAAACCCTCAAGACAACTTCCTATGAGGCTCTTACAACCTCTACCGGTACCACGAATACCGTGGGAGGCAGTCTCTATAGATTTTATTGTTGATTTGCCAGTTTCTAGTAATTACACTACCATCATGGTTGTCACAGATTTATTTTCAAAAATGGCTCACTTTACTCCTATCTCTTCCCTACCCACTTCAAAGACCACTTGTGACTTGTTCATTCAAAATGTAGTACGGTTACATGGCATACCCAAAACCATCCTCAGTGACCGTGGTACCCAATTCACATCCAAATTTTGGAGGTCTTTATGTACAGCCTTGCATATGGAGCAAAAACTCACCACTGCCTACCATCCTCAAACAAATGGGCAAACGGAGAGGGTGAATCAGTGGCTCGAACAGTATCTATGCTGTTTCTGCTCTCATCAACAGGATTCCTGGGCCACCTATCTACCCTTAGCGGAATTTGCATATAATAACAACAAAAGTTCCTCCACTGGCACATCTCCATTCTATGTAAATTACGGTCTACATCCCAACTTCACTCTTCTTCCGAAAGTTTATACTCCTTGTCCACAAGTTAACGATCTTGTCAATGACATCTCTGCTAATTTCTCTTCCATTCTTGAACATATACTTCAGGCACAAGCTTCACAACGTAGGTACTATGACCTCCGCCATCGACCTAGCCCAAAATACTCTGTAGGACAACTTGTGTGGCTCTCTACTAGAAACCTCAGGATACCATATCCATGCAAAAAATTAGGTAAACTCTTTTTAGGACCTTACCCTATCATCCGTGTCAATGGCATTAATAGCGTCACATTACAACTACCACCCACCTTCAGGATACATCCTACCTTTCATGTGTCTCTGATCAAACCATGTAACGTACCTGTATCCAGTACTGTTCCAGATGACTCCATACCTACTCTTGCATCTGAAGTTGAGTATGAGGTACATAGCATCTTAGATTCTAGACTCCGTCATGGGAATCTTTTTTATCTGGTACACTGGAAGGGTTTCGGACATGAGGATGATTCCTGGGAGCCTGCTTCGAATATTTCTGCTCCGCAACTTGTCTCTCTCTTCCACAGATGTAATCCTGATCGTCCGAGGCCATGAACCTCGCAGTGGTTCTTTTTTGGGGGGGCTCTGTAAGGGTTAAGGTTAACATTCTTGTTGTCTCTATCCCTTTAAGACCTTCCCTATAAGAAAGCACCTCCTCCAGCTCTCATTGCTGGTTTATTGAGTTACAATTACAGCTAAGATTTCAGTAGGATTGATACCTGCTTTGATTTTTCCTTTTGCTAACTGAAAAGATTCTGTTACAATTTTGGACTTTCAAATATACTTGCTCACCGCATGTGGATACCAGTTTCTATTTCTACCTGATACAAACTAACCTGCTGTATTAACAATTTCTTGCTGCTTTCTTCAGTTAACCAGGCTCTACAGTAACAAACGGCTGTGTACACCTGCAGCAGCTACGTCATCAGCTACAGCCGACAAGCAGCTCTCACACAGAGACACGCTGAAACTCACAGCAAGCAGGGAGAAGCTTTATCAAACACTGGATTCAGGTCAGACTTACATTTGCCTAAAAATACTTTGTCTTATTATGCTATAAGTGATCTCTATCTACAATACGCAATATTCTATTGACTTTCAATACAACCTACAAGTAAAATTCTTATTCAATAATTTAAACTATTATAAAACAGAGAACATGCAAATGATGCAAACAACCAAAAATAAGTAGGCGTGAGTGGAGACAAGGCTGTTACTGTCGCAACCTGCAGAGTATGGTTAACTCATGGGGGTTAATAATACCGCTATCCATATATGACAAAATAAGCGGTTTGTAAAGTTTGTTAGTAGGTCCCAACAGTGGAGCAAATGAAACAAATGAGACAAATGTATGCGATGTGGCGTATAGGAAAAGTTTACTGAGAAAACAGGCAAGCTGCAAGCATCAGGAAAGCCGGGTTCCACTTGTATAAATGCTTAAAGTAATATTCAGGTATAATAAGCATAATCAACTTTCAAGCCCCTTTAGATGCAGTCAAGCAAAAGAAATGCAGTGCGTGTAATCCTCATTCAAAGTAAACTGTAGATGCCAAGTTAATCATTCATACGTTGTGCATAGCAATAATATAAGGACAAGCATATGAGGCATGTGTATTATAGCAATGTCAGAAAGATAGAAAACCAGGTTTCTAGTAGCTGAGAGAGTTGAAAAGTGCAGGGTAACTGGGCATACATTCGGTAATACAGCTAGGTGCAAACCGATATTAGACAATATGCCCCAAATCGTAACAGATAATAGTTACCCGGTATTCACAGCCAGATCTTCAAGCTCCGTTTAAAGGTACACTTGCCTCATGACAGATGGTAGTTTGTCCGTTTCTCACAACTTGATCTTTATGTTCCGTTTGGCGATACACTTTAAATGCCTCAGTTGCGGTCCCTTGTCGATATGCTTCCGGCCCCAACTCTGCTTAGCCTGTCTCCATTAGAACAGCGCGCCACTCAACTCCTCCTCCGGTGGTGACGTCACCCGGCAGGGCCGTCCAGTCTCGCTGTAAACTGTTAGATAGGAATGGAGTCCCAGTACTCCATATAAAAATAGCAAAAAAAGTTCCAAAGAAGTTGCAGCAAGACACCAAGGTGCTTTAGGTAAAAAACGAGTTTATTATATCTTATTAAAAACAAAGTAACAAAAAAGGCAGACTCCGGTAAACAGATGGGAGAATCAAAAATAGGTCTGACCGGTTTCAGCCTCTCTGGCTGTAGTCATAGACATGTTACACCTGCATAGGTGCAAACTATTTAAAACCCTTAACCCCTCCCTAGGGAGGAGATAAAAGAAAAAATGATGACTCCCAACATGTTAACCCTTAAAGAGAAACAAATACATATATTTAACTTGTGAATACATAAGTGTACAAACTACCAAACAAATGACTTATAATAAATTTCTTACTTTGGTTAATACTAAGTTTAAATATTGGTAATGCACAGATAATCTTAAGTTGTGTTAAATAAAGGATATTGATGCATGAGGATAAAAACAATTTGATTGACTTAAAGAATTATAAAATGCACTTAATAAAATTCTAAGTCATGGAACGTTGAATGGTTGAAGTAAGACAATATGATATAATACAATACCAATAGGAGTATTTAAATAGTAATTCATATTGAATGCCAGAGCCCCCTATATGGTAAATAGGCACAAGCATACTCATAAGTATACACAAGCAAACATATAAATATATACAAGCACATATATACACACATATATATGCCCATATAAGCTTAGTGTACTCCAGGTATCAGAAAAAATCTAACATCTGCAAACTTCAATGTTGCCAATAGTTGATAATGTCAAATTCTGAGTTGAATCCCCTAGGTAGCAGGCAACCGAGCTTGTGAATCCAATAGATTTCTTGGCGACACAGTATGCAAAATTTGTCTCCTCCCCTGGGGGGTCTAACAACTTGCTCGATTGCCTGCCACCTAAAGGACTCTACCCGACCGTGATGGACTTCCAAGAAGTGTTTGGACAGAGCTGAAACTGCTCTGTCATGAGAAATGTGAGCTAAGTGCTCTTTTATACGTGTCCCAACCTCTCTAGTCGTTCTACCCACGTACTGTCGATGGCACAGGGCGCACTTTATAAGATACACCACGAATTTGCTACCACACTTCACGCAGCCCTTGGTCTCAAAAGATTCAGTCCTTGTAGCTGAAGTGAAGTGGGTAGCAACTTTGATGTGGTCGCATGATCCGCAGGACCTCTTTCCACAACGAAATGTACCTTTAAAACTTAGCCATGAACTCCTACTTGGTTCTTCTCTGAGTAAGCTAGGAGACAGCAAGTTCCCCAATGTCAGGTTCTTCCTATATACAAAATTGCAACCATCTTTTATTACCTTGCGCAGGGATTTATCCCCTCGCAAGATAGGAATATTCTTCTTAATTATGTTGCAAACCTGGTGGTACTGATTAGAATAAGCAGTAATGAGAGTGGGAGCATTACGTGTTCTGGATTTTTTGGATTTTTTGCCATCAGGACTGCTTGTCCTATGGAACAGCCTAGACCGATCCATCCGATCAACCTCCTGTCGTACTCTGTTAATTACCTTTACTGGGTAATTTCTTTCAAGTAAGCGCTTGTTCAGATCTTCACTTTCTCTAAGGCAGTCCTCGCCCCGGGAACAATTGCGTTTAATGCGCATGAATTGACTCTTAGCAATGCTCCTAAACACGTGCTTAGGGTGACTGCTATTCGCATGCAAAAGAGTGTTTCCGGAGATAGGCTTACGATAGAGTGATGACGTGACGCTGTGGGTGTCAACGTCACCCGTCAGTGTTACATCCAAATAGTTCATGGTCTTATTATGCCATTGGTAAGTGAATTTTAAACCTACTTCATTACAGTTCAGTTGGTCGATCAATTTTTGTGCTTGTGTCTCACTAGAGGACCAGATGACCAGAAGGTCATCTATGAACCTCAGATATTTAACGATACATCCAGAAAAAGTATTTCTACCTCCATAGACGTGGAACCGCTCCCACCACCCCATGAAGAGGTTGGCATAGGAGGGGGCAAATTTTGCCCCCATGGCGGTTCCACGTCTCTGGAGGTAGAAAGTGTCCGAAAATTTGAAAAAGTTATGTTGCAGTAGAAACCTAATCGCCCTCAACACAAAATCTTTGTGTCTAGAGTCCAGGTCTGTGCACATATCCAAGAAAAATTCAATAGCCTGTAACCCGAACTCGTGGGGAATGCTGGAATACAAGGCCACCACATCAATGGTTATCCAGCTATAATTGTGCTCCCATCTAACTTGTTCAAGTTTGGATAGGGCATGAGCTGTGTCCCATACATAGCTGGGTAACTTATGTACCAAAGGTTGTAAAAAGTTGTCGACCCATTTAGACAGTGGTTCTAATAATTAGCCAATACCTGCCACAATGGGTCTACCTTGTACATTTTCGAGACTCTTGTGGACCTTCGGGAAGTGGTGGAAGATGGGCATCACAGGACTTTCGACTAATAGACAGTCTAAAGTGTGTCTATCTAAGATGCCCATCTCCAATCCATCATCCAGGAGGTCCCTCAGAATATGGCCAAAAGAAATAGTAGGATCTCTGGGCAAGGTAGAATAGGCTTCATTGTCGCTCAATTGTCTAAGGGCTTCCGCAGTATATGCGTCCCTATCCATAACGACAACACTACCGCCCTTATCCGATTGTCGAATAACAATGTTGATGTTATTCTGTAGGCTGCTGATTGCCTCCCTTTCCTTCCTGGGCAGATTGGAAAAGTGACTATTAGTTGATTGAGAAAGAGTAGTGAGGTCCTCCATGACTCTCTTATGGAACACCTCAAGACTCTTACCCCTGGACTGTAAGGGATAAAAGTTAGATGTAGATTTCAGTTTGTGTTGATGTAAATTATCGTGAGGTGTATGACCTATGCTGCCCGATAAGTCTTCCAGACTCATAAGGGCGCATGTGTCAACAAAAGACATACTATCTACTTCAGTAAATGATCTTTCTGTTATTTGATCAGCAGCAGGACAAAAGCTATCTGCTTCTGGTTCTGGGAAAAATTTCCTAAGTGTTAAATCCCTGACTGGTCTGTTTACGTCCAGGATAGTCTGAAACAGATCAAAATTCCTGGAAGGTACAAATCCTAGGCCATAGCTTAACACTTTTCTTTTGAGGTTAGTTAGATCGTAAGTGGACAAATTGATGACTGTATTGTCTGTCATTGATACCTGTGTCGTGGGGTCCCCCTGTTCTCCCTCACTGGGTATCTCTGTTATTGAAAATCCCCAGTGTTGGATTTCTGGGTATTGCCTCGCCCCCCTCTCCTGGGTCGTCTCGGGGCCCACTGAAAAACCTGATGTGAAGTTTCTGTGCTTTCACCTGTATGATGGGGATGAGTGGACGTGTGGTAATGAGAGCTTCCCCTTCTCTGGCGTCTGCCTCTTTTAGGAACAGCCCCTGAACTAACATGTTCCTTGAGTATACCTTTTGGTGGAATTTCACTTAACATATTAGAGGGTACAGTCATTTGATTAGATGATGTTGCTTCATCCCCCTCAGAGCCAGAGTATCCTTCTGACTCAAAGCTGGAGGCAAACCTCTCCTCGTCTGTCAACTCTGGTTCTGAGTCGGAGAAGACTACTTTTTTGGTGACTTTGACCTTATGTTGTTGTATTTTCTTAGGTAAATGATCTGAATGTCCCCCCCTGACCTGTAATCTGATTATCTGATTTATTATACTGTAACTGAGACCAAATCCTACTCCTCTCTTTGCGTCTCCAAATATACACCATGCCTTTGGAATAATCTTTCTGGTCCCTAAGGAACTTGGTATGTTTCACCTGAACAATCAGCTTTCTAGATTCCTCAATCACCTTCCTAAGTGTCTCATCAAATTGAGGGTATACCTCATGTTCTTTAAACTTATTCATATCTGCCTGAAGCAATAGGATCTTATTTTTAACCTCTTTGAGCAACATATCCTTATATTCAATTAGTAAGGCAATAAGTTTCAAAGAACAGTCAGTCAGAGCCTGGTTCCAGCGTTCTATAAAGTCCGCATCTTTTATATCATAGGTTGGGAATTTGTTGATCCTTAATCCCCTAGGCACCATTTGCATATTGATATACTTGGAAAGGATCCACTTATCCCACTTCAGTCTTTGTTCTTTCAACTTCAGTATTTCCATGTCATAGAAATTGTCCCCTAATTTAGTATTAGGTGTATCACGGTCAAACACATCTTGCAGTTCCAACAAATCTAAATCCTCATCATCAGACTCTTTAAGGGAATAAAAGGAGTCTTTAGCTGCCATATTGTCCATAGATAGATAAATAAACTGGCACTTGGGTAAATAAATACACTGGACAGCCTTTTTATTATATAGCAAGAGAAAGGCTTAAATATAAGTCACTCCGGGGGGAGAAAAGGGGTTGTGTGTACTGAATAAAAAGTCTATGTGTATGTACACACACACTCCAATTGTTGCATCAGTCCAGGGAAAATAATTATAAAACAGAGAACATGCAAATGATGCAAACAACCAAAAATAAGTAGGCGTGAGTGGAGACAAGGCTGTTACTGTCGCAACCTGCAGAGTATGGTTAACTCATGGGGGTTAATAATACCGCTATCCATATATGACAAAATAAGCGGTTTGTAAAGCTCGGTTGCCTGCTACCTAGGGGATTCAACTCAGAATTTGACATTATCAACTATTGGCAACATTGAAGTTTGCAGATGTTAGATTTTTTCTGATACCTGGAGTACACTAAGCTTATATGGGCATATATATGTGTGTATATATGTGCTTGTATATATTTATATGTTTGCTTGTGTATACTTATGAGTATGCTTGTGCCTATTTACCATATAGGAGGCTCTGGCATTCAATATGAATTACTATTTAAATACTCCTATTGGTATTGTATTATATCATATTGTCTTACTTCAACCATTCAACGTTCCATGACTTAGAATTTTATTAAGTGCATTTTATAATTCTTTAAGTCAATCAAATTGTTTTTATCCTCATGCATCAATATCCTTTATTTAACACAACTTAAGATTATCTGTGCATTACCAATATTTAAACTTAGTATTAACCAAAGTAAGAAATTTATTATAAGTCATTTGTTTGGTAGTTTGTACACTTATGTATTCACAAGTTAAATATATGTATTTGTTTCTCTTTAAGGGTTAACATGTTGGGAGTCATCATTTTTTCTTTTATCTCCTCCCTAGGGAGGGGTTAAGGGTTTTAAATAGTTTGCACCTATACAGGTGTAACATGTCTATGACTACAGCCAGAGAGGCTGAAACCGGTCAGACCTATTTTTGATTCTCCCATCTGTTTACCGGAGTCTGCCTTTTTTGTTACTTCGTTTTTAATAAGATATAATAAACTCGTTTTTTACCTAAAGCACCTTGGTGTCTTGCTGCAACTTCTTTGGAACTTTTTTTGCTAATAATTTAAACTGCCTATAGAAACGAATACAGCTTCAGCAGTTCCTGAGCTGTCTCTAACTTTGGCAAACATTAAAACATCAGAGAAATATTAACTACTCATTCATTACGTTTCTCTCATGTAACATCCACCAATTTAAAGGGCTAGCTTAAGTATTGAGCTGAAACAAAACTTCAAGTTTTCAATATATAGCCTGCCATTACACTTATTCAACCATGAGAAACTAGAATACAGAAATAACATAACATCAACATCATTTAGCAGACTGAGCCCAGATACAGGGGTGCATAAATCAGAAACTAGAGTCTACCAACAATCTGGAACTGGGTACCTCTAATTCTTAGCTACTATCTACATATGGGAAGTTCCATCTGTATCTGATGTGAGCCTTGGTGAGAACTATTGTTATTGGTTTCAATTCTCTCCTTTTTCGTAGAGTAATTGGGGCTAAATCAGTATATATTTGGATTGTATGGCCGTCATACTTTATAGTTTGGGTATTTCTGGCAGCTTTCAATGAGTTCTTTCACATGGAAGTAGTGGAGTTTGGTAATAACATCTCTTAAAGTAAATTGCTGTGGCTTTGTTAATACTCTGTTAACATGATCCATAAGTAGTAAATCCATTTCGACATCAGGGACCAACTGTTGAAAGAGATCTGTTATAGTTTCATTGAGATTCTTGTAGGTTTCAGGGAGATTCCTGATACGAATGTTCGACCTGCGTGATCTATTCTCCAGGTCTTCAATATGGTCCTCTAATTTAGAGATATAGGTCAAATTATCTTGTATGGAATGACGGAGTTGGGGGATTTCTTCTGCTATATTATCAAACTTTTCTTCTAGTTCGGCTGTGCGACCGCCAATTTCTCTAATGTCCAACCTTATTTCTGAGATTGCAGATTTTAATTCCTCCTTGAATAAGGATTTTATCTGGAGTAAGAGTTCTTTATTGGGAAACGCTGTGGTAGTATGATCTGTTTCAGTCTGTGAGTTCTTTGTAGGGCTAGCACTGCTGGATGACAGGCTTTTATCTAGGACTTTTTGTTTAGCTTGAGATTTTGATAGGCATTCCTTGACTGTCTTTGTTTTGTTCTTCATCATAAAGCAGATTTCCTCACTCTGAATGGCACTTGATTTTTGTTCCCTTTATAGTATTGATGTGACAGAGAGGCTTAGTGGACTTTTGAGGATCTCTCAGGATCAGGATGCAGCTTGCAGGGAAGGTGTCAGGAATAGCTGTCCATGTCCGTTATGCGTTATTCAGGAAAACTATAATGCTTTCTATCGAAGCTTTATCTCGCCACCACTTTCCCTTTTGGTCATAGTAATTTACATGAAGTTTTCTGTGTAGGGTGCAGCTATTAGGCTTGTGACGGATACCCCGGCTACCCCGACTGGGTAGCTCTGCCAAATGGGTCCTGCTTCCTCCCTGCCAACTGCAGCTATAAAGCTGGCAAGTGACCACAGTCTGTAGCCACCCCTGATGCCCGACAGCACCAGTATTCAGGGTCCCACCCTGTGTCAGACTCAAGCTACCCAGACTGGGTAGCTCTGCCTGAGGGTCCTTCCTCTGCCTGGGACAGGCTGCTATGTAGCCCAGGAAAGTGATTTTAGCTGGAGCCCACCCAAATAACTAGACAGATTAGCATTCAGGTGAAACAAGAACTGATTTTATTGAAAACATACACTCCTTTTATACACACAGCTCATCTTGATAAGACCCTGGACAATCCCACTATTTTCCTGCCATTTCCGCTCCTCCAGACAGCCCGGCACCTTCATAGGAGCCACAGTCCCACATAATCCCAGTACATAGGGGTGGCGGTTTCGGGGTGATCCAAAAATCAGCGTGATTCGTTACTGGGGACCGGAGTTACAATCCGTTGAAGTTATGGGGGGTAGGGGTGTCCAAAACCCCCAGTTCCAAAAGAAGCTCCCCTCCGACAATTTCCCCAGCTCTTGTCCTTCCTAGGGGCTACCAAGCCCCAAAAGAGCGGAGCTCTGGGCCAAAGGGCTGCTGGAGCAACCAGGGGTAAAGTTAACGGGTGTCCTGCTGTCCTGTGGCCGACTGGGAGTTCCAGGAGCCCGGCCAGCCTGAGAGGACTTAGGCGGGTGTCCGTTGTGAGGCGGCCGACTGGGAGTTCCAGGAGCCCGGCCAGCCTAGGAGGGTTTTCCTGGTCATACACCAGCCCTTCACAAAACAAGCAAACAAAAGATTCCAGAGATTGTGGTTGCTCTGAGGAGCCCAAGACCACTGAGAAACAACAGGGGTGAGGTTGTAGGGGGGTGGGGGTATCCTTAGCTATCTGGTATCTGTGACATCTTCCCCCCTCCACTTCTTGGTTGCTGGGAGAGGTTATCCCATCTCTTCTGAGCTTGAGGCATCCTGGGGGGTTCCTGCTGGCATTTATACCCTGTACCCTGGGTGCAGGGATAGTCACCTAATGCAAAGTCCCAAACACGTTTGCTAAGGCCGGCTCCCAAACAATTGCTGTCACACAAGTTCCAGTGTCCTTAAGTTCCATGGCCACACTGCCTCTCTCTGTACTGGCTGGCCCACCCACAGACAAAGCCATTGCCGGTTTCCCGGCTGTATCCCCACCCCAGACTGTAGGTTGAGGTTTCTCCTTGGTGGGGCAGGCAAGACTCGAGTGCCCAAACTGGTGGCACCAAATGCAGGGGCGGGTATCCAACAAAGCCATTCCCGGTTTCCTGGCTGCAGGTGGAAGTTGCTCCTTGGTGGGGCAGACAAAACTCGGGTGCCTAAACTTGTGGCACCAATTGCATGAGCGGGTACCCCCCTGTGAGAAATACTCCGGGATGAGAAAAGGGTAGAGACCCTGCCAAGCTACTGAGGGGAGAGACCATCTGTCTCTTCTCCCAAGAAGAAGATCTACCACTGGGGAGGGAGGTCTGCAACCTCAGCTCCATGGGAAACTGCTCTGCTGCTGGGGAGGGAGAACAACTGTCTCCTCTCCTGGGAAGGGGTTCTGCTGCTGGGGAGAGTTATGGACATCCGTCTCTCCCTGCAAGGGGTTCTGTGCAAGGGGAGGGAGGACGACTAACTCCACTCCCAGGGGATGGCTCTGCCGCTGGGGAGAGGGACCGACTGTCTCCTCTCCCTGTACCTGGCTCTGCAGCTGAGGAGAGAGACCGACTGTGTCCTCTCCCAAGAAGGGGTTCTACTTACGGGGAGGGAGGACAACTACCTCCACTCCCAGGGGATGGCTCTGCTGCTGGGGAGGGAGACCGACTGTCTCCTCTCCCTGTACCTGGCTCTGCCACTGAGAAGAGAGACCGACTGTCTCCTCTCCCGGGAAGGGGTTCTGTGTAAGGGGAGGGAGGATGCCTACCTCCTCTCCCTGGTTTCCTGGAGCTGTTACAGGTGCTGGGCAGAGGCCAGCGGCTCTCTGCCCTGTTGCCAGCGCTTCTGCTGGGTTGGCTCCATTGTCCAAGTCTATAAGCTTGGGGCCAGGCTGCTGATCTGAATCTAGCAGCTTGTCATTGCTTATGCTCTGTTGCCACTCATCTGAGGCCAACCTCCATGATTCCCAGAGTGCTGCACCACAGCTCCGTGCAGACTCCGTGGCATGCTGCTGAACTCGGTCTAACAGCCTCTTGTATGCCTTTTCCAGTTCCCATTCTTGGAAAATAAGCGATACCATATCGGATACCAGCCAGGGTACCCCCGAGAGATCCAACAGCTGCTCTCGGGAGAGGCCAATGTTCTTTACTCTCAGTTTCGCCCAGCTCCCAAATTCTGGGTCCACTGTCAACTTTTCCAATAGTAATCCAGGGCTGCTGAAGCCATAGCCCTCTGTGGGGGAGCAATCCTCCAGCCATGGCCATGCTTGCATAGCGAGCCATCGGAGGGCCCTGTAGCCGTCCTCCACCCACATCTCTGCCTGGACCAGTCCATCTAGTTCCGATAGCCATTCCTCCATGCGCTGCTCTCCCAGGAAAGGCACTCGCAAGTCCCACTGGACCCAGTACCTCTCATCATCTGTGGGGAGGACCTTTCCATCACAATCCTTTTCTTGTTGAAGCCTCTCCCTCCATAGTTGCTGGCAGAAAATGCTCCTCCAGCTCAGCTGGTCCAGTTCAGAACCAGGACCATCCAGCTGGGTCAGTGCCTCCTGTACTCTCCTTAGGAACTCGGCTTCCATAGTTACCAGCTACTGTGGCCCTTCTCCTCTGTCAGCAGGAATCGTGTGGAAGAAGCAGATCCCACCGCTGCCAGCCAATGTGACGGATACCCCGGCTACTCTGACTGGGTAGCTACACCAAACAGGTCCTGCTTCCTCCCTGCTGACTGCAGCTATGAAGCTGGCAAGTGACCACAGTCTGTAGCCACCCCTGATGCCCAACAGCACCAGTATTCAGGGTCCCACCCTGTGGCAGACTCCAGCTACCCAAACTGGGTAGCTCTGCCTGAGGGTCCTTCCTCTGCCTGGAACAGGCTGCTATGTAGCCCAGGAAAGTGATTTTAGCTAGAGCTCACCCCAAATAACTAGACAGACTAGCATTCAGGTGAAACAAAAACTGATTTTATTGAAAACACACACTCCTTTTATACACACACCTCATCTTGATAAGACCCTGGACAATCCTAGTATTTTCCCACCATTCCCACCCCTCCAGACAGCCCGGCACCTCCATAGGAGCCACAGTCCCACATAATCCCAGTACATAGGGGTGGCGGTTTCGGAGTGATCCTGGTGGAGCGGCGGCACTTCCAGGGTGTCATTTTAAAGCTCTCGTTCCCCAGATGCCACAGTCCATACAGTTATGGGGGGTAGGGGTGTCCAAAACACACGGTTCCAAAAGGAGCTCCCCTCCGATAATTCCCCCAGCTCATGTCCTTCCTAGGGGCTACTAATCCCCAAAAGAACGGAGCTCTGGAGCAAAGGGCTGCTAGAGTGACCAGGGGTAAAGTTAACTGGTGTCCTGCTGTCCTGTGGCCGACCGGGAGTTCCAGGAGCCCAGCCAGCCTGAGAGGAGTTAGGCAGGTGTCCGTTGTGAGGTGGCCGACTGGGAGTTCCAGGAGCCCGGCCAGGCTAGGAGGGTTTTCCTGGTCATACACCAGATCTTCACAAAACAAGCAAACAAAAGCTTCCAGAGATTGTGGTTGCTCTGAGGAGCCCAAAACCACTGAGAAACAACAGGGGTGAGGTTATTAGCCTTAGCTGTCTGGTATCTGTGACAAGGCTCATTAGTAGGGGATACTTGTGCCCCCCTAAGTGAATGTTCCTTCATCAGCTGACTAATTTAGCCCTCAATTTGAGTTTCCTATACCGTCCTGTTCCAAAGTGAAGAACACCCCGCGAACAAGGTAGGGAACTGTGTTGTTACTGAAGAGAGGGACTGTACAAGGAACCCAAAAGCTTATTTCCTAATTAATGCTCCATGAAGACTGCAATGATCATAGTCCTGTGCTGTGACCCTATTTATGTTAAGCAAGCTCAAGTATAAATAGTCTAACTGCAAATGTGTGCTGTATTGCTCCAATGTAATCACTATTAGTCTCTGGGTTCCCCCCCCCCCCCCCCGATACCGTAAAGTTGGTGAAATTGTGGTTAAAGGAAACCACACCTATCAGCTCCTCTGCTATGGTTAATAAAATAGGTGAAGGGGAGTTTGCACCAGTTTGCCCAATTTGCACGCTCAGGTTCAATGTATGGGGCCAACAAGGACCACTGGGCTTTTATGTTAATGAGCTTCCCAGGCCCAATATTGTGGCTTTAGTGTGATTCCCGTTAGATCAGATTTATGTTATTTTCGCGAGCAAACCCGCTCTGTAGGGCCTGTGACGTACCTGTACTATGGCGATTGGCGCCAGATCTCTACCACTGCTATTATTCTTTGTTGTGCCTGTGGAGCTCTGATGCCGGCCCCTGGCCCTCCGGCAATCGGTTAGAGCCTGTTCTGATGATGATCGGGTGATTCAGCTTTTCCGTTCCTGAACTGGGCTTTATCAAGTTTGCGGTCTCAGCTTTCAGCAGTCTTGCGGCCTGTTACACCTCTTATTATTTTAGGACCCCTCCGGATCCTCACCCCTACCCACCCGGGTGAAGTTGGCTGACTGCACCCTGTCCAGCGAGCTTTGCTTGTCTCCCGTGGCAGGCCGCAGCCTCGGTCTATCCTATCGTCTGGAGGTGTCTAGGAGGTGAGTCCCAAGAGGCGCCCCGCAGAATTGACGATGCTGTCTCAGGTGTCCTCAAGGTCTCCAGACCTATTAGCGATGGGATTTAGCCTTTGTTTAAGCCTGAAAGGCTAGGTTTTTAACACTTTTGTAGCTGTTTTTAGCGGAGCTCTGAATTAGTGCGACTGTTTTGACCGGCAGCTAGCTCCGCTCCCTTGATGGCCTATTATAACTGCCTAGAGACCATTTCACTGAGAAAAAAATGCATTAATTTTTTTAATAAACAACGTTTAAAATATAATTGTGTGTGTTTCCCCCCCTAAACTCTATATGGGAAAGACTTAGGGGTTATCCTCATATAAATTAGGGCCTTTTAGTATATTTGATGTAACTGATTTGTATGTAGGGGCTCCCATGAGCTTTTGCTTAAATAAATTAGCATTTCTTCACGCCATGTGATCACTATTACTAGTGTTATCACCCGGCTATTAAAACTTATATAGAGGATTCATTTAAAAATGGGGGTTATGAGCTTAAAAATAAGGGGATAGGGGTCTCTAAACCTTTTTGATCACGTTACAGGCACATAGAGACCACTTTAAAAAAAATATATACTATATACCTCCATGGCTCCTGCCTACGCCAACATTTATATGTCGCATTTTGAGAACATGCACTTATGGTCTCATACTGACTCATCTATTGTCTGTTATTACAGATATATAGATGATATCTTTTTGGTATGGCGAGGGGGCATGGAGGGACTCCAGGCTTGGTACAATCGTTACAATAACTGTACAGACAATGTAAAATTTAAAATGACGGTGGATGAACAATCCATCAATTTTTTGGATCTGACAGTCTTTAAAGACACAGATAAACTGGGGACCACACTGTATCATAAGCCCACTGATCGGAATTCGCTACTTAGGGCAGACAGCTGTCATCCCCCGGCATTGTTGAAGGGTATTGTCAAGTCACAATGTATAAGAACTATGAGAAATAATTCTAACATTGAAACAGGGGTCTCCCAACTGATTGGAGTGGGTGAGAGGTTCCGCTCGAGAGGGTATAAGGCAGCTGTGATTCAAGAATCCGTGGAAGCTGTATCTACCTTGACACAAGCGGAACTGATAAAACCAAAACCTAAACGTGATACTACAGACAAGTTGATTATGTCGACCACATTTACTCCTGTAACGAAGGGCACTGGCAGGATTCTACGCCAACACTGGCCCATTTTGTCTTCAGACCCAAAACTTACGTTCACCCATAACTTAAGTCCCATGGTGGGCTTCAAGAGGGGCACTAACCTCAAAGATCTGTTAATGAGAACTGATCCTAAAGCAAGTTACGACACTGGCACTAAAAGAAACATCAGGGGATCATACCGATGTTTAGGTTGCACTACATGCAGTGGCCTTATTGGCACAAAGGTTTTCCACCATCCACATACTAACCGGTCTTTCAAGATTAGACACTCCATAACATGCACTACGACGCACGTAGTGTATCTTCTGTTTTGCCCATGCTCGAGGTTCTATGTTGGCAAGACGTCAGGAACATTACGCGAAAAGATGGCTAATCATCGACATGCCATAAGGACCGCCATCAAGGAAGGAACTTCTGAGCAGCCTGTGGCGCGACATTGCGCGAATGAGGGACATTCGGTCTCCTCGATACGGTATATATTGATAGATCATATACCTCCGCTGGAACGAGGTGGAGACCGCAACAAACAGCTTCTGAAATGTGAAGCACAGTGGATGTTACGCCTAGGGACCATTATACCTGGTGGCTTGAATTCTATGCCAGACTTTAAAAATCTATTATAGTGTGCTACCGACTTGGGGTACAACCGGGATGGCATGGTGGCTCTGAGTTGCACTCCGCGGTGTCCCCTCTTGTTGTAGGGGGTTCCCCGCATTGTTCTCTCAGCACTGTGGGTTGGGATCATTATGATTCCAATACATGATGTGGAAGCCTGGCCTACCTTTGTTAATTACTCACATCTGCACCTAAAATCTTAATAGTCTAGGCAATATGGAACTTTGTGTAAAATATACGATAATAATTGCTGCATGTAGTCTTTACCTTAAATTTACAATTCTTCATTATGTTTGAAAAATATTTATCAATTGATATTAAGTGCGAGTTATACTTTCTATCATAGATATACGATCCTGATGTGGGTTAGATATATATCCTCAAATGAATCCCACAATTCACATCGGGATGTTAGCTACCTAACATCTATTATATATATTGGACAGATAACATGTCTATATTCGATCTAACTAATATATTTAATGACAGACATAACCTGTCCAGTTTCTTAGGTAGCCTATCTGCCGTCAAGCCTATGAGTACATTTAGCCATTGATATGGTTTATATGTATCATCTATCTTACAAAGTATTTATCCTTAGATACAATATAGATATAATGTATGGACGGCGATATCACACCTGGTCTCAAGGTAGACAGAGGTGTGCACTGCATATATAGGTTTAAATCAGTCACATTAGCCCTCCCATTTATCTCAGTGCTTGTAGTTAGTTCAGCTTTATCCCAGCTCATATCCATCACTTGTAATTCTACAACGAAGTTTAGAGTTATCTATTAACACATTATAAATATTGGGGATGGGCTACTAATGGCACAACAATGTAATCCTATTTGATTTTGTTTTTAATTTTCTTCGATATGTTTCACCTTAGGGATTAGGGATTTATTATATCCCATCTCAAATTTTAAATATATAGAGTCTGTGGTATTCACTTTACATGTATGTATGCATTTCAGCAGTCGTCTATTGTTGTCTCTATGGCAACGGTTGCTATAACAATGGATACACACACCACACAGTTTGACACGATAAATCGAGTATATTAACAAAGTTGTTAGTTTTAAGCACTTATCACTCCACACCGACACATGATGTGTATTACCTGGAAGCTAATCAGGTTTTTTTGTGTTTCTCTTGAGATTTGTGTAATAACTGCATAAAATTCGTAAGTTGCACTAAACCGGAAGTGACGTTTTGAACTTCCGGTATTAGCCAAGACGGTGGAACGCATTATGCGTTCCACTGCCGATAATTTCTCCGCGAAAGCTGGGGGAGATGTGAGGTTTGTGATTGGTACACTTTTGTTGTAAAACACTATAAAATGTTTGATTATTGTCACTGTTGTATGCTGATGATGGGGTTATAATACCCCGAAAACTTTCCACATTAAAAGTTTGAAAAAAGACCTGAGAGTGCAAACGTCTGTTCCTGTATTTTGCCATATCTTTGCACCCAGGCTGTCGGCAATTGGTGGGTTAAGCTGGAAAATGTGTATTATATATATATATATATATATATATATATATATATTTATTTATTTATTTTATTAATCTTTTAAAATTTTTGTATGCTGTTACTATTAGGAAAACCCAGAAGTGACGTCACCATGCCCAAACGTGGTAATGAATTCCCCACCGGAGGCCTAACCCAACGCCACCTCGTAAGCCTCCTAAGACTGCAGAGGGGGCCACAATAAGCTATGAAAGTTCCTCCCCCAAATAACAATATGTGGTCGTCACCTGCTGTAACAGCATTGTGTTGATGATGACCGCATGTTAAAGGGTTAACTAAAGGAGCACTGTTTAATATCCCTTTAAAAACAGACTATAAATCAGGCTGTTACTTTAAATAAAAAAATATATATATTTTCTGAATTAAAGGGTCAGTCAATTCCAAAAAAAACTTTCATGATTTAAATGGGTAATGTAATTTTAAACAACTTTCCAATTTACTTTTATCACCAATTTTGCTTTGTTCTCTTTGTATTCTTAGTTAAAAGCTAATTCTAGGAGGTTCATATGCTAATTTCTTAGACATTGAAGACTGCCCCTAATCTGAATGCATTTTGACCACTAGAGGGCATTAGTTCATGTGTTTCATATAGATAACATTGATCTCATGCACGTGAAGTTACCCTGGAGCAAGCACTGATTGGCTAAAATGCATGTCTGTCAAAAGAACTGAAATAAGGGGGCAGTCTGCAGAGGCTTAGATACAAGGTAATCACAGAGGTAAAAAGTGAATTTCTATAACAGTGTTGGTTATGCAAAACTGGGGAATGGGTAATAAAGGGTTTATCTTTCTCTTTAAACAACAAAAAATGTGGTGTTGACTGTCCAATTAAGAACTCCGAAATCTCTACTTGGAAAGAAAAGTAAATTTGCAATTTTCAGAAATTAAAAGCAAAAACCTACACTTTTTTTTTCCAAAACACAGACACCTAGATTACGAGTTTTGTGTTAGAGGCTGTGCGGTGCTAACAAGCAGTTTATGCTCACCGCTCACTTGCAGACAACGCTGGTATTATTGGTTTTTAGAAACCCGGCGTTAACCGCAGAAAAGTGAGCGAAGAGCAAAATTTAGCTCCACATCTCACCTCAATACCAGCGCTGCTTACGGTAGCGGTGAGCAGGTAAAACGTGCTCGTGCACGATTTCCCCATAGGAATCAATGGGGGAGAGCAGGCTGGAAAAAAACACCTGCAAAAAAGCAGCGTATAGCTCCTAACGCAGCCCCATTGATTCCTATGGGGAATACTTTTTATGTCTACACCTAAACACCCTAACATGAACCCCGAGTCTAAACACCCCTAATCTTACACTTATTAACCCCTAATCTGCCGCCCCGACATCGCCACAACCTACTTTATATTATTAACCCCTAATCTGCCGCTCTGGACACCGCCGCCACCTACATTATACTTATGAACCCCTAATCTGCTGCCCCCAACATCGCCGACACCTACATTATACAGGGAGTGCAGAATTATTAGGCAAGTTGTATTTTTAGGATTAATTTTATTATTGAACAACAACCATGTTCTCAATGAACCCAAAAAACTCATTAATATCAAAGCTGAATATTTTTGGAAGTAGTTTTTAGTTTGTTTTTAGTTTTAGCTATTTTAGGGGGATATCTGTGTGTGCAGGTGACTATTACTGTGCATAATTATTAGGCAACTTAACAAAAAACAAATATATACCCATTTCAATTATTTATTGTTACCAGTGAAACCAATATAACATCTCAACATTCACAAATATACATTTCTGACATTCAAAAACAAAACAAAAACAAATCAGTGACCAATATAGCCACCTTTCTTTGCAAGGACACTCAAAAGCCTGCCATCCATGGATTCTGTCAGTGTTTTGATCTGTTCACCATCAACATTGCGTGCAGCAGCAACCACAGCCTCCCAGACACTGTTCAGAGAGGTGTACTGTTTTCCCTCCTTGTAAATCTCACATTTGATGATGGACCACAGGTTCTCAATGGGGTTCAGATCAGGTGAACAAGGAGGCCATGTCATTAGATTTTCTTCTTTTATACCCTTTCTTGCCAGCCACGCTGTGGAGTACTTGGACGCGTGTGATGGAGCATTGTCCTGCATGAAAATCATGTTTTTCTTGAAGGATGCAGACTTCTTCCTGTACCACTGCTTGAAGAAGGTGTCTTCCAGAAACTGGCAGTAGGACTGGGAGTTGAGCTTGACTCCATCCTCAACCCGAAAAGGCCCCACAAGCTCATCTTTGATGATACCAGCCCAAACCAGTACTCCACCTCCACCTTGCTGGCGTCTGAGTCGGACTGGAGCTCTCTGCCCTTTACCAATCCAGCCACGGGCCCATCCATCTGGCCCATCAAGACTCACTCCCATTTCATCAGTCCATAAAACCTTAGAAAAATCAGTCTTGAGATATTTCTTGGCCCAGTCTTGACGTTTCAGCTTGTGTGTCTTGTTCAGTGGTGGTCGTCTTTCAGCCTTTCTTACCTTGGCCATGTCTCTGAGTATTGCACACCTTGTGCTTTTGGGCACTCCAGTGATTTTGCAGCTCTGAAATATGGCCAAACTGGTGGCAAGTGGCATCTTGGCAGCTGCACGCTTGACTTTTCTCAGTTCATGGGCAGTTATTTTGCGCCTTGGTTTTTCCACACGCTTCTTGCGACCCTGTTGACTATTTTGAATGAAACGCTTGATTGTTCGATGATCACGCTTCAGAAGCTTTGCAATTTTAAGAGTGCTGCATCCCTCTGCAAGATATCTCACTATTTTTTACTTTTCTGAGCCTGTCAAGTCCTTCTTTTGACCCATTTTGCCAAAGGAAAGGAAGTTGCCTAATAATTATGCACACCTGATATAGGGTGTTGATGTCATTAGACCACACCCCTTCTCATTACAGAGATGCACATCACCTAATATGCTTAATTGGTAGTAGGCTTTCGAGCCTATACAGCTTGGAGTAAGACAACATGCATAAAGAGGATGATGTGGTCAAAATACTAATTTGCCTAATAATTCTGCACTCCCTGTATTTATTAACCACAAAAAGAATGCATATAGCACTCTTATGCCCAGACTGAGAGATATGCAGTATTCCGTTTATTAAAACATAACTTTTAATTCTGTTATTAAAATAAAATTACAACAAAACAAACACACATGTTAAAATTTCTAAACTCTGAATTAAGATCGGAATTAAGGTAGAAAAAATCCTATTGGCTGATGCAATCAGCCAATAGGATTGAGCTCGCATTCTATTGGCTGATTGGAACAGCCAATAGAATGCCAGCTAAATCCTATTGGCTGATTGGATCAGCCAATAGGATTGAAGTTCAATCCTATTGGCTGATTGCATCAGCCAATAGGATTTTTTCTACCTTAATTCCGAATGGCTGATAGAATTCTATCAGCCAATCGGAATTGAAGGGACGCCATCTTGGATGACGTCATTTAAAGGACCTTCATTCAGTCGTCGGACGAAGAAAGAAGAGGATGCTCTGCGTCGGATGTCTTGAAGATGGACCCACTCCGCGCCGGATGGATGAAGATAGAAGATACCGTCTGGATGAAGACTTCTGCCCGTTTAGAAGACCACTTCTGCCCGGTTGGGTGAAGACGTCTCACGGTAGAGTGATCTTCAGGGGGTTAGTGTTAGGTTTTTTTTAAGGGGGGATTGGGTGGGTTTTAGAGTAGGGTTGGTTGTGTGGGTGGTGGGTTTTAATGTGGGGGGGTATTTGTAATATATTTTACAGGTAAAAGAGCTGATTACTTTGGGGCAATGCCCTGCAAAAGGCCCTTTTAAGTGTAGGGTAGGGCTTTTTTATTTTGGGGGGCTTTTTTATTTTGTTAGGGGGATTAGAGTAGGTGTAATTAGTTTAAAATTCTTGTAATTATTTTATTTTCTGTAATTTAGTGATTGTTTTTTTCGTACTTTAGATATTTTTTTTAAATTGTAATTAATTGTATTTAGTTTAGGTAATTTATTTAGTTATAGTGTAGTGTTAGGTGTAATTGTAACTTAGTTTAGGTTTTATTTTACAGGTAAATTTGTCTTTAGTTTAACTAGGAAGTTATTAAATAGTTAATATTGTATATATTGTATTTTCTTACTGGCGGCTGATTGGCGGTCCTTCACACACCCCCATCAGTCACTGTTCCTTCGTAAACTGCAATTTTATCCGTGAGCCGTAGGCTAATGTTGTCATTACAGCGATCTTGTGGTCTTAACACTGACCATCCGCAATATCTTTAGATCTATCATTGACTCAATTTGGTTTGGATGTATTTATACTTTCACTCGATTTTTCCATGAACGTTACTGAATCACGCCCCATTACACTGACACCAATGATGTGTACTAACCTCCCCTGTTGCCTTGGCAACTTAGTTCACGTACTCCTTATAGATTTGGCTCAACAGAGTATTATAGTTATTATTCACAAGTTAATAACAATTGTTTAACATCTATTTTATGCCTTCTAGTAAAGAAGTCTAGTTGGTCTCGTATGGTTTCTTTACTATAGAATTTCTTTTTCCCCTTATTACACTATGCATGTCCAAAACACGCCCCCCTCCCTCTTTTTCACCTGACAGCATATTAATTTGTGCACATAAAACACTATCATTTCGATTACACATGGTTATATAGTTATATAATTATTTATTTCCTCTTCCCAATTTCACAGCTCACAGTAGCAATATTAAATGGAATTTTTTATGAATCCTATTTCAATAGGATACGTTTTTATTACGTTTTTATTATTTTCTCTTACTGACCATTGGAATGTACCATTAGCAGTTTGTTTTGTCTGGTGTCATTTTTTTTTTTTCTAATAATAATTCTGTCATTTTATACACATTAATGGGGACCAGTTGTCCTCTGGAGAAAGTATACAGTTTACTAATTGTATGTGTGTACATATTATATGTTATGTGTAGATTTCCATATGTTATATACCCAATTTTATTTAATATATATATTTCCCCCCCCCCCCCCCATGTGAACATGGTATTACCTGCTAAGGGGGTGGAATTTTCTCCTCATTCTGATTGGTTATTTAGGGTTTAAATATGGCAGCTGTGAGTTTGTTTGTTATACAGCCTGATGAAACAGTGTGTGACACTGAGAAACGCGTTGCTTATGTTTTTACTATTTTAATAAATTTTAAAGATTTATTCATCTCCTCACTTGTTGCCTACCTTTTTGATCTTCTGAATCGTTAACCTTCTTGGAGCTGGTCTAGTCTCCTCTCTAGTCATTTGAGGTGTGGGACTGGCTACGTTTGGATTCCTTTCTGCTGACTGACTCCTGCCCTAAGGCACCTCTGGACTCTCCCTGGTGAGACGAGGATTCGCCCCTGTGATCATATCCATTTGGTCTACCGGACGACAAGTGGTTCCGGATTGCTGGTTTTGCACATCTGTGCTTTACATCTTGTGAGTAGGATTCTTTTGTCCTCCTTAGCCTGTAATATCATTTACCATCTGATCTGCACCATGTGGCGCCCTCTATTTTGATTTTTCTAGATTCCTTATCCTCGTGTCGTGGCGTGACACTCTAGAGGAGCGGCCCTTCCGTCTGGAACATCTTCTTCTGGGACTTTACATTACGGATATTAAGGACTTTGCCGTCACATGCCATCCCATTTCGGATGACAGTTTGTATATTATAGATATTATTGTCTAATCTTGCCTATAGTCATTTTCAAGACCCTTGCATTTATTTATTTACCTGTTTCTGTTTGTTACTCCTAGGCGCCTCTTCAAGTACCTTAGTGATATTAGTTGTTACTAGAGTACTAGTCTGTTTAACTATTGTACCTAGTTAAAATAAATACAAAGTTGCCTGTAAAATAAAAATAAACCCTAAGCTAGATACAATGTAACTATTAGTTATATTGTAGCTAGCTTAGGGTTTATTTTATAGGTAAGTATTTAGTTTTAAATAGGAATAATTTAGCTAATTATAGTAATTTTATTTAGATTTATTGTAATTATATTTAAGTTAGGGGGGGTTAGGGTTAGACTTAGATTTAGGGGTTAATACATTTAATATAGTGGCGGTGACGTTGGGGTCGGCAGATTAGGGGTTAATAAATGTAGGTAGGTGTCGGTGATGTAAGGGCCGGCAGATTAGGGGTTAATAATATTTAAATAGTGTTTGCGATGCGGGAGTACAGCGGTTTAGGGGTTAATAAATTTATTATAGTGGCGGCGATGTCCGGTTCGGCAGATTAGGGGTTAAAAAATTTATTTTAGTGTTTGCGATGTGGGGGGTCTCGGTTTAGGGGTTAATAGGTAGTTTATGGGTGTTAGTGTACTTTTTAGCACTTTAGTTAAGTTTTATGCTACGGCGTTGTATTGTAAAACTCTTAACTACTGACTTTAAAATGCGGTATCAGGCTTGACAGGAGAGGGTCTACTGCTCACTTTTTGTCAGACTCGTAATACCGGTGCTATGCAAGTCCTATTGAAAATATAGGATACGCAATTACCGCAAAGTGAATTTGCGGTATTTCCGAGTCTGGCCAAAAAAGTGAGCGGTGAGCCTGTCATTTCAAGACTCGTAATACCAGCGGGGCGTTAAAAAGCAGCATTGGGACCTCTCAATGCTGCTTTTTAACCCTAACGCGCAACTCGTAGTCTAGCCGAGAATGTTTAGTGATTTTATTATCACCTCATCATATTTACTGTGATTGTGTTGTAATTGCTACTGTGAAACAAGATTTATGTTTTACAATAAATATTATCTAAGGCAAAAAATAAGTTAGGTTTTGAATCAGTCAGTCTCAAAATACCTGAGCCACAAGGCCCTTACCAGGTCTGTGTTAACCATAAATTCAGCATAAAGATAAAACTAGAGCTGTGTGAAGTTGGTACCCCATGTTATTTAATTGCGAATACAAATATACCATTCGTTAGTGCTACGTTTGTCCTGATTTGTGCTCCAAAAACTAACATTAGTGCAGGTTAAGTTTCTGAGATATTGCACGTTATATTTTAGCCCATGTGACCTCAATCTCCACCCACTTTCTACCCCATCTTATTAAATCACGAGAAAAAATATACAATTGTTAGTCCTATGTTTGTGCTGCAAAAACAAACATTTGTGCCGGTTTTGTTTCTGTGATATTACAATTTATATTTTAGTCCATGTGACCTCATCTCCGCCCACTTTTCACCCCATGTAATTAAATCCTAAAAAAAATATACCATTAGTTAGTGCCGCGTTTGTGCTGCAAAAAACAAAATGTATACTTACCAGATACATTCCTTTCTTTCCTGGCAGGGAGACTACACAACTTCATTCCTTACTGTTAGGAAATACAACACCTGGCCACCAGGAGGAGGCAAAGACACCGCAGCCAAAGGCTTAAATATCCCTCCCACTTCCCCTATCCTCCCAGTCATTCGGCTGAGGGAACAAGGAAAAGTAGGAGAAACATCAGGGTATAAAGATGCCAAAAGAAAGTATAAAAAGGGAGCCGCCCAAACAAAATATATTACGGGCGGGGTAGTGGACTCTCCCTGCCAGGAAAGAAAGGAATTTATCTGGTAAGGCAGGGAGAGTCCACGGCTTCATTCCTTACTGTTGGGAAAACCATACCCAAGCTCCAGAGGACACTGAAGGAATAACGGGAGGGAACAAAAGGAGGCGGCTCCTAATCTGAGGGCACCACAGCCTGCAAAACCTTTCTCCCAAAAGCTGCTTCAGCTGAAGCAAACACATCAAACTTGTAAAATTTAGAAAAAGTGTAAAAGGAGGATCAGGTAGCCGCCTTACAAATCTGCTCCATAGAGGCCTCGTTCTTAAAAGCCCAGGAAGAAGCTACTGCTCCAGTGGAATGAGCCGTATTCCTATCAGGAGGCTGTTGTCCCACTGTCTCATTAGCTAGGTGGATGACACTCCTCAACCAGAAAGACAAGGAAGACGTAGTGGCCTTCTAACCCCTATGTTTACCTGCATAGATGACAAACAAAGATGAAGATTGTCTGAACTCCTTAGTACCCTGAATTTAAGATTTCAAGGCACGAACCACATCTAGATTGTGAAGCAAATGTTCCTTCACTGAGGAAGGAACAACAATCTCTTGATTAATGTTCCGATCTAACACCACCTTAGGAAGGAAACCTAACTTGGTACGTAAAACCACCTTATCGGTGTGAAAAACTAGTAAAGGAGGAATCACACTGCAAGGCAGAAATCTCAGAGACCCTGCAAGCAGAGGCAGTAGCCAACCAAAACAGAAACTTCCAGGATAACAGCTTAATGTCAACAGTATGCATTGGCTCAAACGGAGCCTGCTGCAACACACGAAGAACAAGGTTGAGAGTCCAAGGCGGAGTCACCCTTCTAAACATAGGCCTGATCCTAGTCAGGGCCTTAACACAGGACTGCACATCTGGAAACTCAGCTAATCTCTTGTACAGCAACACCGACAGGACCGATAGCTGTCCCTTCAGGGAACTAGCATATAGACCATTCTTCAGTCCATCCTGGAGAAAGGATAACATTCTGGCAACCTTAAACTTATGTCAAGAAAAACAACACTCTTCACACCAGTGCAGATAAGTCCGCCACACCTTATGGTAGATGCGTCAAATAACCGGCTTACGACCTTTAATCAAAGTGTCAATAACACTCTCAGAGAAACCTCTCTTGGCTAAGACTAAGCGTTCAATCTCCACGCAGTCAGCCTCAGAGAATCTAGATTTTGATGTAGGAAGGGACCCTGTAGTAGCAGGTTCCTGCGACAGGGTAACGTCCATGGAGGAGATGAAGAAATCCCACCAGATCCTTGAACCAAGTCCTTCATGGCCAGGATGGAGCAATTAGAATCACCGTTGCTCGCTCCTGCTTGATCCAAGCCACCACACGAGGGAGAAGAGGTAATGGAGGAAATAGATATATGAGTCTGAACCTCCAGGGAACTGCTAGAGCATCTATTAGTTCTGCTTGAGGATCCCTCTATCTCGACCCGTACCTGGGTAGTTTGGCATTTAGACGGGAGGCAATGAGGTCTATCTCTGGCATCCCCCATAGGGGGCATATCTCTGCAAATACTTTGGGGTGGAGAGACCATTCCCCCGGGTGAAAAGATTATCTGCTGAGGAAGTCTGCTTCCTAGTTGTCCACACCCTGAATGTGGATCGCTGTCCGCATACAGTTGTGGGTTTTCGCCCATTCCAGGATCTGAGAAACCTCTCTCATCGCTAAGGAACTCCTCGTTGCTCCCTGATGGTTCATGACCAAAGTTATATTGTCCGATTGGAATCCGAAGTTCCAAGATATTAATCAGCAACATGGATTCCTCCTGAGTCCACAGACCCTGTGCCTTCCTGGCTCCCCAGCCAGATAGACTTGCGCCCGTAGTCACAATCTCCCAGGACGGTCTCAAGAAGCATGTGCCTTGGGACAGGTGATCTTGACAAAGCCACCAAGAGAGCGAATCTCTCGACAGGCTGTCCAGTATTATCTGTTGGGACAGGTCTGAATGGTCGCCGTTCCATTGTCTCAGCATGCATAGTTGTAAGGGTCTGAGATGCAATCTGGCAAAGGGAATGATGTACATACAAGACACCATGAGGCCAATCACCTCCATACACTGGGCCACCGAAGGACTTAGGGAGGCCTGGAGGGCAAGGCAAGCTGGTGTTAGCTTGCAACGTCTCTGATCCGTTAGAAAGATCTTCATGGATACCAAGTCTATAACTGTACCCAGGAAATTCACCCAGGTATGTGGAGTAAGAGAACTCTTTTTCCAAGTTTATCTTCCATCCATGTAACAAAGGAATTCTGAGTGTTCCCTTGCTAGATGAAAAGATGGTGCCTGTACCAAGATATCGTCCAGACAATCTGCCCCCTACTTGATCCGATCCCGGATCGGGGGCCACCCCTTCATGCCGTCTTGTTATCGGCAGGCTTCTTTGTCTGTTTGGACTTGTTCCAGGACTGAGACGGCTTCTAAGTACTCTTGGGTTGCTCAGGCTTGGATGAGGATTGAGATTGTTGGGACTTGTCTGAACGAAAGGAACTGTCATCCCTTCGGTCTGTTCTTCTTATCAGGTGGCAGGAAGGCTCCTTTCCCTTCAGTAACCATGGATATGATGGAGTCCAGACCTGGTCCGAATAAGATCTTCCCCTTGAAGGGGGAGAGAAAGTAACCTGAATTTAGAAGTCATATCCGCAGACCAAGACTTTAACCAGAGAGCCGGGCAGGCAAGAACCGCAAAACCTGAAGCCTTTGCATTCAGGCAAATAATTTGCATATTCGCATCACAGATGAAGGAGTTAGCAATTCTTAATGCCTTAATTTATCCATCTTAGGTATGGAACCCTACAGTTCTATTTGAGAGTCAGGGACCGGGAACAATTTCTTAAAAGTTGCAGAGGGAGAAAAGGAAGTTCTGTTTGTTTCCCATTCATTACTAATAATGTTCGCCATACGAACTGGTACAGGAAAAGTCTGTGGGACATTCCTATCTTTGTAGACCCTGTCTTACTTAGGATCTTAGGTTCCTCAGGTAGCTAAGCCTCTGGAACCTCTAGCGTAGCCAGGATCTCCTTTCGTAAAAAACGCAAATGTTCAATTTTGAATCTAAAGGAGGGTTCCTCTGCCGGAGGAGACTTAGTAACAGACATCTCAGACTCAGAAAGTTCACCCTATGACGCTGCACTGGTTAACTCATCCTCGGATAGCTGACTCTTAGTTAGGAGAACTATGTTTAACCTTTCTCTTACGTTTCCCAGAGATAGGTAGGGCACTCAGGGCCGCAGACAACCCGATTGTAGCTGCATGGTAAAGTCTGCAGGAAAAAGGCCCCCTCCAGATGGAGAATTAGCGGTGCCGCAGAGAACTGCATGTGAAGCGGTTTGAGCAGACAGGACAGAAATCTCTCGGGTCATAGAATCCTGAGAGGTTGATGGCTCAGAGGGACTAATTGCGCTATGGGTATTGGCAGACTTAGCTCCCTTCTTAGACTTTAAAACAGTGCTTAGGCAATTGGAACAAAACTGAGCAGGCGGGAAAACCACAGCCTCCTCACAATATAAACAGGTATTATTATTCACTATAGAAGGTGTGGAACCCTCTAATGTAGTATCAGTCCTCCATAGCTTTGGTATGTAATTCCACAGATGGAATAGAAAATGTTACAAAAAACAAGCATTTTTAATATAAACAGGCACCTTCACAATCCCAATGGCTGGGGCACTCACTACCTCCTAGACCAAGACAAATGATCAGTGAAATGCTCTCCTCAGGAGTGCTGTCTGCAGCAGGATCACAAGGAAGTGAAAGAGGCCGCACCCGGTCACGTGGTGTGCAAGACAGGACTTCCCCTGCTATGCAAAAGAGTGTTGAAGTGAATGTAAAGTTAAAGCGTTTACCTAAAGTGAAACGATAGAAGTAAAAAAATGAATGATAGTTTCAATCATGAAATCTTTAGGATATACTCATCTTCAGAGATATTTCACTATAAACGCTACACGGATAAGAGCTGAAGCTCCGGTTGCCATTTTCTTCAACTGATTGACAGATGATTCACCTGCAATAAACTCATCGATGTTCCCCCCCGGAGCGTTCAGCCCCTTTGCACAAACGTCACTGCCTGGGAGTCTCAACCCCCCCTCCATCATCTCTTCTTACGTCAAAAATGACGAATACGGATTAGTCATTTCTGACAAAAGAAGAGATGACCTGGGGGTGGGGGGATCGCTGCTCCGGTGTTCCACGCTTGCAAGGAAGAAAAGGTATTTTAAAAAAACGGATGCAATGTAAACTTTCATGAATTAAAGTGCCCCTGTTTTTAATAGTATTTTTAAAAATAGGGCTTTCACTTGTGAAAATTTACATTTACTTTAAGGCTTTGGGTTTATCAGCAACTTACAATGACTTAAATAGATTGCAGCCACTTATACAGAAGGGTTGCATTCATTGTTTTATCAGTGCTATATATCAGTTTCCTAACTCCAGTCTTCAGGACCCCTAACAAGCCAGATTTTCAGGATATCTGAACTAGAGAACTGGTGAAATAATCAGCTGATCAGTGACCATGGTTACTAACCTGTTCTCACCCATCAGCTAATTATTTCACCTGTGCTCTAGTTAAAATATAATGAAAATCCAGCCTGTTAGGTACTTGAGGCCTGTAGTTGAGAAACACTGCTATACATGAACAAGTATTGTTAACAGCAACAGCATAGTTTGGAATTTCTGTGTAGTAGTGGAAAACATAACTAAGGCCTGTTGTGCTTGTCTGAGTAGCTTTGAGCTGTTGTCTCTCAATGGTTTGAAAGCCTTCAGTCATAAAAATAAGCTGGGTGTTGTACTTTGGAAGTGGAACACACTTTCCATCAATTTTGTACAAAATATATTTCCCACATCCATATTTTTAAATTATAGGGATAATAAAAATTAAACTTAAATGGATTGGATAGAGGATGAGATTTTAAACAACTTTCCAATTGACTTATGTTATCCATTTGACTTAGTTCCCTTGGTATACTTTGTTAAAGAGTAATCCTAAGTGAGCTCAGGAGTGTGCACGTGCCTTTAGCCATCTGACAGCAGTGTTTACAATAATGTTTATAGCAATGTAGTATATAGTTGGAAACACAGCTGACATAGAATGCTACACTCTAAGGCAGCAGCGTTTTCAACTATGTATTATATTGTTTTAAACATTCTTGCATACACTTTTGCCAGATGGCCAAGCACATGTGGGCGCTCCTGAGCTCACCTAGGATTATTCTTTAACAAAGGATACCAAGGGGACTAAGCAAAATTGATAATTGAAGTAAAATGGAAAGTTGTTTAAAATTGCATGCTCTATCTGAATTATGAACGTTTCCCAACTTTGACTTTACTGTTCCTTTGAAGAATTGGTAAAAAGAAGCTTTGAAAAAATGTTGAAATGTTATTGTAACAATGTAACCACTAAATGTCTAACTACTTAAAATGACAGTATACTGTAAAAAAAATCACCCCTTTAATTTGTTCCCAACTATCCATTTTACCTGCTGGATATACTAAATTGCTTACAAATAGCTCATTTAACTTTATTTTGTCATTTCAAATAAAATTTCAGTACCTTAGTATTGGCTGCAGAAAAGCTTTATAAACAAGAAACAGTATAAGAAATCATACTCTGAGTGGGAGAGAGAGGTACTAAAATGTTCATTTTCAATTGCTCTCTCTAATGCCATAGCCTGATGATCAAAGTTTTGCCAGCATGGAGAGAAATCATGCCAAATCTTTGGGGGATTTTTTAAACATTATATTGTAATGTATTCTCTCTCGTTCACATCTATGACCCTGCATAGCTAAACAGCTCTCAAGATAAGTTTTGCCATTCCAAAAAATTACTATTATTAGGGATTTCACAGTACAGAGAAGACCTCTTAGATCATCTCGTCAGAGCAGAGGTGAAAGTTCAGTCCATTTAAATTCGTTGTGGTTTTAAGTAGGAAACATAGCTATTTCATACATAAAAATAAACCTAAACAAGTCATTTTCTATACATTTTAAAATCTACAGCTTGTATAACAAGCCACTGGAAACACATTAAGGGAGGTCCAATTTTACAGTACACTGCTCTTTGAATTCCTATTTAGGATTACATAACAATTAACAATGAGCATCAATAGGTAATCGGCCGGAAGGGGAGGAGGCACGAAGGAGTTGTGCTGTAGCTCAGTTGGGAAGGAGCTAATCTCCCCATAGCACTACTCTGCAAGCAATTTCCTAGGGGCCGTGTCAAGTCTTACCGGTCGCCGGATCTCCGCACTTACGGTGTAGCTTGCCTACACACCCAGTTTCCATCTGGGTGCAGCGTCAATTCCTGGCCAACTCTAGGTGTCCAACTCTTTCACCCGGGCGTATCTGGGTATTACCCACCAACATTCAGCAGACAACCAGGACTTGGTTGCACGTATTGACACTTACTCTTACCTCTGAGTCCGAAGAGACGCTCACCTGCCCCTGGCCCAAACCAAGCCGGTAACCCAAAGGGTGGCAAACTGTTGATGACCCACTCTGTTTCGTGGAAAACACGCAAGGAGTTGCAGGAGTTACCTCCAGTTAGAGGAGCATCTGCCTGCGTCGTTAGCCGGTTCCCCTTGGAAGCAGTCCCTGTGAGGTCTTTCACACAACGTGGCTGACGAAGTTGCTGCTTTATCCCACTGGCTTCGGTGGCAGCTGTCAGTACTGCAGAGGGGAGGCTGGTTACCACTCACCAGATATCGTGCAGCCTCAGTGTGCGGTAAGGTAGTGGCTAGGAACAGGCTCTACCAGACCTACAACGGAACTAGAGGTTCTATTACAGTGCGGTATGCTGTAACACCATCCGGTGCCCTACGGAAGCAGTATCGATCGCCTCCACCAGCCAGCAGTTTTCTACGGCGCTGCTACTTTCCAAGTATACAGGCTGCGAGGAGACAACAACATACCAGAGCCCAGATCACCTGTGGGCCCCAACTTTTAGCAAGGAACTGGAGAGAATTAGGGGCAAGCCAAAGGAGTGTCTCTCTGCTAAGCGAGGAGTCAGCCCAGTAAGACCTTTCCTGCTTGCTTTTGCCCTACGCAAACAAAAAGGTATTGGCGCACATCCATTTTCAAAAGCACAACATATTTTTTGAACTGCTGCAAAAAATTGCCTGCAAACAACATCAAGAGACAACTATTCTTTTTAAATAAAATTGGGATCTTAGTCACACAATATGGCCAAAAAGGTTTGTGCTTTTGCCCTACGCTTGCTACTTATACCAAGCCACTTGACATAAGGAATAAGTCTATTTGCAGGACTATGTGGTTTATTCGATACAAATAAAAGTACTTTAAACTGCCATCTTTGACTTTTGTTCTCCACTGTCGGCAATTAGGCCCTAGCCTAGAGCCAATTTTGCTATTTGCCATTTTTTCGACTTGGCCTACACTTGGACGCAGAGGTTAATGCAGCAGTTATTGGGGCCACCTATAGAGTGCTGCATTTAATGGTCTGGTTTAAATTTTTTTGATTGTATATGCTATATTGACATAAGTGCTTTTGTGGTTTGTGTTTTCTGAGCTGTATTTAAAGTGTCAGGCCCTTAAACATTTGCCTAAACTAATGACACTTTTTTATGGTTTCATTCAGGGTCTCAAAAGAAAAAACCTTAAAGGGACAGTCTAGGCCAAAATAAACTTTAATGATTCAGATAGGGCATGTAATTTTAAACAATTTTCCAATTTACTTTTATCACCAATTTTGCTTTGTTCTCTTTGTATTCTTAGTGGAAAGCTTAACCTAGGAGGTTCATATGCTAATTTCATAGACCTTGAAGGCCACCTCTTTTCAGAATGCATTTTAACAGCTTTTCACCACTAGAGGGTGTTAGTTCACGTATTTCATATAGATAACACTGTGCTCGTGCACGTGAAGTTATCTGGGAGCAGGCACTGATTGGCTAAAATGCAAGTTTGTCAAAAGAACTGAAATAAAGGGGCAGTTTGCAGAGGCTTAGATACAAGATAATCACAGAGGTTAAAAGTATATTATTATAACTGTGTTGGTTATGCAAAACTGGGGAATGAGTAAAAAAGGGATTATCTATCTTTTAAAACAATAAAAATTCTGGTGTAGACTGTCCCTTTAAAGACACAAATAGAGAACCAATAAGAGTCCTTTCGAATTCCCCAACTGTTATTTGAATTGTTGATCTAATATATATATAATACAACGGGTTGGTTTTCTATATTGATCAAATGTGACAGGGGACTTACTAATGGTAAAGGAGACTACATTCCTGCCTTCTAAATGTTTAATTTTTTCTCTTCTCTTTCTCCCCCCAAATACTTAATCAACTGACTGCTTGGAGTTCCAACATGATTGCTATTGGCAAGCTCAGGGCCCACTCACTCCCCAACTTGCAATTCACCTAAATCACACTTGACTACCCACCCATGATTTTGTTTTTTTCTTTTCAACACTTTTTTTTTCTCCCTTTTTATGTTCCTGCTTTTTTGCTGTATTCACTTATTGTCACTCACATTTTTTTCACACTTTATGGACAAATTCATTACTAGTTACAAATCATATTCACCAAATATGCCACCTAAAGTAAAAGACAGGAGGAC
This sequence comes from Bombina bombina, assembly GCF_027579735.1. Classification (NCBI taxonomy): domain Eukaryota; kingdom Metazoa; phylum Chordata; class Amphibia; order Anura; family Bombinatoridae; genus Bombina; species Bombina bombina. The sequence continues at coordinate 650,583,977 of NC_069502.1, read as the reverse complement.
TAGGACCAGCTCTGACAATATAGTAAATCTAGTACCGTTAGTCAATACGGCAGATTTATCCCCGATGGAACCCCAAGACATAGTTAAACAAATCTCAGACCTCATAATCCCACAATTTGAACACCTTAAAGCAGAAATTTCAAATCTTGCTAATGAGTTTAAACACTTTTCACACAGACTAAATGAGGCAGAACAACGTATATCAGACTTAGAAGACACTAATGACGAACAAGCAACAACTATCCGAGAACAAACAGTACAACTTGCTAATATCCAGTATAAATTGAATGAGTTTGAAGACCGTAATAGACGCAACAACGTCAGAATTATAGGTTTACCTGAAACCTCTGATTTTCAGGATCTCATTGAATTTATATCAAAGGTATTACCACTGGCCTTAGGGATGGATCCTGGCTCTCTCCCCCTTGCAGTTGAAAGGGCGCACCGTATAGGTATTCCAAAATCCTTTTCTGATGGCACAATTAAGAGCAGACCGGTGATTGCGAGGTTCCTGAATTTCCAGGACAAACTCAGCATCATGCAGCACTAGAGGAAAAGAATCCCTTTTCCAAAAGAAGACAAAACAATACTGTTATTCTAAGACTTTTCGGTAGAAAATTAATTGCAGCAAAAAGAAGTGACTCCCCTTTGCACTAAACGTATTGCCAATGGTATTAAGGCCACAGTCATATACCCAGCCAAAATTAAAAATATTTACAGAAAATGAATCCATGATACTGAGCAGCCCTGGGGAGATCAGGGGCTTCGCAAAAAAAAGAGCATTACTCTTTGAAAATTGTGTAAAGGCTTAAATCGACATAAGCCACCAAAAGTGTAATTATGTTGACGGCTATTTTGTGTAACCATGGTTTTTATCATGTTCCAAAAACATTTGCTGATATAGTTTTTTTTTCCCTCCCTCTCTCTCCCTCCCTTGCCCCCTTTCCCCCTCCCCACCATTATTGTATATTCCACCCCTAGCTGTCTTAACACCTAAGGGAAACTTTTTTTACTATAAAGATTTAGATGAAGTCTCAACTTAAATTGGCATCTTGGAATGTTGGTGGCATTACATCACCCCAAAAACGGAAAAAAATCGTTGTCCATCTAAATCGTTACAAGCCAGTTATAGTCTTCCTTCAGGATACCCACCTGAGAAAAAGCAGAACTCAAAATGGGGTGGATAGGCGAAGTGATAGGAACCCCATGTAAGAATAGGAAAAAGGGGGGGCACTTCTTTTTAATAAAAACATACAATATAACATTTTAGACTCAACCTTTGACCCAGACGAAAGATATATGATTTCACAAATTTTGATCGAAGGCACACTGCTTAATTTGTGCAATATCTATGTCCCGAACAAATTAGATAAAATATTCTGACACAACCTACAGACCATGCTTCTCCAAATTTACTCAAAAAATCTTGTTATTGCAGGAGATTTTAATTTAACCGCATACCCGACTTTAGATAGGCTTAAACCTTCATTGAACAAAAACAGCAAACAAGAATCCAAATTACTTAAAAATTTTACTAGTTTATTACACATTAAGGATATCTGGAGAATACAAAACCCAGACGTAAGAAGCTTCACCTGCGAGTCTCATTTATATCAAACAATGTCTAGGATAGACTACTTTTTTGTTTTTGAAAATATGTTGGGGTTAGACATGTCTGCAGACATCAAGGAGGTGGTCATATCATACCATGCAATCCTAACTCTAAAGATTAATTTAAGAAATCCCCAGGACGGTAATAATAATAGGCTGTTTTTTCAAAGATACTTTGATAATGTTAAATTTAAAGCCTGGTTGAAAATACAAATAGAAACACTTTGGGAAGTCTTTAAGGCTGTGATCAGGGGCGAGATTAAGGCCTATCTAGTTATTCAAAAAGGAAAAATGATAATGAGGGACTCCCAACTAGCTAATCAACTATGCAATGCCTACAATACATATGTTAGTAACCCCTCATCAAAATTTTGGAATTTATATCAACAAGCTAAAAGGGAAAGAGAAACCTTTCTGACACAAAGATCAGCGCAAGACGCCCTTAGAACCAGGTTCTTTTACTACAGACACGGAGGGAAAGCATGGAAATATCTGGCTAACCTACCAAATCTAAAAAAAAGAAATCTATGATCGAAGCCCTTAAGACACCAGTAGGTAGAATTACTAAAAATAACGAAATTAACAATTTTGTTTTACAATACTTTCAAGACCTTTATTCTAAAGATAAAGCAAATGTAGCAAGTAAAGAGAAATTTTGGCAAAATATACAAACCCCAAAGTTGGAAAGGGAGCAACAGAAGGCGCTAAACGCCCCAATAACCTCTATTGAAGTAATTAAGGCTATAAAGAAAGCAGTCCACAATAAAGCTGCCGGTCCGGACTAGATCCCTATAGAACTTTATAAAATCCTCTCAGAAGATATAGTTCAAACGTTGGTTTCACTTTTTAACAACTATTACTTTGGCGCCAAACCTTGTTCTAGATATTTTACTTCATCACAAATCGTCTTGATTTTAAAAAAAGGATAAAGACCCAGAGCAGATAACTTCATATAGGCCCATCTCACTTTTAAACAGTGACTATAAAATCTTGATGAGCATTGTTGTTGAAAGGTTTAAGTTAATCATAGGCCCTCTCATCCATATGGATCAGGTCGGCGTTATGCCTGGAAGAAATTTATCACGTAATTTAAGGAAACTACAACTGATTCTTAATAAATATTACTTCCTTAAGAGAGATATCCTGAAAGGCCCTGATGCCGCAATAATTTCAATTGACGCAGAGAAGGCCTTCGACTCCATTTCCTGGGATCACCTATTTTCAACTCTTCCCAGGTTTGGGGTTGAGGGGACCTTTCTCCGTCCTGATTAAAAATATCCCTACCACAAACTTCCCACTCTTTAAAGGTTCTAGACAGGGTTGCCCACTTTCCCCTTACCTTTTCAATATGGCATTGGAACCTTTAGTAATATACATAAGGAAAGAGATAGACGGGATCAAACTAGAACACAGAAAGATTACTACATTACTCTATGCGGATGACCTATTAGTGCTGATAGCTAACACTGGTAGGAATATCCCATCATTGATTAAGATATTACAAGAATTTAGTGGATTCTCAGGATATAAAGTAAACACACTTAAGACAGAAATCTTCTGGCTATACAAGCATAAAGAATCATATCAGTTGCACTACTTTAAAGAGGCCAAAGCGACCTTTGTTTATTTGGGGATTAAACTGTCAAAAGAAAGTAATGAATGGTACGACCTTAATTACGCACCAATTTTCTCCAAAATTAGACATGATCTTAATAATTGGGCTAAATTTAATTTTACATTGTCTGGCAAAATGAATCTGATTAAAATGGTGATTTTCCTTAAACTCCTTTATCTAATGCAAAACTTGCCAATCGTAATAAAACAGACAGATATAAAATCACTCAATCAGATATTTATACAGTATATTTGGGGGAAAAAAGGAAGGCCATCGCGGTTAATAAACTATCATTGACCAGACCAGATGGGGGGGTTGGCGTTTCCAGATATAAAGATCTATAACTTAGTTTGTGTGTCAAAAATAGCATTAGATTGGTTAACAGGTGCAGACTACTATGCAGCTCTTTCAACGGAGGAAACCCTAGTTTGGCCATACTTCCTGAAAGCACTTTTGCACTGTAATCTTGATAAATGCCCAACTAAAATTAAACAACTGCCAGCTATCTATAATGTAATCCAGGCTTGGCATAAAACATTAAAAAAAACTACATATCAAGCATAAATGTTCAAAATACATGATTATAGTGGGCAATCCTAATTTTACACCGGCCTTAAACTCAAAATGTTTTAATAGATGGGCGCAAAAGGGCTTAATATACTTAGAGAAGCTGAGAGAAAGGTGTTCTGTGGCCTGTCGAGCACTGCAGGACTTAACTCAAGAATTCGGGATTTCCAATAAGGACTTACTCCCCTTTTTCCAGGTTCGACATTTCCTGCATAACTTCCTCTACGAGCCTGCAGAGGACTCTGTGTGGAAAATATTGAAACCCGTTCTAAACGTATTTAAAGCAGGAAAATACAACATAACTTTATTATATAAAATAACTATGAACTTAAAAGGGAACAATAAAGTAAAAAAAAATTGCAGATCGATGGAAGGTCACGGTTGAAAATATACATAAAAGCTTTATGCTCGCAGATTTATCAACACTCTTCCTGGAGAGAATCCCACACCAAAATTATAAACAGAAAATACATTACACCATATATGAAAGCCAAGTGGAATAACTCAGGTACGCTCTAAATGCAAACTACCTAATGCAGACTTGATACACTGTTTTTGGGACTGCCCTAAGGTTAGGAAATTTTGGTATAAGTTAAATTTTTGGGCAAACAAAATTAACCATATGCAGTTTCAATTCTCGGTCAAACATATCTTTTTTTTTTTTTTATAGACGGTCATAAAGAAATCTTCTAAGGCCCCTAATTTGGCAGAATTTAGGCACAAGCTTAAAAACCAGCTCATCATGGAGCAGACGGACACCTCAGTAAATACAGAGGTACAAATTAGATGCTTCTCAACAAAATGGTTTAAGGTTATTATTAGTTTCCCCAAAGAAACCCAATCCCAGTTAATTGCACCTTTCCAGGGCTCAGAGACGGTAGAGTTCGCCATTTTAAATAAAGAATTCCCAGACCTGTAGGCAGATTAGTGTTACCTTAACTGAAGTTTACGAACAGTGTGTGTGGGGGGGGGGGGTTCTTCCTTTTTTTTTTCTTTCCTTTTCTTGTCACATGCTCTATTGCGAACTTACTATAAATGTTTAAAAGCTCCCCACTTCAGGTACAAACAATATAAATTTATTGATTAGAGACGTATTAAGGGGCAAATGATGTCCACAACGCTATGCTTCTTCTCGATGTTGGACGGTTTGGCCTAATGCACTCTGTATACATTGTGTTTTTTTCTGTTGTTATTGTTTCTGTTTTTGATATGTATCCTGAATTGGATAATAAATAAATTCCTTACACGTCCCTCTTCATCTGCTGCACCTCTATGCCAATCCCTTCACTGGCTTCCTCTTGCCTCCAGGATTAAACACAAAATTCTCACTCTGACATACAAAGCCCTCAACTGCACTGCTCCCCCTATAGCTCAGACCTTGTCTCCAGATACTCTCCCTTCCGACCCCTTCGCTCTGCTCATGACGAGCCTAGAACACTCTCCATCGTGCTGTCAGGCTTTGCCCTAATCTTTCTTCCTTTTATTGCTCTCTGAAGATTTTTCTGTTCAGCCTACCACCCAACTCAATAATATTTCTCTTACCTAACATTTCCCTCATCTAACTCTACATTAACATCTTTCTCAATCTTGCAGTCCTCACCTCCTGTTTCTCAACCTCCTACCCTTCTAGATTGTAAGTTCCCACATGAATATGGCACTCAATTCCTCCTGCATGTGTTTGTAAATTTTGTCCTGTCTCTTAGAAGTTTTATATTATTGTTTTATTTAAATGAACTGTATCCATGGACAGCATTGCGGAATATGATGGCGCTTCATAAATAAAGTATAATAATAATAACAACACGCTCTCATGAGTGCAATGCACCTAACTCTTAACACCATCGCACATTAGTGTGCGCTGGTATCATTCAGTTGAGAACAAATATCGATTTAGCGTAAGCAATAGTTTGCGCTCAACTCCTAATCTGGCCCTTAAAGATGTGTGTCATTACAGGAAATTAATGTACTTGTGCATGATTCATAAACTGATTATCATAACTATGTATTATGTAGTGATGGTAATGAAGCATATTCACTTATTTTGAAGTTGTTATTAAAATATAATAAATAAACTAAATTTAAAGTAAAAAAAAAAAAAGTCTGAAGCAGAGGCATCAAAAAATAAATGCAGACACTATAGTTTTGGATCCTTAAAATTTGGATTTATACCATAACTAATAAACGAACACCTAGCTGTTTGCCGAATATGTGGAATGAAGCATGCCAGACTGAGAGAACGTTTGCAAAAAGCAGATCTTGATACGGCAGACAAAAACAGAACCTTTTTTGAATCACTGTGATATCAACATTAACAATGTTTTGCAGTGTTCCTCAACAATGATTGTGTCATCATACATTTCACTGCTGATTGCTAAGTCTGGAAGCCACATGCAATAAGCAAACATTTCATCCTTCAAGCAATTAGTGATGTTTTGCATTAATCACAAAACAATATAATTAAGCTGATTCTTCTCAGTGCAAAAAGACGTATAGATGAAGTGTCTGAGAATACTAAAGATAATTTGGCAGCACACTAAGGACAACAGAATTAGCTTTTCAGCTGGATTATTCAACTTTACCAGGCAATGAATCTTTGATTCCCGCTTATGTACGTTTTATATAATATGAAAATTTGGCACAAGAGTTGTTTTCTTTCATGTAATTAGCAAGAGTCCATGAGCTAGTGACGTATGGGATATACATTCCTACCAGGAGGGGCAAAGTTTCCCAAACCTCAAAATGCCTATAAATACACCCCTCACCACACCCACAATTCAGTTTTACAAACTTTGCCTCCCATGGAGGTGGTGAAGTAAGTTTGTGCTAGATTCTACGTTGATATGCGCTTCGCAGCAGGCTGAAGCCCAGTTTTCCTCTCAGAGTGCAGTGAATGTCAGAGGGATGTGAAGAGAGTATTGCCTATTTGAATACAATGGTCTTCCTCTAGGGGATCTATTTCATAGGTTCTCTGTTATCGGTCGTAGAGATTTCTTCTCCTACCTCCCTTTTCAGATCGACGATATACTCTTATATAACATTACCTCTACTGATTCTCATTTCAGTACTAGTTTGGCTATCTACTATATGCAAATGAGTGTCTTAGGGTAAGTAAGTCTTATTTCTATTTATGACACTCAAAGCTATGGTTGGGCACTTTATATGTAAAGTTCTAAATATATGTGTTTAAACTTATATTTGCCATGATTCAGAATAATCAGTATTCCTTCATTCAGACTGTCAGTTTCATTTTTTTGGGAAAATGCATATAAATTTTATTTTTCTTACCTTAAAATTTTCAATTGACTTTTTTTCAAAAATTGCGGGCTGTTAGGCTGGCGGGTGCAGAAAATGCTTCTATTTATTGCGTCACTCTTGGCACAAGATTTTTTTGGCGAAAAAATTTCGTCATTTCCGGCGTCATAGTTGGCGCCGAAAGTTTTCATGTAATTGCGTCATTTTTTAGACGTATGTGTATTGGGGACGTTTTTTTGGCGCCAAAAAATATGGGCATCATTCTTGGCACCAAAATATGTGGACGTTATACTTGGCGCCAAAAATGTGGGCGTCATACTTGGCGCCAGTTTTTTTCACATTATTTCAGTCTCACTTTTTAGTTGCTTCTGGTTTTCTAGAGGCTTGTTTCATTTTGCATTTTTTCCCATTCCTGAAACTGACATTTAAGGAATTTGATAATTTTGCTTTATATGTTGTTTTTTCTTTTACATATTGCAAGATGTCACTACCTGACCCTGGATCAGAATCTACTTCTGGAAAAGCGCTGCCTGATGTCGGTTCTACCAAAGCTAAGTGCATTTGTTGTAAACTTTTGGTAACTGTTCCTCCGGCTGTAGTTTGTGTTAGTTGTCATGATAAACTATCCAACGCTGATAATATTTCCATTAGTAATAATCCATTACCTGTTGTTGTTCCTTCAACATCTAATGTTCAGGATGTTCCTGTTAATGTTAAAGAATTTGTTTCTAATTCTATTCGGAAGGCTCTGTCTGTTATTCCTCCTTCTAGTAAACGTAAGAGGTCTTTTAAAACTTCACATATTTCAGATGAATTTTTAGATGACCGCCATCATTCTGACTTATCTATTTCTGATGAGGATCTATCTGGTTCAGAAGATTCTACCTCAGATATTGACACTGATAAATCTTCATATTTGTTTAAGATGGAGTTTATTCGTTCTTTACTTAAAGAAGTGTTGATTGCATTAGATATGGAGGAGTCTAGTCCTCTTCATATTAAAACTACTAAGCGTTTAAATTCAGTTTTTAAACCTCATGTAGTTATTCCAGAAGTTTTTCCAGTTCTTGATGCTATTTCAGAAGTAATTTCTAGGGAATGGAATAGTCTGGGTACTTCATTTACTCCTTCTCCAAGGTTTAAGAAATTGTACCCTTTGCCATCTGATAGATTAGAGTTTTGGGAGAAAATCCCCAAAGTTGATGGGGCTGTCTCTACTCTTGCTAAACGTACTAGTATTCCTACGGCAGATAGTACTTTGTTTTAGGATCCTTTAGATAGGAAGCTTGAATCCTTTCTAAGGAAGGCTTATTTATGTTCAGGTAATCTTCTTAGACCTGCTATTTCTTTGGCTGATGTTGCTGCAGCTTCAACTTTCTGGTTGGAGGCTTTAGCGCAACAAGTGTCAGACCATAATGCTTATAGCATTGTTAAACTCCTTCAACATGCTAATAACTTTATTTGTGATACCATTTTCGATATCATTAGAATTGATGTCAGGTATATGTCTTTAGCTATTTTAGCCAGAAGAGCTTTATGGCTTAAGTCTTGGAATGCAGATATGACTCCTAAGTCAACTTTGCTTTCTCTTTCTTTCCAAGGTAATAAACTATTTGGTTCTCAGTTAGACTCAATAATTTCAACTGTTACTGGGGGGAAGGGAGCCTTTTTACCTCAGGATAAAAAATCTAAAGGTAAATATAGGGCTGCTAATCGTTTTCATTCCTTTTGTCAGAATAAGGAACAAAAGGCTGACCCTTCCTCTAAAGTAACAGTTTCCGTATGGAAACCTTCTCCAGTTTGGAATAAATCCAAGTCTTTTAGAAAGTCAAAAACAGCTCCCAAATCCGCATGAAGGTGCGGCCCTCATTCCAGCACAGCTGGTAGGGGGCAGGTTACGATTTTCAAAGATGTTTGGATCAATTCGATTCAAAGTCTTTGGATTCAGAACATTGTTTCACAAGGGTACAGAATAGGTTTCAAGGTAAGACCGCCTGTGAGAAGATTCTTTCTTTCACGCATTCCAGTAAACCCAGTAAAGGCTCAAGCGTTTCTGAAATGTGTTTCAGATCTGGAGTCAGCTGGGGTAATTGTGCCAGTTCCAGTTCTGGAACAGGGCCTGGGGTTTTATTCAAATCTGTTTATTGTTCCAAAGAAAGAGAATTCTTTCAGACCAGTTCTGGATCTAAAAATATTGAATCGTTATGTAAGGATACCAACATTCAAGATGTTGACTATAAGGACTATTCTGCCTTTTGTTCAGCAAGGGCATTATATGTCCACAATAGACTTACAGGATGCATATCTTCATATTCCAATTCATCCGGACCTTTATCAGTTCCTGAGATTCTCTTTTCTAGACAAGCATTACCAGTTTGTTGCTCTTCCTTTTGGCCTAGCAACAGCTCCAATGATCTTTTCGAAGGTTCTCTGTGCCCTTCTTTCTGTAATCAGGGAGCAGGGTATTGCGGTATTTCCTTATTTGGACGATATCTTGGTACTTGCTCAGTCTTTACATTCTGCAGAATCTCACACAAATCAACTTGTGTTGTTTCTTCAAAGACATGGTTGGAGGATCAGTTTACCAAAGAGTTCCTTGATTCCTCAGACAAGGGTAACCTTTTTGGGTTTCCAAATAGATTCAGTGTCCATGACTTTGTCTCTAACAGAAAAGAGACGTCTGAAATTGGTTTCAGCTTGTCGAAACCTTCAGTCTCAATCTTTCCCTTCGGTAGCTTTGTGCATGGAAATTTTAGGTCTCATGACTGCTGCATCGGACGCAATCCCTTTTGCTCGTTTTCACATGAGATCTCTTCAGCTTTGTATGCTGAACCAATGGTGCAGGGATTATACAAAGATATCACAATTAATATCCTTAAATCCCAATGTTCAATCTTCTCTGACTTGGTGGTTAGATCACCATTGTTTAGTTCAAGGGGCCTCTTTTGTTCGTCCAACCTGGACTGTGATCTCAACAGATGCGAGTCTTTCAGGTTGGGGAGCTGTATGGGGATCTCTGACAGCGCAGGGGGTTTGGGAATCTCAGGAGGCGAGATTACCAATCAACATTTTGGAACTCTGTGCGATTTTCAGAGCTCTTCAGTTCTGGCCTCTTCTGAATAGAGAATCGTTTATTTGTTTTCAGACAGACAATGTCACAACCGTGGCATATGTCAATCATCAAGGGGGGACTCACAGTCCTCAGGCTATGAAAGAGTAATCTCGGATACTTGTATGGGCGGAATCCAGCTCCTGTCTAATTTCTGCGGTTCACACCCCAGGTATAGACAATTAGGAAGCGGATTATCTCAGTCGCCAGACGTTACACCCGGGCGAATGGTCTCTTCACCCAGAGGTATTTCTTCAGATTTTTCAAATCTGGGGGCTTCCAAAAATAGATCCGATGGCATCTCATCTAAACAAGAAACTTCCCAGGTATCTGTCCAGATCCAGGGAGCGTTCGTTTGTACTGCTGGTGGCTCCAGCATGGCCACGCAGGTTTTGGTATGCGGATCTCGTTCGGATGGCAAGTTGCCAACCTTGGACACTTCCGTTAAGGCCAGACCTTCTGTCTCAAGGCCCATTTTTCCATCAGGATCTCAAATCATTAAATTTGAAGGTATGGAGATTGAACGCTTAATACTTAGTCATAGAGGTTTCTCTGACTCAGTGATTAATACTATGTTACAGGCTCGTAAATCTGTGTCTAGAAAGATCTATTACAGAGTCTGGAAGACTTACATTTCTTGGTGTTCTTCACATAAATTCTCTTGGCATTCTTTTAGAATTCCTAGAATGTTACAATTTCTTCAAGATGGTTTGGATAAGGGTTTGTCTGCAAGTTCCTCGAAAGGACAAATCTCTGCTCTTTTGGTTCTTTTTCACAGAAATATTGCTAATGATCCTGATATTCATTGTTTTGTACAGGCTTTGGTTCGTATCAAGCCTGTCATTAAGTCAATCTCTCCTCCTTGGAGTCTCAATTTGGTTCTGAGGGCTTTACAGGCTCCTCCGTTTGAACCTATGCATTCTCTGGATATTAAATTACTTTCCTGGAAAGTTTTGTTCCTTTTGGCCATCTCTTCTGCTAGAAGAGTTTCTGAGTTATCTGCTCTTTCTTGTGAATCTCCTTTTCTGATTTTTCATCAGGATAAGGCGGTGTTGCGGACTTCATTTAATTTTTTACCTAAGGTTGTGAATTCTAACAACATTAGTAGAGAAATTGTTGTCCCTTCATTGTGTCCTAATCCTAAGAATTCTCTGGAGAGATCTTTACATTCTTTGGATGTAGTAAGAGCTTTGAAATATTATGTTGAAGCTACTAAAGATTTCAGAAAGACTTCTAGTCTATTTGTTATCTTTTCTGGTTCTAGGAAAGGTCAGAAGGCTTCTGCCATTTCTTTGGCGTCTTGGTTAAAGTCTTTGATTCATCATGCTTATGTAGATTCGGGTAAATCCCCGCCTCAAAGGATTACGGCTCATTCTACTAGGTCAGTTTCTACTTCCTGGGCTTTTAGGAATGAAGCTTCTGTTGATCAGATTTGCAAAGCAGCAACTTGGTCTTCTTTGCATACTTTTACTAAATTCTACCATTTTGATGTTTTCTCTTCTTCCGAAGCAGTTTTTGGTAGAAAAGTACTTCAGGCAGCTGTTTCAGTTTGATTCTTCTGCTTATAATTTAAGTTTTTTTCATTATAAGATTAAAACTTTTTGATTTGGGTTGTGGATTATTTTTTCAGTGGAATTGGCTGTCTTTATTTTATCCCTCCCTCTCTAGTGACTCTTGCGTGGAAGTTCCACATCTTGGGTATTTGCTATCCCATACGTCACTAGCTCATGGACTCTTGCTAATTACATGAAAGAAAACATAATTTATGTAAGAACTTACCTGATAAAATCATGAGGCCCACCCATTTTGTGGTGGTTATGATTTTTTTGTATAAAGCACAATTATTCCAATTCCTTATTTTTGATGCTTTCGCTCCTTCCTTATCACCCAACTTCTTGGCTGTTCGTTAAACTGAATTGTGGGTGTGGTGAGGGGTGTATTTATAGGCATTTTGAGGTTTGGGAAACTTTGCCCCTCCTGGTAGGAATGTATATCCCATACGTCACTAGCTCATACAGCAGATTTGCAGGTATGGTGTACTAATGGCTGCAACAATCTTACTCTAACCAAAAATATACCATATAAACCTATTGGAGAATAAGTTAACTGTTCTAGCTTCGATTGTGCATCAACTGAAGAACCAGGAAACACCTTTTACTGAAAACAACTTCACAACAGAGCTAACATTTGTGTGTCTAATCTTTAATATTAAGGGGTAGAATGATATGAGCATAAGCACATCTCTTTAGAAATAAGATTAGGTAAAACTAGAGGAATTGTAGAATTCTATCAAACCACCCTTTAACCCTTTGAGTGCTAAGCACTTTCACACCTGGGTGCTAATATTTTTTAATGTTATTTTTATTTTTTGAACAATTTTTTTTTTTACTTTTTTTTAATTTTTTTCAGACCCCCAAGACTTACACTGTTGGTTAGGTTAGGTGATTACCTTTCCAATGGTGAGGTCTGTAGCTGCTTAGATGCCTGAGATACAGGCTTCTAAGCAGCATGCCCCCTGCTCCTATACTTAACATTAAGTATAAAGTTGCGCAGTTTATCAAGGTATAGTCTTTATTTACAGTGACATGAAGACAGAAAATAGCTATTTTCTGTATTCATGTCACTGTAAATAAAGACTATGAGGCCCATTTATCAAGCTCCGGATGGAGCTTGAGGGCCCATGTTTCTGGCGAGTTTTTTGTGTGAGACCCAATGGCTCTTTTCAGAGCCATTTAGTTAATTTTAATTTTGTGTTGATTTTTTTTTTTTAGTAATTTTTTTTCTGTGACTGATAAAAATAAATCATGTCACAGAGAACATATAGTGCTGAGGAGGCATATGCCATCCTTGCGTCAGAGTCAGATGCCTCTATGTTAGACTCAGACCCCATTTTTGACCCTGCCATATGCTCAGATACATCATTAGATACAGAGGCCCATTAATCAAGCTCCGAATGGAGCTTGAGGGCCCATGTTTCTGGCGAGTCTTCAGACTCGCCAGAAACAGCAGTTATGAAGCACCGGTCTAAAGACCGCTGCTCCAGAACGCTGTCCGCCTGCTCTGAGCAGGCGTACAGAGATTGCCGGAATTCAACCCGATCGAGTACAATCGGGTTGATTGACACCCCCCTGCTGGCGGCCGATTGGCCGTGAGTCTGCAGGGGGCGGCGTTGCAATGCTGAATACGGAGAGCGTATTGCTCTCCGCATTCAGCGATGTCTGTCGGACCTGATCCGCACTGTCGGAGAAGGTCTGACAGACCTTTGATAAATAGGCCTCTTTACCTTGATAAGCTGGTGGCGCTGACGTCTCCCTCTTGAATTTTGTTATATGTATGAGAGGTGTGCAGGACCCTCTGACGTACGGGCACCCCAGAAAGACAAAGTCTTGACAAACTTTTCTAAAACTCCTCTACTGTTCTTGATCTTCCATTGTGCTTTATATATATATATATATATATATATATATATATATATATATATATATATATATATATATATATATATATATATATATATATATATATATATTCCAAAGACTTGTTGGAAGCTCCTACCTACTGCAAATATTAAAAGGCAATATACTTAACAGTTGTGGAAACTGGTATATGTGAACATAAACAGTGATTTTTATTTGCTTAATCGTTCATGCACTTACAGAAAAATCAGAAAATGAGTTACAAAGGCAATGCAGTCATTTACGATTTTGTTATAATTTTTAGAAGTTTAGATCACATAATGTATTAAAATCTATTTGTGTTTGGTTCCTTTTGCCAGAGCCTCAAGGTTGGCTGGCCCACCCCACACTGTTCCAAATATTTTCTTCTCTCTTCTTAAAGCATCTTCAAGGTTTAGTTCTCTCCCTGAAATCACTACTTGTTTTGTAGCTCTGATTACCTCTGCTGGACCTTTAGTATATTGGGCTATCCAGTGTTGGGCTTCTTGTAATGGTTTATAATTACTGGAAGATATAATATCATCAGCCAGCCCAATGTTTAAAGCACTTTCTGAATTTACTTTGAGTGAACCACACAGTAATTTAAGAGCATTTTTACTTCCAATGATGTGAATTAATCTTGCTGCTCCTCCCCAGCCAGGAACAAGTCCCATGTATTTGTGGACAAATCTTATTTCACTCTCTTCAGTCATTAACCTGCAGAAAACAGATATACACTATTAAAATGATATATATTTTTTTTAAGTAAAGATGTCTTAGTTGACACCACTAAAGTGAAATATGTCAACTTTCAAAAGCATTAGTTTCAGAATTTAAACTTTGTAACCAATTAACTATACAAAGGCTAAAACTATGGATTCTGAAATATGTTTTCTTCGTATAGAAGTCGGTTTACCCAACTAGATTACATATACTTTTAGGTTGATGGGCATGATTTTGTACATAGCAAACCATAATTTAAAAAACACCTTGACTTTACTGTACTGTGATTTTCTTTCTCCCCTTCAATGTTTTTCCAATGATCCATATTAGCTGGAGTTAAATTGTTTATAATTCACTCATTTAACTTTATTTTGTGATTCCAAATAGTTAATTTTGCCTTTTGTATCTCCACCTATACTGAATACTTCAACAGTTAATTACTGGTTATAGAAAAGTTATATTACTATTATTATTTATTTGTAGCATGCCAACAGATTCTGCAGCACTATTAATATAGCGCTATAAAATGTAAACAACAATTTTAAACAACTTTCCAATTTACATCTATTAAGTTATTTGCTTTCTTCTCTTGTTAGCCTTTGCTGAAAGGTTTATCTATGAAAGCTCAGGAGCAGCAAAGAACCTAGGTTCTAGCTGCTGATTGTTGGCTGCATATATATACAAATTGTCATTGGTTCACCCATGTGTTCAGTTAGAAACCAGTAGAGCATTGCTGCTCCTTCAACAAATGATTCCAAGGGAATGAAACAATTTGATAATAAAATTTTAAACAACTTTTTCGTTTACTTCTATGTTCTACCTAAATCATGAAATCATTTTTTTGGGTTTCGTGTCTCTTTAAGGTGTGCTTATAAGTTTGAAAGCTAAGGAAGAAACTTGCAGAGGGAGGCAGAGAATTAGGGCCATTCTGGAGAAGTCCTGTAAACGGGAATATGAGGAGGTAACAAGAGAGGAATAGTTGTTCATGAGCAGAGTGAAGGGGACGCAAGGGAGAGTATATAGAGACAAGGTAAGAGATATGGGGGGCAGAATTTTTGAGAGTCTTGAATGTTAGGGTCAGGATTTTGTGTTTTAATTTTGAGGCTAGAGGAAGCCAGTGAAGAGATTGGCAGAAAGGTGCAGCAGATGAGGAGCGACGTGTAAGGAAGATCTTCCTGGCAGAAACATTCATTATGAATTGTAAAGGAGAAATACGGCAGCTAGGGAAGACAGAGAGGATGGAGTTCTAAACAAGAAGGTTTATAAAAAATTACACTCTCAGGGGGTGGGACAGAGAGATAATAACATTTTCATTTTCCATTGTTCTCTCTAAGGGCGTGATGATCAAAAACTCATGGAGAGAAATCACGCAACATCTTTAGGGCCTTTTTTTGAGCATTATCTCCTTCACATCCAAAACACTGCATAGTTAAATAAACAGCTATCAGCTAAAATGTGCCTTTGTAAAATTATTTGAGGGACCTCATAATACTGACAAAACATTTTAGATAATCTCGCCAGAGCTTTAGATCATTGGGTAGTAAGTATTGGGCTCACTTTGTATAGAGAGATAAGATCAGGAGGATTTTGTGTAAATATATAGAGATAAGCTAATGAGGTCTGGTCTCTCTGGAAGCTAATGCAATTTGATTAGGTTGTGGTGGGAGTTAGCAGACACAGCTGTTTAATATACAAAATTTATACCTAAATGAGTAATTCCCTTTACATTTTAAACTCTGTAGCTGGTACAACAAATGTTTGTAAATGCTTCAAGGAAAAGCCAATTTTACAGTACGCTGTCCCTTTAAGACATCTATAAGCAAGCC